>NC_140169.1:106188681-106471181 GCF_963971535.1 Notolepis coatsorum | reverse complement strand
AACTCAGCCTGTCTATGTTTTCCACACAACAGCTGCTGGTGAAGACCCACTGTCACTGGCACAATGGAATGGAACTGTCTGGACCTTTGAGTAAAAAATAAATAAAAAAGGAAAAAAACAATGAGCTTCCATACAAACCATCCAGTCACATCTGGACATCAGGGTTACAGCTCCAGGTTGTATCCTTTCCTGTCTCTTTCTCAGATCTGACCTGTTCATTGTACGTTTGCAAGAGTTTGCTGCTTTTGAATTATCTCAAAAACTATGATCTACCTCCACAAGCAGCACTATCACTACCACCATCACCACCACCATCACCATCACCACCATCACCACCACCATCACCACCACCATCACCATCACCACCACCACCATCACCATCATCACCACCACCATCACCACCACCATCACCATCACCATCACCATCACCATCACCACCATCACCATCACCATCACCGCCATGAGAATTTATTTTTATATTGCACAGAACATTTAGTTTCATATGAATGCACAGAGCATTTATGCAAATATTGTTCCAGTTATTCTAAAATGTCAGCCAAATTAGTAAAAGCTCATATGGTGTGACTGTCCCACAAAAATGTCACAACGTTTGATTTAGAATAAAAACAAGAAAATGAATGCATTTGTTATTTATTTAACTACATATTGACAACTCAGATGTCTACTTGTGAGTGTGATATTCTAAAAGTCCAGCATAATATTTTGAATGCTCCCTAAACAAAAAGATTTTGTCACAAAATTGGATATCATATGCTGTGATGCTATATTCCCGATTATTATAATAAGTAAATTACATTTTAATTCAAAATTTATCTGATCATTTTTGTCCATATTTCTAAACTATCTATCTTGAATTGGTCTCATTACAGATACCAAGAGAAGAAACTGACAGGGCAATTACAAACATGCAGAGTAAATTCTCTACCACCATCAAGAACAGAAAGACTTGGGGAATTATGGAGAAATGCACAGTTACAGTAAAAATACAGGACAAAGAAGAGAGATCTACAAAATATTTTGAACTTAACCCTGTCATCTACAGAAGCCTCATATAACCATGAGATGGAAGTCCAGCCCGACCCAGTGTTAACAATGTTTTTTGTGACACACTATTTTAAACAGTTTTTGTGTGATTATACTCTTACTGTAATTTGAGCCCATGATATCAAACATATATATGTCTTTGAAAAATGTTTGGTTGTTTGTTAATAAATGGATTAAATACACGTTCTTGCATTACGGATTGTTGTGTGGTGTGATTCATCATACAGAAATGTTAAAATCATCAATGGGACAGATGAATAACAGTGTCACCAAATTTTTCTAGCATTTTCGTGTTTTTATAAGAAGGTTTGCCAAAATGAATTAGGAGTACATAGTCAAATGTTGTGCAATCGTCTTACCATGAGTTTTGATTACGAAAAATAATGCTAAATGTACCTAATTTGCGCAAGGAAGAGCTAGAAATGTGTATAGTAGTGATGAGGAATGCTGATAAATAGACATAGATAATTAAAATACACCACTTTTACATTTTGTACAGAATAACCTTCATGTGAGGCGGTCAGGTGGCGTAGCGGAGATTGCGTTCGTCACCAACGCCGGAGACGCTGGATTCGGCTGTTCGAATCCAGCTCCCGGCGTTGTCACCAGCTTGGCTGGCCGTTCACACTAATACAATTGGCAGTATTAGAGGGTGGGAAAGCTGGAGGGGTGGGTCCGGGTCGTTGTAAACAGCGACTCCTACAGTTCGGTCGGGGCGCCTGCTCAGCGCGGATAGGATCTAAGGGGGGTAGTGTGATCCTTCCACACGTTACACCCTCTCAGTGAGAGTCCGCGCTGCCAGGTGAAAAGAAGCGGTTGATTGGCTAGACGTGTGTCGGAGGAAGCACGTGATAGCCTCCACTCTCCCAGAGCGACTGTAGGGGGTAAGTGCGCAGCGACCAGGAAGGGGATTGGGAATTGGCATAACGACTAACATTGGGATGGGAGAAAATCGGAGGAAAAAGGAGGGGGGAAAAGTTCAATAAAAAAATAATAATAATAACCTTCATGTCACGCCAATTTTATTCACTAGCACATTATACTAATGGGAAAAAATGTATTACTCGAAAAGATCTACAATACTACAAATATTTTTGGAAAGATTAGAGTCTGGAAAACAGAACTGAATGATTTCCATTACTCATATGTGATATATTAAAAAAAATTATAATAATTCTGCCTGAAACGTCAACCACCCATATACAGTCTGTGTTACGAAGGAGTGTTACGAAGGAGGTAGGTAGAATACAGTTTTGCAGAAAGGGAAAGGTATGGATGAGGCAGAGACAAGGATTGAAGCTTGGAGAGGGAGTTTACTGTAGAATCCAGTGCAATACAAAGAACAAACAGAAACTACTAAACAACCTACTCAACAAAACAACAACACTAACACTTACTATAGGATGACAGCACAATACGGCGTGGACAGGAAAACGGGGAAGGAGACAGGAGGAATGTCGCCACAAGGAAGGGAGGACAGACAGACACCTAAATACCCCGACTAATTAACAAACAGAAACACCTGGCCAACACAGAAACACAACAACCTAGACACCAGTCAATGACAAACACGATTGCCCTTCCTGCTGCATTCGTTACTGGTGGCGACATTCTGTTACGAAGGAGGTAGGTAGAATACAGTTTTGCAGAAAGGGAAAGGTATGGAGGAGGCAGAGACGAGGATTGAAGCTTGGAGAGGGAGTTTACTGTAGAATCCAGTGCAATACAAAGAACAAACTTACTTTTTTTTACTTACGCCTTTTACCCCGTTTGGGGCATAGGCCGTCAACAAGGGTTCTCCAAGCATCCCGATCCTGAGCCAACCTCTCAAGCTGTCCCATCTTCTTGGCATCATCTTCCAAGTCTCGGCGCCAGGTGTTTCGTGGTCGGCCTCTCTTTCTTTTCCCTTGGGGGTTCCACCTGAGAGATTGTCTTGTGATGCTCAGGGATGGTTTACGGAGTGTATGGCCAATCCATCTTTTTAGTTGGAGAAAGGCTCCTCTGGCCTTGCCAATCCTGGCTCTCACATCAGCATCTGTTCCACCTTGCTTGTTAACCATGCTGCCCAGGTAGGTGAAGTTGTCTACCTCTTCCAACGCTTCTCCTTCCAGAATGATGGGTGATGTGTTGTCAGCATTGATTCTCATGACCTTGCTCTTCCCTCTGTGGATGTTAAGCCCAAGCCGAGTAGAGTTGTCAGCGATGGTACTGGTATTTTCCTGCATCTGCTGCTGGGTGTGAGAGAGAAGGGCCAGGTCATCTGCAAAGTCGAGGTCTTCTAACTGCGTCCATAATGTCCATTGTATGCCATTTCGTTTCTCTGCTGTGGATTGCTTCATGACCCAGTCTATTGCCAGCAGGAACAGAAATGGTGACAACAAACAGCCCTGTCTCACTCCAGTTTTTATCTGGAAGGTGTCGGTGGGTTGACCGCCATGAATTACCCTGCAGGTCATCCCCTCATAGGAGTTCCTGATGATATTTCTGTACTTCTCTGGCACTCCGTAGTGTCTGAGTAGCTTCCAGAGGGTCTCTCTATTCACGCTGTCGAAAGCCTTTTTGTAGTCAATAAATGTATGAATAGGGGTGAATTCCACTCTAATGACTGCTCCAGTATTATCCGCAGTGTTGCAATCTGGTCTGTGCAGGATCTGTTTTTGCGGAAGCCCGCCTGGTGGTCTCGTAGCTGTGGGTCGACGGCGTCCTTCATCCTGTCCAGTATAATCCTGTTGAATACTTTTCCTGGGATGGAGAGTAATGTGATCCCTCTGTAGTTTGCACATTGGCTCAGATCTCCTTTCTTCGGTATTTTGATGAGGTAGCCCTCCTTCCATTCTGATGGGATGTGTTCTTCTTCCCATATCTTCTTGAAGAGAGGATGGAGCATCTCTTCCATCGTCTCTATATCGGCCTTCAGTGCTTCTGCCGGAATACCGTCGGGTCCTGCAGTCTTGCCGTTCCTCAGCTTCTTGATGGCTTTGCGGATCTCTTCTTTTGTTGGCACGCTGCAGTCTATCAGCAGATCCCTGTCAGCTTGCTGGATGTCTGGTGGGTCCTGTGGTGCTGGTCTGTTTAGCAGTTCCTCAAATGTTCTACCCATCTTTCCTTTTGTCTTTCCTCTCCGATGATTGGCTGTCCATCTTTGTCCTTAACTGGTCTTTCTGGTTTACTAAACTTTCCTGACAGCTTCTTGGTGGTGTTATATAAGTCTTTCAAATGTCCATGTCTAGCTGCTTCTTCAGCCTCTGCCGCAAGACTCTCTATATAGTCCTTCTTGTCTGCCTTGATGCTTTTCTTAACCCTTTTTCTGGCTTCTGTGTACTGGTTTTGTGCTTTGACCTTTTCGGCTCTTGTTCGACTGTTGTTGATTAGTGCCTTCTTCCCTTTCCTCTCCTCTATCTTCCTCAATGACTCTGCTGATATCCACTCCTTGTGGTTGTGTTTCTTCGGGCCCAGTACTTCTTTGCACGTTGTACTTACTGCTTCCTTCACAGACTTCCACTTCTTGTCGATGTTTTCCTCCTCTTCTTCCATCAACTCTTGCAGGGCTTGAAACTTGTTCCTAAGTGTGAGTTTGTATTCTTCTAACTTGGTTGGGTCTCTCAGAAGTGCGGTGTTGAATGTTTGTCTCCAATTCTTCTCCCCTGTCCAGTTTTTCTTTAATTTCAGCTTCAGCCAGGCGGGTGGTGATCTGAGGCAACATCAGCTCCTCTCCTAACACATACATCTTGAAGGGACCTCCTGAACTTCTTAGTGATGCACACATGGTCTATCTGGTTTTCGGTGTTGAGGTCTGGTGAGATCCAAGTAGCTTTGTGTATCCTTTTGTGGGGGAAAATGCTTCCGCCGATGACCAGGTTGTTAGTGGCGCATAGGTTTGCGAATCTCTCCCCGTTGTCGTTCATCTCTCCTATACCTTGCTTTCCCATTGTCTCCTCGTAGCCTCTGTTGTCACTTCCTACCTTGGCATTGAAGTCTCCCATTATGATGTTGATGTCTCTTTCTGGGTATTTCTGAATGATGTCCTGTAGTCTGCTGTAGTATTCTTCTTTTCTCTCTTCATTGCTGTCATTTGTAGGGGCATATCACTGGATAATGTTCATGTTTATTTTTGCCTTCATAGTTCTAAAGGAAGCTGCAATGATCCTAGGACCATGTGCCTCCCATCCAATAAGTGCTCCCTGGGCAGCCTTGGACAGCATCATGGCCACTCCCTGGGTATGGTGTGCATCGTCCTCTTCATGGCCTGAGTACAGTGTCATCTCGCCTGTGGCGAGCCTCTTCTGGCCGGATCCGATCCACCTTGATTCAATAATTCCGAGTATGGCAAGATTGTAATTCCTCATCTCGGCAGCCACCTGCGCAGTCTTTCCGGCTTCATACATGGTCCTTACATTCCATGTTCCGATGGTGGTAATGGCCCTGCTTGAAAGAATGGTGGTCGGCAGGGTAGCTTCCGGATGTTTTTCTGGCTTTCACTACACTGCGTCATACTTCCTACCTGAGGTCCATCCTCTCTCAGGGCCGGAGATTCTTGGTTTTTCTTTGTTGACGTTTTTGTAGCAATGAGGTTTTTACAGGATGGGGTCGCTGGCCCCAAGCCCAACCTTCCACCATTTCTGGCTTCTGGTGTTTTGGAGTTGGTTTGTTAGTCCCCTCCCCTGGCCTATTGTCTTCCAGGTAATGGATTGCAGCCTCATACCACGTGAGGCCAGACAGGTTTCGGGTTGTGTACAAGCTGTCTCGGCACGTCAAGCCCAACCAACTCCTGCTACTGTGTAACGAAAGCTGCGACCAAATGAGCATTTTCGTCCCAGCAGCACAAGACAGCAGCACAAACAGAAACTACTAAACAACCTACTCAACAAAACAACAACACTAACACTTACTATAGGATGACAGCACAATACGGCGTGGACAGGAAAACGGGGAAGGAGACAGGAGGAATGTCGCCACAAGGAAGGGAGGACAGACAGACACCTAAATACCCCGACTAATTAACAAACAGAAACACCTGGCCAACACAGAAACACAACAACCTAGACACCAGTCAATGACAAACACAAAAGCAACTCATGACAACCCAACAGTACACCACATCACACAAGGGAAGGGAAAGTCAACAACAGTACACACCATGACACCACATTAATCATACTATTAATTATTGTTAACACAGTAGTCAGGATGTCCAGTGTACTGGAGCGCACCGTCTGCGGATGGCCACCAGAGGGTAGGAGACCAATGTTAGGCAGAGAGCCAATGTTGGGTGGAGGGCATTGCCCACCGTTAGGTGGAGGGCACTGCCCAATGTTACCATCCTGCCCAGTCCAGCCAGGACCGGGCCTAGGATCGTGACAGATGAGCATGAAGACACATTTACGTATGTCTGAAATGCTGTCAATTCAACAATACAGGGTCAATTCAATGTCAGTGTGTGTGTGTGTGTGTGTGTGTGTGTGTGTGTGTGTGTGTGTGTGTGTGTGTGTGTGTGTGTGTGTGTGTGTGTGTGTGTGTGTGTGTGTGTGTGTGTGTGTGTGTGTGTGTGTGTGTGTGTGTGTGTGTGTGTGTGTGTGTGTGTGTGTGTGTCAGGGTGCGTCTCAGAGTGCGTGTGGGAGTGTATTTTTGCGCCTCTTACTGTAATGTTCAAGTGTAAACACTGCACTGTGACCACGACTCAGCTTGGATGGTCAACACTCGCTTCCCTCCTCATAAAAAGCTCTGAATATCTCCTCTTCACTTTGGAGTGGTTGGTGTCAGCAGGTTTAATGAGACATATTTATAATTTCTCAACATATCCCTCATTCCAGTCTTGCCCTTTCTGTCCACTTTGGTGTCCTAAAAAAGTTCCCTAGTCTTTTCCAGGGTGGAGATCAGCCAGATTCGTTTGATTTATATTTGAACCACCCCACATGAAAAAAAATAAAAGGATACATTGTAAATTATTAAACATAAAGCAGTCAGAAAATGCACTCAATATCATTTGGGCACATTCCAATTTAAGTCACATGATTTTACAACACAGAGTGTGTCATGTGATTCTGTAAAAACATGATAAGTGAGCAGTTTTTACTTAATATAAAATGTATTTATTTACAATCGAGAAAAAAAAGTACTGAGAGCATTTGTTCAGAAGTGAAAATGTATTTGTGTACATATTCATTTAACTTTCTTTCCAGGTTCGTATAATACGTTTTTACATTGCCAAGACTAACTCACAGCAGCCAAACTCAGTTACATGATCCTAAAACTTCATAACAAATAATATTCCAAACCAGGCAGCATTAAATAAAAAGTAAGCCCCTGCTGGCAATGCTTAATCACTCCTCTGAGGTTGGGATATTACCCCAGTCCCTACGGGAGGCTAATATTTGCCTTCTCCTAGAAAAAGTGCTCCCTTTCATTATTAACGAAGATCAGACTGGTTTTATTAAGGGTAGGAACTCTACCGACAACATGAGACGGCTCCTTAACACATCCACCGCCATCCACGCTGTAACACGTTATTGCCCGCCATGCTTTGACCGCCAGATCTCACTGTACAGCGTGATTGAGATCAATATTTAATTTTTTCGCCATGGCATTCATAATTCATATATACACCTCCGACGCTGCACCTGGACCCTACGGCTCAATACAACGACGGCTCAATACCGCCGCCTGGTGGATGGTCGGGCGAGTTACACTCGAACAACAGGAAGTGGGAGGTGTGCGTCGATTAAATTCATCCGGCCGTCAGACATTGTTGCAACATACAAACCGGAAATGGACCTAGGCGATCGACGTCCTATACTTGGGATATTTCACCGCCAGTCTCTTTGACGCACGGTAAAAGGACGCTAACATTATTTTCAGCCCAATTGTTTATTCATTTCACTGCAAACCATCTGATCAATAAATCAACCCATACTACATAAAGCATTTACTGACGATCACGGAATTATAAAGACCCCCCCCCCCTTTCCTCCACGCATGATGACGCATAACGTATACAGATCATATACAGTTTAATTTTTTAATATAGCGTGTATAGGGAAGACACGGCAATCGATAATCTATATATGCGTTTAGGCCTATAACTCATGTTCTAGGAATTACTGCAGAAAACGATAAAAACATACTTATATTCTAGACGGTATTTTTGTATGAATGTATGAATGAAAAAGTATAACGTTCCTACATCCTGAACGATAGATAATCGATGTTGAATGGGCCATAGTAATGTCAATTTAGCAATACAATTTAAAAAGTTATAGCCCTGCAAAGAAGGTGAACATCTCCATAGGCTTACAGTGGTGGCAGACTGGCTATATTGATGGATATAAGTAATGGCAGGGAATGTGTTAATATCATTCAAATGACTCATGAGATAGACCACCCCGCGGTGGTTCTGTCTCTCGACGTGGAGAAGGCATTCGACCGTGTAGAATGGCCGTATTTGTTTCTAACCCTCGCTGAATTTGGCCTAGGAAACACTTTTATTGACTGGGTCAAGGTTCTCTACAACTCACGGATGACGGCGGTTCTGACTAACAGGCTTAGGTCTAACAACTTTCCTCTACAACGGGGGAACCCCCAGGGGGACCCTCTTAGCCCTTTGCTATTTGACATGGCCACTCGCTCAGGCTATAAGGCAGTCAGCCTCGATCTCAGGTATTAGGGTGGGCGAGAGGGAGCACAAAATCACTCTTTATGCGGACGACGTACTGATCTTTATATCTAAACCTGACTCTTCCATTCCATGTCTAACCCGCATGATTTCCACATTTGGAACCTTCTCGGGGTACAAAATAAACTTTTCTAAATCCGAAGCAATGCCACTCGGGACACTTAAATCCATTCCGATCCTGCCCGAGCCCTTCCCATTTCGCTGGTCGCCCTCCGGCTTTGTTTACTTAGGAGTATTTGTGACACCCACCTATGATACATTGTTTAAGGCCAACTTTCCCTCACTTTTAGACACCATAAGGGCAGACTTAGTTAGATGGGCCCCTTTACCAATCTCCTGGCTGGGTAAGATAGCCCTCGTCAAAATGAACGTACTCCCCAGACTATTATACCCTCTCCAAATGATTCCAGTGCTGCTGACGAACAAGGTTATCAAGGTGCTAGAAGGCTGGCTAAACTCATTAATTTGGAATGGGAAGAAACCGCATCTGAAAATGGCCAAATTACAGATTGATAGTGAAGATGGGGGTCTAGACCTACCTAAAGACACTACCAACTAGCAGCACACCTTAGGGTGCTTGTCGGTTGATTCAGATCAGACCCACTATCAATCTGGCTAGACATTGAATCCTCGCAATCTAAGTCCCCCCTGTGGAACCTACTGTTTATCAAAGACTTTAAGTCTGTTAGGAAAATATGCTCTAACCCCATCACACTATGCTCCGTCAAGGCATGGAAGACTGTCCGTAAGGTGGAGGGCCGAGCTAAGCTGACCTCTCCTCTTACCCTGATCGTAGGCAATCCAGACCAAATTGGCGGCGGCTTCAAGACCTGGCATACGCCGGGCATAACTGATCTTGGCCACTTGTTTGATGGCCAGACCCTAATGTCCTTTCTACAGCTGCAGCAGCGATATGGTCTATTGAAAACGGAATTTTTTAAATACTTACAAATTAGGCAGTTTATCACCAAGGACACCTCACTGCTAATTAACAGTTCCACCTCGCAGGTGGAGACAGCCCTCTCCTTGCAGATTCCTAAAAAACAAATATCTATTTTCTATAGTACTCTAAACCTTAATTCATCTATATATTCCCTTGTCACTAAACAGTCCTGGGAAAAAGACTTGGACATAGAGATCACGGACAAGGCCTGGCAGGATGCATGGACCTAAGCAAAAATATTCTCTGTTTGCAACCGCACCAAGTCTATCCAAGTTAGAATCTTACATCGCATTCATATTACCCCTGCCCTTAAGAATAAAATGGATCCCAATGCATCCCCACTCTGCTTTAAATGCAAGATAGAGATTGGAAACCACGTCCACTGCTTTTGGTCCTGTGTAAAGCTCCAGAGCTATTGGTTCGACATCGTAGAGGAACTTTGCCATGTCTTTGTTGTTTGTCTTTTGTCATGTCTGATAATGTACTTTTATAGTTTATATTATGTCTTTATTATTTTTACTATAATTTCTGTTGTGATTATTGTTAGTGTTATTGTTGTTAGTGTCTCTATTATTATTACCGTAAATCTATTGTATTGTGATGTCTTGTTCTATGTATGTTTTGAAAAAGTGAAAATAAAAACATTTACAAAAAAAAAGAAAAAAAAAGTAAAACTTTATAATACAGCCTGCGTTGTACACTATCGAGTAGTATTCAGCTTGTGGCATTTCGCGCGAGAGCAAAACAAAGCTGCTTTTTTTTTATATTATCACAGTTTGAATGTTAACACTTTGATTGCCCAAGGTTAAATTCATGATATACCATCCCTTGCCAGCTCTATTTAACATGGAGAAGTTCCCCTTCTTTGCAGGGCTATAACTTTTTAAATTCTATTGCTAGATTGCCATTATTAGGGCCCATTCAATGTCCTATATGTATTGTTCATGGTGTAGCAACGTTAAACTTTTTCATTCACATATTCATACTAAAATATGGTCTAAAGTATAAGTATGTTTTCATCTCTTTCTGCAGCTTTCTCCAGAACGTGATTTATAGCCCCAAATGCATTATATTGATGATCAAATACAGTTTGGTAGGAATCTGTGCGAGATAAAAAATTTCAACTGGACGTACTTCTAGAATTTACTACACGTCATCTGATGTTGACCGGATGGGCGAGGGGGCATTTATAATTCCGTGGGCAACGTTATACCATTCATCTAATGTGGGTCATATGTTCATCATAGCAGTTTATATCGAACACGGTAATACTACACGCTAAAACTCACCCCAGTCTCCTCGGGCCGTTGGGCAATCAGCGTGGAGTAGACAGTTTTCGATTATGGGATGTTGAAATGCCCGATCTATTTCCAGGTTGTATAATAGTATATACGTCCAAATCATGTTGTTTTTTCGAGTTATTTCCACCGATCGATGTTCACTGTGTGAAGACAGAGTCTCTCTAACATTAGCGAGTGCCCGGACCCCATATGGAGTGAGTCCTGCCGGGTTAAAGGTTGATATCCGGTTTCGATCTGCCGATCGGCCACCAGATGGCGCTCTTGAACCGCTAGAGGGTTGAGAGGAGATCAGCACTGTGTGTCAAGGCTCCGGAACGGAAATATGATTTCGATCACAGATTTTTGAAATATTGATATCAAAGACGAGTTACGGCGTCCTCGGCAACTTGAGCATGGCGGGGAATTCCGGCGTTTTCGGCAGTTAAAGTGTTAATAACATATTTACTATAAAAGCAAACAGTTATAGTATCTCTAATAGTAACAATTATTTTGTTTAAAAAAAGGCTGTTTCCGTGTGACTTTAGTCATTGCATGGGGGTGGAATTAAATTTGCATGCGAATCAAGACGAGTGCTTTCGCTGATCAGGGTCACAAATGTCAAGGAAATTACACTCTAAATCCACAATTGTTCCCTGTTGTCTTGTTTCCTTCTGCTGTACCTACATTTAAGTACCAATTAAGTACCAAGTACCAAATGTTTTATTTGTATGGATTCATATGAAGTTACACCATAAGTTCAGTATAACTACACTGTAAGTTCCAGAAGAGAAGAGAAGAGAAGAGAAGAGAAGAGAAGAGAAGAGAAGAGAAGAGAAGAGAAGAGAAGAGAAGAGAAGAGAAGAGAAGAGAAGAGAAGAGAAGAGAAGAGAATAGAATAGAAGAGAAGAGAAGAGAAGAGAAGAGAAGAGAAGAGAAGAGAAGAGAAGAGAAGAGAAGAGGAGAGGAGAGGAGAGGAGAGGCAAGGAGAGGAGGGGAGAGGAGGGGAGAGGAGAGGAGAGGAGAGGAGAGGTGAGGAGGGGAGGGGAGAGGAGAGGAGAGGAGAGGAGAGGAGAGGAGAGGAGAGGAGAGGAGAGGAGAGGAGAGGAGAGGAGAGGAGAGGAGAGGAGAGGAGAGGAGAGGAGAGGAGAGGTGAGGTGAGGCAAGGAGAGGAGAGGAGGGGAGAGGAGGGGAGAGGAGAGGAGAGGAGAGGAGAGGAGAGGAGAGGAGAGGAGAGGAGAGGAGAGGAGAGGAGAGGAGAGGAGAGGAGAGGAGAGGAGAGGAGAGGAGAGGAGAGGAGAGGAGAGGTGAGGTGAGGTGAGGAGAGGAGAGAAAAGGATGGGATGGGAAGGGAGGAGGGAGAGGAGAAGAGAGGACGGGAGGGGAAGAGAGGAGAAGAGAAGAGAGGAGGGGAAGGGAGGAGGGAAGAGGAGAGGGTGATCTTTCAATTGTGATTTGATACTGGTTTATTATTGGGACTGGTGAATGTTTTATGCATAACAAGAGGTGTGTCTGCGTGCTGCTAAACCACAGTAAGTAGGCCTGGAGTGGCAGAGATATACGTATGAGGTGTCGTTGACAGCGTTGAGTGGAAAACTCAACACTTTAGGGACCTCTTCACTTCACTGAATATTCTCAGAGAGCAATTCTGTGAAGAGGCCACAGAGGCCCCGTCCACCATCTCAGCGTGCATTTACTGAGGCCTGCTTCTTACACATGTGCACTCAGTTCAGACTCATCTACAGCCAGTGACGCTTGGCGCCGGACGCCCGTTCAGATAAAAGCACACGGCATGTTTTCTCAGCAGATGTGAGGAATTATTTTTTCTATGTGTGTCTGTGTCTGTGAATTCAGGAAAGCATACCATTTATTTTGTTCAAAGTAAATATTCCAGCTAAAACCTAAAACATGAATTATTAGTGCATAATAATAATAACATAATGTAGTAACATAATGACTTCATTAATATTTTTTGGATCTCAAACTGAAGATAGTCTTTAGTGAAATGGCATATGTAAAATTATTTATCAAACTTTCTGCAAAGAATTCAGGAAGAAATGTAAAATTTAACTTTTCTATGATCACAGTTGGATTCCGTAGTGTCATCTGCATTTTCATTAGTCTATTAACCTCTTTTACACTATCCCTCTGTTGAGCTGCTTCTGTCTGCTGCCTACATGTGGATTACAGAATACTACAGATCCTTAAAGGGGCACACACACACATTCATTTAGTTTGACGGTTATTGAGAGTAAATTTGTTTGAATATGGTGATGTCATCCTGGGACATTGAATCCTTGTGTTGTGTTAATTACAGCTACATGAAATGATAAGGTAGCAATCCCTATAAGACAAGGTATTGCTATTTTCTTATCTATACTGTACATCATTTCATGGAGCTGTAATTAACACAACACAAGGATGTAATGTCCCAGGATGGCATCAACTGACAAGGAGGTTGTTGAAGACGGATATGTAATTAGCAAAACCTGAGTCAAGAAGCGACTGTCCAATGCTTCCCTGGCCTGGAGCAGCTCACAGCGGAGCAGTCCATTTCAGTTGATCTCTCTGGAGGGGGGCTTAGTTTGAAGTGTGTTTGCTCTCCAGCTCCAAGTGAGGAGTGGGAGGGACTGGATTATCTCTCTCTCTCTCTCTCTCTCTCTCTCTCTCTCTCTCTCTCTCTCTCTCTCTCTCTCTCTCTCTCTCTCTCTCTCTCTCTCTCTCTCTCTCTCTCTCTCTCTCTCACAAACACACACACATAGCATGACATCCCTAGACCATGTTATGGCAGTTTCTACGTCAAATGTATATACTCCCTTTTCTTGACTCCTTCTGTATCACAAACAGTACTGTATTTGCAAATCTGGTATGTCATAAATGTATAGATGTAGCAGTACTGACTATCTGTATGTCATGTATGTCATATATGTCCTGATGAATTGAAAATGGGGGACCCTGATGTAAACAAGACGAAAGTCTTTCTCTGGTCTGCATCCCCTTAACAATTGTGTGTATTGAGCTGTACTGTATTGTACCCATTCTGCAATCTGTTAATAAAGTTTTCAATCAATCAATCAATGGCAATTCATGATGTATTTTCTTATGTTTGGGTAAAGTTTGGTAAAGATGTGAGAACCCCCGGTCTATAGATGATGAGCTGACCTCGCTATCTCTGGCCTTGTTGATTCTGTGAGTTGCTTGGCTTACAGTGGTTCAGTAAACAGCCCAGAAAATCAAATAAACGGGGCTTTGAGGTGAGTCGGGCACAGACGTTGGAGATTAGGCCTGCAGACGCTGAGGGCACCTGAGAGGGAAAACCCTCTGAAAATCCCCCCTCAGTGCCTCAGGGGCCCTGGCTCCCTCAGAGTAAACTATTAGAATCACCCTCTGCTACTTTTAAACCAGGACATAATGTTCTGCGGCTATAGACTGTAGTGCATGTTGAACGTCAAACTGTACCCTGGGGAAATATGGACGAAAGTGTCCTACGCCGTACTGTAATTCATAAAGATTCCGTGTGAGTGTTTGCTCATTTTCAATAAAAATAGAGTAAGTAGTAACTGATATATTCAAAGCCCCAACAAAGTGCCCACCCCCCAGGATTTTGATATCTCTGAAAGTTAAATCATCTATCGTAACCAATCGTCCTGCTATATTCCTTTATTTGTGAACTAATCTCCCCAGTTAGTAGCTAGATTAATACATTTAGTGAAAGTGGCAATAATCAAATCATCTAGATAAAATCATTGCTTTATCCGTCTGATTCAGTTGAGGCTATCGGCCATTTTGACCATCTCTTGGTCCATATATAGGCATATTGTGTGTTGTGATGCAAGGGCTTCCCCAATCTTGGCACCAAGGGGATTCCTCCTTTTAACTGGGCATGCGTCAGCCCCAGTGTCCTCCGTGGACCAGACCGTCTCGTTTAACAAGGCTAATGTTTTTTTCCTCAGACGCGGAGTGATACTGACTTGTGAAAAGGAATTAGAATCATAGCTGTCTGTATGTATCATTATACCATGGCTATGAACCAATCAGATTGCTTGATTTGAGCTACCCGTTTTATACGATATAGGATTGTTGAGAAGGGCTTTAACATGATGAAATCAACACTTTGAAATAATCTTCTTAAAAAATTTATTAAGTGGAAAACAACAGGCCAAATTGCACCTTTCGTAGTTCAGAATGAACCTATTTCAAGGCCCGCCCTCTTTTCTTGATCCTCTAATCACAACTGTTGCTTCCCTCGGACAAACAGAGCATCTGAGGGGAGCAACAGCTGTGATTGGAGGTTCAAGAAAACAGGGCGGGGCTTGAGATAGGTCCACTGGTGTTGGGACAACACACAGGCTCACGGTCATGTGCCCTGAGCATCGTGACTCCATCAAGCTAGGAGCTACATTGTCTCAGTAATTTTCTCAATTTTTGTTCAAGTTCACTTGGCCCTTCAGACTGTCATCATTGTCACTTACATCATTTTAATCGCCAAGAAGGTCGACCTTTCATCGCCCCCCCCCCGCCCCCCCATCATGATGACTTGATAATAATTATGTATACGCTCCACATTCCTTTCAGCCTTTATACCTGCGGTAATCTGATCCTTGGCTCTGAAATGTTCCCGGCTCCCTGAATGTCACTGATGAAGTCATGTGTGTGCGTGCGTGCGTGCGTGCGTGCGTGCGTGCGTGCGTGCGTGCGTGCGTGCGTGCGTGCGTGTGTGTTTTCACCCCGAGACCCACGGTGTGGAGTAACGTGAGATCTGTGCCTTGCAGATCATCATCATCACCATGACCACCACAGTAACCCACTGGTCCATGTGTCAGTATCTCCTACTGTTGTCCCGTGGAAACATATGGGCATCTCTGTTGCCAGGCAGGTCATCTCCTGTATCGTAGTGGTGTTTTTCTTTCATTTTTTTTACCTTTATCTACCAGGGTAGGTTGATGATGATCTTCGTCAGCAATGCCCTGCTTCATATTCACACGTTACACACATTCCCACCCAGGAGCTCCAGTACCACCACCGTCTGACACTGTAGGCCACTGAGCCACTCCATTGGAGCAGTTGGGAGTGAAGCTGTGGAACAGGCTGAATGTGGTGCTGAAGCAATGTCCAAATATGAGACAATTCAAACTGAATTATAAGGAAATTATGTTCACGGGGTACAGGGATGAGGAAGGGATTTGACATTCACGGGTGTTTACATTTTTATTTGATTTCTTTCATGTTTCACATGTACAATTTTAGTTTTTTGTTTTGCATATATATTTTGTTTTGTAAGGTTTTAAATTAGTACACTCATTTGAGTAGTGGAAAAGTGGTAGGATTAAATAAGTGTATACTTTGTTCTTCCTACTCCTTTTTGAACATTGAGTTATGTTTTGCTTTTGTTTATTTAAAAAATATATATTTCATTTAATTTCTTGAGATGAATGAATGAATGAAAACTTTATTTAACAGATTGCAGAATGGGTACAATACAGTACGGCTCAATACAACCTCAACACAATTGTTAAGGGGAGGCAGACCAGAGAAAGACGTTTGTCTTGTTTACATCAGGGTCCCCCATTTTCAATTCATAGTGTATGATTTGTTTTGATTTTATATTGTTTGTATTTATTTACATGTTCGAAATAAAGATTTAAAATCAAATAAAATCAAAGTGCCTTGCTCAAGTGCACTTCAGCAGTTGGTATTGAGGGATGAGAGAGTTATTCATTCACTTCCCCACCCAGATGTTTCCTGCCAGTACGGAGGATCAAACCGGCGACCTTCCGGTCACAAACCTGCTTCTCTAACCTTTCAGTGTTTGATTGTTTGATTGGATATTGAGGATCGAAGTGAGGGGCGAACAAGAGAACAACCAGTGAGGTGTTTGGAGGCTGACCTCGGCAAAGGCGTATCCTGCTGCATTCCAGTGCATCACCCCAGATTTGCTCACCGATGACCTCCACAGAGGTCATAGGGCAGAGTGGATCTTGTGGTGACCTAGAATTAGAGTTTCATGAAATCCATTTATTCAAATTGTAGCTTATAGCCTGTTTGCGCGATAAGATTCTGTGGAAAACTGTATTCCACATTCAGTAGTACTACCTTCAGTTGTGAGAGCTGCAGACATCCTTAACCTTGGTGACTATTGCCTCCCCACAAACCCCAACATATTAACCGGCGAGTATGAATTTCTAAAATAACTAAAATAATTGCCCAATTGTTCAAAATGACCGCAAAGCATTTTGCTGGGCTTCCAAACATTTTCAATAATCCTATTTTTTTACCAATTCAACATTGAACAGCCGACCGTGAAGCGTCTAGCAGGACCCTTGGTTGGGCCTGGACCTCCATTCCACTCATGCCTGGGATGGCTTGGTAATTCACAGCGTTAATGGACGGAACTTAAGAGGGGGGACAAGGGGTCCAAAGGGCAGGAATTGGCTGGTATTTAAGTCTCATGACCCGAGGTACTCTTACAATAATAACAGAGCCCATGGCTTAGTGGCTAATCAGGGCCAGGAGGAATGTAGCACAGCTAGTGTGAAGGAGAGGGACATGATCTAGTCTGGTCGGACATGGGAAGAGCTGACCTGTGTCTTTCTCTCGAGAAACTGAACATTCTGGCCCAAACCGGCTACAGTATATTAAGATAACATTTGAAGTAGTCATGTGTGAGCCTAAACACCTAGACATTTAGAGATCACAGGGTTGTACTGTATCTAAAAATGTTCCCACCACAGTCTCACTGATTGGTTGAGAAATGTTCATTCAAACTGCTTCCTGTGAATGTGATTGGCTAGATTCTGTGGAAAACTGTATTGCACATTCAGTAGTACTACCTTCAGTTGTGAGAGCTGCAGACATCCTTAACCTTGGTGACTATTGCCTCCCCACAAACGGCCAACTTATTAACCGGCGAGTATGAATTTCTAAAATAACTAAAATAATTGATTGGTTGAGAAATGTTCATTCCGAACTGCATCCTGTGAATGTGATTGGCTAGCTCGGTATGAGGCGATATCACATGTTTCCACATCTGGATTATCAGTCTTGCTGATTGAGACAATTTACATCTAGGTATATGATTTGTGTTATTAACTGATTGCAGTCGGCCTCAGAATGTTCATTTTGGTCAGAGGGAGGAGGAAAGGGCTGTTTTGGTATGTCTGGGCTGACAGCTCTCCGTGAGCAGCTAACCATCTTGGTTACCCCCCACACACAGGGGGTCTCCTCCACAGCTCAGGTTTCTGTTGGACTATTTCTGGACTATTACTACAATTCACTGTCAGATTTGCTACTGTTCACTGGGCCAAAGCCTGAACAACTTGTTCAGAGAAAATGAGACATCACAGAGTCTTAGCCCCAATGTGTGATTTTTGTTTGTCATTGGGGTACAGTATGTTCATATTCCTTCTGGAAGACGTGGATCTATATGTGGAAAATACGCTCTTTGGAACTTTATTAACACGTTGTAAATTGGAATATGTTTCTCTCCAGTGTTTACACACATTACCAACATAACCTTATACAGTCACAAAATACAGTGAATCAAATGAAAAATACATATTTACCTAGTCCTCGTATCGAGAGCTCAGTCAATCAATTAGAGTCAAAGCATGTCTCCATTCCTATTTCTTATATTTGGCGGAGGGGCGACCCGTTTGTTGACTTTTGGATCACTGATTGAGCCTTTTTAAAATCATCAAGGACACATGGTTGTAGACTGGATAGGTCCTTCCCACTGTTTGGTCTCAGCACGTGTTTGTTTCAATGTTCCGTGCTCCAAATAGCATTCCAGTCCATCTACACTGACCCTTTGAAGTCATGAGAAATAAACCAAAGTGTTCCCTGATTTTGACATGCAATACGGCTTGATAACAATGATGTCTAAACTGTAAGAATGAAGATAAAAACAACATGATGGACATCAGTCATTTCACCCCTACGACATCTAAACTACAATCCGAGGAACAAATTCAGAGGAAAAAAGACATGAATGGCTCTCTCCCATCTGGGATCCTGTTTTGATGGATATCAACTGTGTAAGCGTTTGTCGGAATAGCAGACTGCTTTCATCACAACGCTGGTGTCTCTCTCTCTCTCTCCCTCTCTTTCTTTCTTTTCTCTTCTATGTGTGTGTGTGAGAAAGAGAGAGAGAGAGTGTGTTTGTGTGTGTTTTGTTTGTGTGTATGTGTTTGTGTGTGTTTTGTTTGTGAGTGAGTGAGTGAGTGAGTGAGTGAGTGAGTGAGTGAGTGAGTGAGTGAGTGAGTGAGTGAGTGAGTGAGTGAGTGAGTGAGTGAGTGAGTGAGTGAGTGAGTGAGTGAGTGAGTGAGTGTGTGTGAGTGAGTGAGTGAGTGAGTGAGTGAGTGAGTGAGTGAGTGAGTGAGTGAGTGAGTGAGTGAGTGAGTGAGTGAGTGAGTGAGTGAGTGAGTGAGTGAGTGAGTGTGTGTGTGCATGTGAGAGAGAGCCCATATTATTATGTTTCATCTGTTTGTGTGAATAAGTATTTAAATATGTGTGTACTCTCCGACCAGGTACTTGGTTCACTCCACAGACAGACTTCTCTGCACTGCTCCGCCCGCCTCTGCTCACAGGGCTGACAGGAACCAAACAGCCAAGCAGCGTGTCAGTGTGTGTGTGTGTGCGTGTGCGTGTGCGTGTGTGTGTGTGTGTGTGTGTGTGTGTGTGTGTGTGTGTGTGTGTGTGTGTGTGTGTGTGTGTGTGTGTGTGTGTGTGTGTGTGTGTGTGTGCGACTGTGCGTCTGTGCGTCTGTGTGGGTGTCTCTCTCTAGCACCTCCAAGATAGCATCACGCAGTGGAGATGTAAGAAACGCGCCCAGAGGCACCTCCTCCTTGCTGCTGGAATAACAGACTCTGTACACGTGTGTCCCACCTGCAGCAGAATGTGTGGCGCCCACATTGACTACTATAACCACAACAGCTGCCACTACTGTACTTCTGTGTAAGTGCAACTCACCCTTACACTTAAGTCCAAGGTCCAATCAGTGATCCACGTCTAAACAAATGAGTAGCCCCACCGCTAAGAGTAAGAAATAATAATGTAGATGTGTTTTTATTCTCTAGTCTAGCTGATTGACTGAGCTCTTGATGCAAGGACTAAAACCACAGGCACTAAGGGATAATCAAGGAATAGGAGTTAAGCGGTGTAAAGGCATGACGTGGAGGTGAAGAACCACCCAACACGCAGTGGAGGATGACTGCCTCCATGCAGTGCCTTATAACCACTTTACACACTCCTATTTGTTGATTATCCCTTACATTTTTACCTGTTGTCTTAGTCCTTGTATCAAGAGATTGTAGACACACCTACACGTTGATTATTCCACTAAATACCACTTGCCAAAGACACTGAGCTCACTGATGACCTTCATTATAGTCCCTCTGCTCCACCTTAGCAACTGCTTGACAACCACCTGTCACTTGACTGATGCCAGTGACAATGACGCAGAAAGATAACTTTATGTTAGTAAGCCTTTCTGTCAACAACTTTGCCTATGTTTAACAAACAGTGAATATAATCTGACAGTGTGTTTCACAAAAATCTCATTGTCCCTGAAACCAATAACTTTGTTTCACATCAAATATGCGTAGGCTACATTCATTGTTGTACACTACACAGCCGTTCGGTACGGTACGGTACACACTGAAACGGTTTGGTTCGGTACGGATACGTGTACCTTTACACCCCTAGAGATGCGTAACATTAGCTCCCATCATCAGTGCTACTGACAGGGTCCACTGACAGCCTCTGTAAAACAGCAAGGGGTATGAAACTTTGATATATAACATAATGTTCCTTGTAAAAAAGGCACAAAATGATAGTCCCTGTTATTAGGCTCCTCAAATATCATCATTCATAAAAAACATATATTATGTAATATTTTACAACACTGAGTAATAACCAACCCCAACAGGGGGTACTGCTGCATATTTATGCTCTGTCATCTTTGAGATGGAGAGATCTGCAGTTGGCATTGTGTGAGGCCACGACATGTAAGCCAATGAAAATAATGGGGACAGGGTTTTGAGCTAAACTTGCTTGGGAATAGTTAGGATACAGAGGTCTGCCATGATAAGTGAAGCAATTGTGTAAATTCTGGAATTAATTGCCTTTCTACATACCAATCTGCTTTGCTAGCTCTTATTTTGGAAGAAGAATAAAATAATAATACTGTATGCGTAATTGCTAATTAACTGTATGTGAGCAGTGCAAAACAATTCATGGTGTAAATGGTAAATGGTGCCTTTATATATTATATATTTATCCAAAGCGTTTTACAATTTTGTTCCTCACATTCACACACCGACAACGGCAGTGTGTGAATGCAATGGCGGTGGAGGCAAACATGCAAGGTGCCAACTTGGGCATCTGTGTTTTGCTCAAGGACACTTCGACACACTACCCGGGAGGAGTGGGAATCGAACCAGGAACCTCCCGATTACCAGACGACCGTTCTACCTCCTGAGCCACTGTCACCTGTAAGCATATGTGCACTTGGCTGAATAGCAAGATGTAGCCCATCCTACCTGTTGCAACAGCAAAACTGTTGGAAACCTTGCCCCAGAGACACTATACCAGAGGTTGTCTAATATACTATTGTATTAACACTCTGACACTAATAGACTAAACAACTAGGTTATATTATTTGTAATGTACAGTTTCTACGTCAAATGTATATACACTCTTTTTCTGGACACTTTTTGTATCACAAACAGTACTGTATTTGCAAATGTGGTATGTCATGAATGTATAGATGTAGCAGTACTGTCTATCTGTATGTCGTGTGTGTCATATATGTTATGATGAATTTAAAATGGGGGACCCTGATGTAAACAAGACGAAAGTCTTTCTCTGGTCTGCATCCCCTTAACAATTGTATGTATTGAGCTGTACTGTACTGTACCCATTCTGCAATCTGTTAATAAACTTTTCAATCAATCAAACAGCTTGAGATTTTGACTATTATAGTAAGCTATAATAGAGTAATGTCCCCGGTTTTACTGTATTATGATTATTATCAAGTAATTTATTTTGTGATGTTAAGGAAAAGACGCAGGTTGGGCTTCCCCTCTGGGCTCAACACAGACGAGAGACAGACTTGGTGTGAACAGAATAGGTCTTTATTGTCACACAAGCACTCAGCTCTTCATAAACATCAAAAGTAAATCAGCGTGTGAGTGGTCGTACAGCTCCTCCCACAACAACAGTTTACTTGGCATTTCAGGCTTCTGCCACAGCAGTCCTGGCCTCGTCAGGCTCTTCTGCAGAGCGTGCGTGTATCAGTCCCATGCTCCCAGTCTCACTGCCAAGATAAAGCCCACGGTTAGATCGGCTGACACACTGTCCTGATTAGGCTAAACCTCAGCAGGTGCAGTCTGCGCTTTGACCGAGTTATGCCAAGGTCACATTTGCACAAATGTTTTTTTTTCGTCTCTCATTCACCATCATTGAGTTCAATTTTGACCTGTGGAATCTCTTGACACACCTATGCCAACCCAATTTTAGCATGTGATTGATTGAACACCAAGCAGCATCGTATCCGGTACAAACCATGTTTGGCCCAACAGGCAAGGAAACTTTGTCTGGCCAAAGAAATACATTCTGACCACAGCATCAACCCTGACTCTCTTCTTTTACTTTTTTCATTTGTTTTAGTCCTGCAAAGAAGTTATTTTAGGCTAAACAGCTGAGCTAAGACCACAGGGCTCAATTTTTTTTGTTTGTGATACAATTTTTCTTTTCAAACTCACATTAATTCCTATTGGGATCATAGATTCATGTAGACGCCCCTCCCCCCATAGCGTAATGAGTTAAACACCCCCACTAGTCTTAAAATAACAAAAACAGTAAAGTGAACCGAACGCTTCTAGCACATTATGAAGTAGACATTACCCCTAGGTTTACAAAAAGGAGTGCTCCACATATATACACCATAAGACATAATCAAACTACTCATTTATGAATATGGCCATTCGTTATGTGTTGCGTGTCTACAGCTTTCCCATCCAAGGGTTTAATGGCCGCTTTTATCTCAGCTCTTACTGCTAGGCAGTAAGTCTCAAAGTGCTTTTCGAAGAGCTCTGTGAGGAATAACTTATAGCAGCCAGGCTAGGACCACTCAGCGTGGTTTCGGGCATGCTTGGCGGTTGAGATTGTACCCTGTCGGCTACCGAGGACGCAGCACCGCACCTATTCGTCTGTTTGCTTGCCATGTTTGTCAGGAAAATATTATACTGTCGAAATCATCAATTAAAAGGAGAAAAAAATGACTAGTGAGGCCATTAAAAGTGTTAGTTTGTAAAAGTTAGGGGAGCAGTTGCAATGTCTCCATGACACCACAGGGCTAAAATCTTATGGTTAGGAAATCATGGTGTTTTTAACCCACGGTTAACACATTAACTGTCACGCTTATATCCATCAATGTATGATCACTGCCACCAGTCTAAGCCTATGGAGATGTTTACCTTCTTTGCAGGGCTATAACTTTTTAAATTGTATTGCTAAATTGACATTACTATGGCCCATTCAACATTGATTATCTATCGTTCAGGATGTAGGAACGTTTTACTTTTTCATTCATAGATTCATACGAAAATACCGTCTAGAATATAAATATGTTTTTATCGTTTTCTGCAGTAATTCCTAGAACGCTAGTTATAGGTGTAGCATCCTGAATATTCTGCTAAGTATTCAGAAGTGCTGACTAACTGTTACTTTCCCTGTGTGTGTATAAAGTGTGATAAACAGTGTTCCTTTTGATATCTCGCCCGGTCTAATAACGAGGTGAGGTGCTACTCTTCTCCGGCTTCATTATGGATCACTAACATAACATTGACGCATCTTTCGCCCGTGCTGAAGTGGTCCTATAGTGGGATCAGTTGCGGTTGCCAGCAGGGGGCAGTGGTGGCAGTGGTGGCAGGTGGAGCGGAGGAGAGAGGGAAGCAACGAGGAAGAGAGGATTACCTGGGAGCCGGAGCACCAGGAAGCTCTCTTCGGCAGTGAACTCGACCATGAACAGTCGCAACGGGCGTGTGCTCAAACGAGCCCCGTTGAAGGAGTGATGTTGAAGAGCCCCATTGGAGAGCGACGGGTGATAAGAAGTACTTGCTAGTTGACGTGTTATCCTAGAAGTACCAGCGATAGTGTGTGAGTAAGCGATACAGAACGAAGGACTAACGTCCATAGTTAACGGGTTATAGTAGTAAGTGTGCGGTGTATTAGCATGCTGCTAACGGCTCCATCTGACTCCAGTAGACTACCGGGCGTGCAGCGCTGAAGACCGGTGGTACAGTCAGCCACGTTGCGTTAGTAGTACAACCGATAGGGTGGGTGCACTCTGACCCGCAGTTTAGCTGTGTTTAGGGTAGCCAAACAGTATTAGCTCGCGCGCCAGCATCAAACAACAGCCGCAGTGGACGTCTCCCCGACGCCGCAGAGGACGCCTCTTCCCACCAGCAGAGGTCGCCACCACAGCACACTCCTCCAGTTCACCACTGCCCATGCTGTTCACCCCAGCCCGCTGGCTGTGCTCGCGGGATCGCCCGACGCCATCCTGTCACCTGGACGAGAGGTGATAGGAGTGGGTCCGCCATCTTGGCTAAGTACGAACGGTACCTCGTGTGCCCACAGCAATGTCCATTCAAGCGAACGCTAACAACCAGTGTCTAAGGGGTACCCCAAACAATATAAGCCGGCTTTAGTGTAGGTTTTATTTGGTAACGTGGGCCCACATTTACTTGGTTTCTTTTGTATTTTTGTATTATTATTATTATTATTATTATTGTTATTTGAATTCCCAATGAATCATCTACTTTGTGCCTGGGTCTCCCCTAATCTAAGCGGGGTTATTATTAATGTATTGAGCATGCGGTGCCTATGATGGGAATAGTGTTCCCCTACATTACCAGTGAGAGCAGCCGGTGCCGTTTATGAATACGTGCTATCTGAATAATCTGAAGTACAACTTGTAACTGATAAACTGACCAGGCTTCATATAAAGTAGACAGAATTGGGAGCACTGTGTGTGTGTCTGTTTCTTCCATATATGCTAACCTAACCCCTGGGTAAATACTTGTGACTGGTATAACCTTCCACCCCATTCGCAGCACATTAATTAAAGGGTCTATACAGGTGGTCAAGGAAGGGTACTGCTTAAAGGGAAGCCCAATAACACTATTGAACTGACAGTCACCGGGTGTGGGAGGGCTGTCGGAGGTACTGGGGGAAGTGAGAGTGTGTGGGGAGCTACTGCTGACCGCCTTGGAAGGCGAGGGAGACCAGAGTACCATCCCCCAGGTTAGTAAATCCTGGGCCCCATCCACTCCTGCTGCACGCCCTCCAGAACGACGTTCCGGGCCAAAGACGGGCGTACATATAGATCCAATTCTATAGTATCCTGCTACCAGGTGGCTGTGTACTACTACTCCCATAAGCAGGGATAATCCACCCTTCTACATTTGGCGTCACGAACAGGATCAACATCCAATCCACTTCGTTGACACAGACCAGTAGAGAGACCATGACGTCCGAAGAAGGGACCCGCGCCTCGCAGGAGTCGATCCGACAGCTGTTCGCTGGCCAAGAGCGGTTGAGCGCGCGCCTGGAACAGGCGCAGGAGATGGCGGTGAAGTTTGAGAAGGTGCAGCAGCTGTGCGCCCAGCTGGAAGGAGAGCTGATGGACAAGACCAGGGATCTGGAGGAGCTGCAGGAGAAGTGCCGGACTCAGGCGGCACTCCTGAAGCAGCAGGCTGAACCAGTGAAGGAGTTGACTGAGCAGGCACTCCAAGAGAAGCGTTACTCTCAGGCGGCTCTGCGGGAGCAACGAGACGGCCAAGACGCCGCCACCGAAGTGAAGGAAGAGGAGGCAGTCACCAGGGAGGAATTGACCGCACAGGTGAAGGCCCTGGCGGACATAGCGAACCGACAAGCAGGCCTCCTAGACCGACAGGCGCTGGCCCTGGAAAGGACCCAAGCCACCCTCGACAGGGGACGGACGTTTCTCGACCTGACGATGGCGGCGATAAACTGGTCCGAGGAGGAGATGGTCCTGCCCCCCACGAAGGGTCCCGCCCCTTCCCCCGTTCCTGAAGCGCCGGGCCTGTCGGGATTCCGACCTGGACCGCGAAGGGCGATCGACGCCGTCGCGACGGGAGCCGTCGACCCAGTCGCGCGCAACAGCTGCGTGGTGGTCCGGGTGGACGAAGTCCGGGCTCTGCTAGGCCCGGAGGGACGGACCGAACCGCGGGGGGTCTCGACAGTCATCACAGGACGGATGGTGACCCAGATGAGGAACCGCGGGTACGACTGGGCGAAGCTGCGGCGGCCCGAGCTGGAACCAGTGTGGCGGGCAGTGACCCGCGGGATCCAGCCCTCTAAGACCCCGTTCGATCAGCAACGGGAGTGGAGAGAGGAAAGCAGAGAGCTCGGAGGCCGCAGCGAGGCCGCCGAAACGCATCAACCACGGCAGACCGCTGAGGACGCGGGGAGCCCGTCCAGCCCGGCCGCCGAAGTGTTCACGGCGGGCAAGAAAGTCATCGCAACCAAAATCTTGGGGACGGTCAGATGGTTCAACGTCAGAAACAGATATGGTTTCATACACAGGAATGACACGAAAGAGGACGTGTTTGTACACCAGACGGCCATCAGGAAGGACGACCCAAAGAGATACCTTCGCAGCATGGGGTATGGAGAAACTGTGGAGTTTGATGTGGTTGAAGGGAAGAAGGGAGCGGAGGCGGCCAACGTCACCGGCCCAGCAGGCGTTCCCGTCCAGGGGAGCAAGTACGCCGCTGACCGGAACCGCTACAGGTGCTATCCCCGCAGGAGGGGCCCACCCCGCGATGGAGAATACCCTGAGGACTACCAGAGAGGTCCAGACCATGGCGGCAGAGAAAGGAGAGGGCCTGAGAAGAGAGAGCCCGTCAGGAGAGAGCCTGACAGGGGAGAGCCTGAGAGGAGAGAGCCTGAAAGGAGAGAGCCCGAAAGGAGAGGGCCTGAAAAGAGAGAGCCCGAACGGAGAGAGCCTGAGAAGAGAGAGCCCGACGGGAGAGGGCATGAGAAGGGAGAGCTTGACAGCAGAGAGCGAGACAGGAGACGCGACAGGTCCCGGAGTGGAGACCGAGACCGCGGGAAGAATAGCAGGAGACAGAACTACTACAGAGGCTTCCGACCAAGGGGTTCCCCCCGTCCCAGGCTGGTGCGAAACAGAGAGGAGAACCAGGGGAACAGGTCGGAAGGAGGTCAAGGAGGCGAGGACGGCCCGGACCAGGGGCCTCATCGGCGCCGCTACCGGCGCAACTTCAACTACCGCCGCAGACGCTCACCGGCCGGCGGCAAGCCGGGCCCAGAGGGCGGCGATGGAAACGTCAAGAGGACGTCAGTGTTCACGGTTCGTCCCGAAGGAGGGGGCCCCGAAAGAACCGTGCATAGAGATCAGAGCAAGATCTGCTCCTTCCCGGCCTCCGACCCGGAAGAGCGGACGAGAGCTCCCCGAAGGATCCCGAGGGGATCGCGGAACTCATCCGAATCAGACGTGGGGGGTGCCTTCGTTTACTCTCGAGAACCGCACCCTAGGGCGTGTAACCCACCCAGGGCCCCGCGGGTCGTCGCTGAAGCAGCACCGAACGAGGGAGGAAAGGTAGAGTTGGTTCCATCCGACGAGGACGGCGAAGACGGCGGAGACAGAGGCGAAGAGGGCACCGCTGGCGGCCCATCAGAGGCCTCGGAGGGCGAAGCCGTGGCCGAGGACCTGCCAACAGAGACCGACGAATCTGACACGGAGTCAGACTGGTGGGGGGTTGAGCGAACCCGGCCCCAGCTGAATGACAGAGGTCAGCCACTCGCTCGGTGTTTCCAGGACCATGTGCGAAGGTGTCTTGATGAAACAATGTGGGGAACTGTTGGTCTAGGGACCGGTTTCATGTAATTAAACTAGTTTCATTGAGGTAACTTGCAGGGGACTTGGCAAGTTTAAAGTGGGGGGAAATGTAGCATCCTGAATATTCTGCTAAGTATTCTGAAGTGCTGACTAACTGTTACTTTCCCTGTGTGTGTATAAAGTGTGATAAACAGTGTTCCTTTTGATATCTCGCCCGGTCTAATAACGAGGTGAGGTGCTACTCTTCTCCGGCTTCATTATGGATCATTAACATAACATTGACGCATCTTTCGCCCGTGCTGAAGTGGTCCTATAGTGGGATCAGTTGCGGTTGCCAGCAGGGGGCAGTGGTGGCAGTGGTGGCAGGTGGAGTGGAGGAGAGAGGGAAGCAACGAGGAAGAGAGGATTACCTGGGAGCCGGAGCACTAGGAAGCTCTCTTCGGCAGTGAACTCGACCATGAACAGTCGCAACGGGCGTGTGCTCAAACGAGCCCCGTTGAAGGAGTGATGTTGAAAAGCCCCGTTGGAGAGCGACGGGTGATAAGAAGTACTTGCTAGTTGACGTGTTATCCTAGAAGTACCAGCGATAGTGTGTGAGTAAGCAATACAGAACGAAGGACTAACGTCCATAGTTAACGGGTTATAGTAGTAAGTGTGCGGTGTATTAGCATGCTGCTAACGGCTCCATCTGACTCCAGTAGACTACCGGGCGCGCGACGCTGAAGACCGGTGGTACAGTCAGCCACGTTGCGTTAGTAGTACAACCGATAGCAGGAGGGTGCACTCAGACCCGCAGTTTAGCTGTGTTTAGGGTAGCCAAACAGTATTAGCTTGCGCCAGCATCAAACAACAGCCGCAGTGGACGTCTCCCCGACGCCGCAGAGGACGCCTCTTCCCACCAGCAGAGGTCGCCACCACAGCACGCTCCTCCAGTTCACCACTGCCCATGCTGTTCACCCCAGCCCGCTGGCTGTGCTCGCGGGATCGCCCGACGCCATCCTGTCACCTGGACGAGAGGTGATAGGAGTGGGTCCGCCATCTTGGCTAAGTACGAACGGTACCTCGTGTGCCCACAGCAATGTCCATTCAAGCGAACGCTAACGACCAGTGTCTAAGGGGTACCCCAAACAATATAAGCCGGCTTTAGTGTAGGTTTTATTTGGTAACGTGGGCCCACATTTACTTGGTTTCTTTTGTATTTTTGTATTATTATTATTGTTATTTGAATTCCCAATGAATCATCTACTTTGTGCCTGGGTCTCCCCTAATCTAAGCGGGGTTATTATTAATGTATTGAGCATGCGGTGCCTATGATGGGAATAGTGTTCCCCTACATTACCAGTGAGAGAACCCGGTGCCGTTTATGAATACGTGCTATCTGAATAATCTGAAGTACAACTTGTAACTGATAAACTGACCAGGGCCCTATTCCCCGTACCTGGTTCAACTAAGTCAATCAAGAGTCCCATTATCCAGATTCAGTTAACCCGATGTTTGAAGCCGGGATTTTCCTGTTCCTCGAAGGTGGATTCAGTCTCGTTAACTCGAACCAGACTTGAGACCCAGGATAAGTGCGCGCGGCCGCTTCAGTTGAAAAGCCAGCACGTATCGATAGCAGCGATCCTGATTTTCTAACGGCATTGATTGATTAATTGATTTAAAACTTTATTAACAGATTGCAGTACGGCTCAATAGCCTCGCCGACAAGTTAAATGCATGATCTATAGGCAAATTTTAAGTCCCTCATTACCCCAATCAATCAGATTATATTTCTTTAAACTTGCCTGCTGGCAGTAGGTTTATGGATTGAATAATCAAATGAGATCTTGCTAGCGAAAATAATTAGTTTAACTGTTATACAGAATAAGGATACGGCTCTCTTACCCATTGATTGATGTATGGTGGATCTTTTACTTATCTGCACTGTGGTGTAACGGTTTGTGGTTTTGACTTTCACGCAGACGGCCCGGGTTCGAATCCTAGTCTTTTCCTTCTTTTTGCAATGTAGGAATAATTCAATTTGGTGCACGTTGAGAGCTATATAAAGAATGACATCCTCAATGCATGTAGATTTATAATATTTTAACTTAAAACTAGGCTACTTTTACGTATAATCATTAATATTATATTCCAAAAAAATTATATTGGAAACGCGGGGTTTCGAACACCGGTCGCCCGGTTGCCAGGATTCAGCACTAGCCGCTGCGCCACTGTGCCAGACGGGATAAATTCATTGTTTATCCATTAATGGACGAGAGACCCGTGTTTAGAATATTTTACTTTTGAATGAAGTTTTATCTCTTTATTCTCAAATGCATTAATGTGACGTCAACGGCTCATTCAATTTCTCAAATCCGTCAAACAGCGCATCTCATCAAACATTTTAATCCCAGTTACAATATCACACAAAAACCACAATCCCCGCATAGACACTTCAATTTTATGCTTGAATGAAACACAATCCGGGCGCTCCGTTAAGCAAATCTACAGCGGAGAATATATGAAACTAATCAGAGCCAAACGGCCGATAGGTTTCATTCATTAAAAATATCCCCGCGGGATTCACATTTGCAATGCGCCGTTATTAAAATAACCACATGCAGCGTGTATCGCGACTCCGAGCGCCGTATATGACGTGCATTATTTTATTTAGGACAAAGTAAATCTATAGGCTCAATATGATTTATTATCAGCATTTAGTTCTATTATTATACATTTCAAAAGCCCCCTCTAGGAAAACGAAGCACAGAAACGTAATTCAGAATGGTATAATGCAGATCCTAGACTGTGAGAATCATTTCAGGAAGCGAGCTGTCATTTCTTTGCGGGGGCGTGGCCATGGTTCATCCGGCTAACTGAAGTTAACCCTGCTCCCGACCAGGCTCAAACTTTTTGATCTGTTGTCATGGTGATTTAGACAATCGAGCGTCGGGGAATGGGAAGGTCCGGCTTAAGTCAGGCTTGACTGGAAATTATCCGGCTAACTCAGTTATCCAGGTACGGGGAACGGGGCCCAGGCTTCATATAAAGTAGACAGAATTGGGAGCACTGTGTGTGTGTCTGTTTCTTCCATATATGCTAACCTAACCCCTGGGTAAATACTTGTGACTGGTATAACTATTTAACCCTTCCACCCCATTCGCAGAACATTAATTAAAGGGTCTATACAGGTGGTCAAGGAAGGGTACTGCTTAAAGGGAAGCCCAATAACACTATTGAACTGACAGTCACCGGGTGTGGGAGGGCTGTCGGAGGTACTGGGGGAAGTGAGAGTGTGTGGGGAGCTACTGCTGACCGCCTTGGAAGGCGAGGGAGACCAGAGTACCATCCCCCAGGTTAGTAAATCCTGGGCCCCATCCACTCCTGCTTCACGCCCTCCAGAACGATGTTCCGGGCCAAAGACGGGGGTACATATAGATCCAATTCTATAGTATCCTGCTACCAGGTGGCTGTGTACTACTACTCCCATAAGCAGGGATAATCCACCCTTCTACATAGGCATAAACGCATATATAGATTATCAACTGCCGTTTGTTGGCGATACACGCTATATTAAAAATTTCAACTGTACATGATCCTAAACGTTATGACTTATCATGCGCGGATGAACGGGGGGGGGGTCGTTTATAATTCCGTGATCGTCAGTAAATGCTTTATGTAGTATGGGTGATATATTGATCAGAGCAGTTTGCATGAATAATAATAAACAAACGCGCTGAAAATGGCGTCAGCGTCCTCTTACCGTTCGCCGATGAGACTGGAGGAAAAAGATCCCACTTATTTGACGGCGATCTCCTAGATCCATTTCCGGTTTGTATAATCATAATAAACGCTCAAATCATATCGATTATTGCGTTATGGCAGCGATCGCTACACACGGACGTGTGTCTAGAGTCCCGCAACAATATGTGAGTGCCGGACGCATTTCCCCGGTGCACCGAGATCGACTCGATCCATTTCCGGTTGTAACTCGCCGATCATCCACCAGGCGGCAGTATTGAAGCGTTGCAGAGTTGTGCAGGCTCCCACTGTATCAGACCAGGCTCCGTGAGGGCATTCTGAATACCATGGCGAAAAAATTAAATATGATCTCAATAACGTCGTACGCCGTGGAATGGCAGAATTAGCATGAACTTGAATCACGTTGTACAACGTTTTTGGCGCAGGATGTGTTAAGGGTGCTGTAAGTGGTATTTTTTTTAATACAATAATTGTTAAGTAGCTCTACATTCTGACAGTCATCACCGATATAGAGTGTCTGGTCAGTAGTGTGGGTATCCCAGTCCCTCCGCTCTCCAGTAAAAATATCTAGGGTTCTTTCTCCTGATTGGATAAAGTGGGAACAGGATACCAGAACATTTATTTTCTGTTTACTGCAGAGTGGAGGGATTGGGAGACAAGAAAATCTATATCAGTGATGGCTGTCGGAGTGTAGAGCTTTTATTATAACATGTAGACCACTTATTTGAACAAACAAAATAATCCCACTTACAGCACCTTTAATAGTGATCGGTTAAATTGTATGTACTGTACAGGTCTGTGTATGTGTCTTGCACTCCACTTGAAGAAGAATGACACTCATATTGAGATTTTTAAACATGTTATGTATTTATTAACTTTATTTGTCCTTTATTTATACAGGTAAGCACCGTATAGGTATGAGACGGAGATGTCTGTTTCACATGTGACCTGTTTACAATACTGTACAATATACATATAAAAAACACATTGGACAGACAAGTACAGTTCTGACAGAAATTCTAAAATCAACAAACATGTATGTCAATTAAAACCAGCACAAGCAACATCTAAAATGTCAGAGTTCAAACCTTTACAAATCTTCTAACGGGATGGATTGTTAAAAAAAGAATTAAAAAATCTGTAGTTCATTCCATTTGTACGGGCATAATATCTAAAACCAGTGCTGCCAAGCTCAGTTTTTACATGTGCTGTATCTAAAGCTAAGTAATCCTGTGACCTAGTACCATATGTGCTGCATTTAAAAGCAATCAAAGAGCAGAGATAGAGCTTTAGCATTTATTTTCCCTGTACCATGAATTTGCTGAGATTAGGCCATTTGACATCCAGATTTATGTTGGTATCCAACATGGTTCTCAAAGTGCGGTCGGGGGGACTCCGAGGGACTCCGAGGGGTTCTCCAGCAAAATGGGGAATAGTTTATTTCAGTAATATTTTCTTTACTTGAAGTTAGTACAGTCACAGGGCGGCTGGGTGGCGCAGCGGAGATTGTGCTCGTCACCAATGAAAGAGACTCCGGTCTCGAATCCGGGTGTCAGCATTGCCTCCGGCTCGGGCCGGCCGTCATACTGGCTCAATTGGCAAGGCCAGCGGGTGGAAGTCGATGGGTGGTAATTTGGACGTTGTGGACAGCGACTCCTACAGGTAGGTTGGGGGACGCCTGCACAGCAGAGACAGGAAGTGGCGGGGATAGTGTGAGCCTCCCATGCGTTACACCTCGCCAAATGAGAGTCCGCGCTGGCAGGTGAAAAGATGTGACAGGCTGCCTCCTCATGTACCGGAGGGGACACGTGATGCAAGGCTTCTATCCTCCCTACAACCGACCAGTGGGGGGCATAGTCGAGCAACATTCAAGACAGGGGAGGGGAGAAACACGAAATTGGGATGGGAGAAAAATAGAAAATAAGGAGAAAAAGTGGATCAAAAAGAAAAAGTTAGTACAAGTTTCAAGTTTCAAGTTTCTTTAATAGTTGTCATACAGAAGTACAGAATACTTTCATACAAAATGCTTCTTACTGTTACGCTCCAGAGACTGTGCTAGACAAGATAGTATCAAACATAGTATACGTGTAATTTAGAAGAAGAAAAAGAGGTCACAGTGTTCGGTATAGACATATGTACAATGTTCTGAGTTACCATATAATATACAATACTATGCAGTGTACTAATGTACAGTACTATCTAGTGCAAAGCAGAAATGGGATGAGGTACAATTTAGGTACAATTTACAGTAAGGTGTACGAGAATGTCAGTCAGAGAATGTAGAAGAGTGACTATACTGCTCTCTCCTATGTTAGCTTATCTCTCCACCAACAGTAGAGACAAGACACTTAACCCCTAACTGCTCCCGATGAGCATGCAGGTTGGCACCTTGCATGGTTGCCTCTGCCGTTGGTGTGTGAATGTGTGAGTGAATGGGTAAAATGTGAGGAACAAATTGTAAAGCGATTTGGACAAAAGCGCTATATAAATGCAGCCATTACCATTATGGAATTATGGATTCAATCATAACAAAAGATATGTTCTTAGAAATAATAAAATCTTGTCAAATGGGGGATCCATAGCCAATTACATATCAATTTGACATGAAAAAAGTTTGAGAACCACTGATGAAGAAGATAGACAGCATACTGTTGATGGTATTCATTTTGACATTGATCACGGATTGCGGGGAACCAATCCAAATATTTGAGGTCTTATTGTCGACAGTTTTCCTCCTGGTCAATTCTCACCCTCCCTTTATTTACCACAAACTAGAGTTGTTATTTATTCTCTCGACACAGCACACAATTATGTATCACCATAATGGTTCACTTTAAGAATTAATATAGGGCCTGTATTAAGCCTGAGACAAAGCATATACATGATATGATTTGTGTTATAGCTGATTGCAGTGGCCCCATAATGCACACACCCTGTAATGATGGATGTCCAACATGCCGACCGTACAGAGGTTACTTCCTATGTTGTGGGGGAGTGTAGCTATCATCAGTCTCTGTTGGCTGTTAAGAATCTGTATCCTTATGTGACCTCCAGACGGCATGAAATAGTACTGCGTCACTATGATTTTTCCAGGGGAGACGAGAAGACAAAACGACACATCTGTGTGTGCCGATACAATGATGTGGCCCTCTGTGTGCATGTGTATACACATGCATGCAAGTGTCGAACACATAAAACGTGCACGTAGGTAGGCAGGCAAGCACACACACAAACACACACACACGCACACGCACGCACACACGTACACATGTACAGCGTACACACAGCATTGACGTGTCTTCCGACAGAACAAAAATGTAATCTGGTCCTTAGATTCCTGTCGTGGCTCATTGACGGAGCTGTTTGTTTCCCGCTGTGGGTTCGTTGTAGCGTGTGCACGTTGTTTGAAAACAAAATGGGCATTCGGCGGGGTTATTTCCCCCTGGCTGAAATAGCAGCTGATACTTTACTGACGCGGTCTGTGATTCATGCCGTGATACCAGATCACAGGTGTGTCCAATTACCCCCCCCCCCCCCCTCAGGATTGATGGGTGAACGAGAGAGCAGTGGAAACCTTGTATAGACCGTACGGAGCTGGACAGGGTGATGGTGGGAGGGGGAAGGAGCACACGTGAGGTGGATGGAGCGGCGTCCAATACATGTTTGTGGGTTGTTATCATCCTGTTGTTGACTAAAGTAGAGCTTTCATGACAACCAGACGAGATCCAGGAGATTGTACAGCAAGCACGCATGAACTTTCTTTTGTCAGCGTGTGTTCTTCCAAAAAAGTGGGAATCATTAATCATCTCTCGAGCGTGGGGCTAATTGTTTGATTATGGAACATTCAAAAGTGAGAAAAAAGAAAGGTCCACCCTGAAATTGCTTCAACAGGGTCTTTTAGCGTATATGTCTATAAGTATTTGTGTAGTAGGGAAAAGGGTGGAGGATCGGCCCGCCTTGTTGTCATCTCGCTGTTTATGGTCTTTCGAATAGGATACAGTGTGCTCATTGTTCAGTAATGACTTCTGATGACAATGATGACAATAAAATAAAAAGCAGCTGAAGCTGGCATGGCCTCCGAACACAATTGTTGCCAGTAGTGGAGGCTTTGTGGCTTTAAAAAGAAAGGCAACAACACTAACAGAGAGAGAGAGAGAGAGAGAGAGAGAGAGAGAGAGAGAGAGAGAGAGAGAGAGAGAGAGAGAGAGAGAGAGAGAGAGAGAGAGAGAGAGAGATTGTCTGTCTCAGGAGGAAACACGGGTGTTTATGTAGCTCCCACTGTGACAGTCTAATGATGGAATATATGGACTGTGTGGTCGTTCGACATTTTTAAGAGATTATGCAAAAGACACATCACAAAAATCGATCAAAATCGTCTCCCCCAGACATCCAAACAGCTTCTAGTCCTCTTCGCTGTGAGGTAAAGTGATCAGGAGAACTATGTGTATTTGCCAAAACTGTAAACTGGTTTCCCTGTCAGACGAAGAGTTGACGGTTGAAAAACACTAAAGGTTACATAATGAACCTTTCCTCTGTCTGGTCAGGAAGGCATAGCAACCCAAGAGAGGGATCATTTGAGGCTGCACTCATTCAAATATGATTCATATTGGTTATCCTATCTGGTACCCCCCTCCACAAGCCCAGTGGGTCTGTCAAACAGTAGTGTGCATGTGTACTCTCTCTGACTAGTAAGAGTATATCCATCATCCTAATTACCTCCGCCGGGGAGGTTATGTAATCGGACCCATCTGTAAGTAAGTGAGTCTGTCTGTGACAGATATATCTCGAAAAGTGATGGCCGGATTGCCGTGAAATTTGCTGTTCACGTTCAAGGCCCCAATGCGAATGGAGCTGTTGATATTGGTGACCCTATAACCGCTCCAGCGCCACCCTCAGGCCACAATTTTTAAATGAGCACATCTCCTGACCTGTTTGTTACACAAGTAGCTGTGAACATCCATGATCCCTAGAGGAAGACACCTATTGATTTTGGTCACCCCATGACCTTTCATTTAACATCACCATCAGGCCAAACTGAGAAAAATATATATTGAAAGATAATTGCTGGATGACTATACGATTAGCTGTGGATATGCATAACCCCTAGAGGAAGAAACCTGTTGATTTTGGTGACCCTGTGACCTTTCCTCTAGCGCCACCATATGGAGTCATATCTTGGGTCTGTTGAGACTGGCAATATCGGCAACTCTTGTTTCTGTCATCTACCCAGTAAAATGTTGTATATGAAAGTAACAGCACAGTGGGGATATTGTTAGGACTTGGCAGGGGTCTGAACTCTACTGAGAGCATTATCCTAGCTAGCATTGAAATACATACAACATACTCCTCAACTAACAACACACCACTGCTGTGAAACCAGGTGGATCCAGAAACGTCTTCATTATTATTATTTGTGGCAGTTGCCGTGTGTCACATTCCCACATATGCAGAGTACATGAGAAAGAGATAAGATAAGATAAGGAATTATAGGGGCATAGCAGCATATGGGGAGGGTGGAGGAGGTACAAGCAGAAAGAAAAAATACAATAAACATTTTAAGAAAAAGAAAAGAAAAATTTAAGATTAAAAGAAATATATATATAAGATACATTTCTGATCAGACAATATATAGAGACTTTTTTTAATCAAATAAAAAAAATCTATTTTCAAACAACACAACATCAACAGCAACAACAATAATAATAATATTGACAAAACAATAAGAAATAAGAAATACAGATCTAAACTTAACTAATAAACACAAAATACAAATATACCAAATATAAATGAAAACAAAAACACACCACAAACACAAAAGACATTAGACATTTAGACAACAGACATTCCTCCCCCCCCCCCAAGACCGCCGTATTCCCCAGGACCAACACCCCATCCCCACATGCGATTTAAGATGTTAAGTGCGCCAGAGTCCGAAGGTAGACCCTCCTCCAGTGGCTGTGGGGGAAAAGTTACAAAAATAAATAGAGAGAGAGAGAGAGAGAGAGAGAGAGAGAGAGAGAGAGAGAGAGAGAGAGAGAGAGAGAGAGAGAGAGAGAGAGAGAGAGAGAGAGAGAGAGAGAGAGAGAGAGAGAGAGAGAGAGAGAGAGAGAGAGAGAGAGAGAGAGAGAGAGAGAGAAGAAGATATGTAATTAAATAATTAAATAAGGCTCCAGGGGAGACTGGCAGGCAGCCCTGGAGCTTGTTGACCATTCAGTCTCACAATGTATTATGTATCATAATCCAGCTGCAGGTGAGGATAAATTACGATTTGCTGTTACTGCTAAAGACTGCAGGGGACCTATAGCCAAATACAACCTGGCTTTATGCTTCTGTGAACGCCATCACCCGCAATATATTGCACCCTGATTCACATCAACATCTAGAATCTGTTGCACATGTTGTGAAGGGCTGTACTGTATACAGGCCTGCCTACGGCTGCTAGACATGTGGATATGGTTGCTACAGCTGTTGGAGAGGTGCTACCAAGAAATGCATGTATGTGTAAACATTCACCAGTGATGCCTGAATGGTTAAATGTTACATCTGATGTTTTCTGCAACACCCCAGACATGAAGATTACAAAGAGGTGCTTTTCCTTGAAATAGGTTGTTCATTCAACTTTTATATGGCACAAGCCTTCCTTCCTGGACAACCTGCTTAAGTATTAGCCCTTGGCCACACAAATGAGAGGCCTTGGTTGTAATTGTAGGCTCATTATTTTGATATTCGGCCGCCTCAGGCATGTTCATAAACTTTTTTGATTGAAGGCTTATCAAGGTGTAGCAGTCTGGAAAATATGGTATATTATTCAGAACTGCTGACTGTGTTTATATCCCTTTTTGTACACAAAGACATTCTAACTAGTGTCATTGATTCACACGAACAATGACACAAACGCCCCGTCCAAAGAACATGTGAATACGGATCATAAATGACAGTATTGATTCATATTTTACAGTGCGTCCCCCTTGTGACTGGCAGGCGGGACAGCAGGGGGCAGTAGCAGGCAGAGAGTGGCGGAGAGAGCTGAGAGATGATAAAGGGAGGAGCCGAGCGGAAGTCGCTCTCTTCTCGGCAGTGAACTTGACCACGAGAAGTCACGTCTAACGGGGGAGCTCTAGACAGCCCCGTTGCTGACGTTTATGCCGGAGTGCCCCGTGGAACAGAGACGGGTGATAGGAAGTACTGGCTAGTGGAGACGATATCCTAGCAGTACCAGTGTTATGATATTATGAACATTAAGTGCAGAGTCGGGCACCAAGAGTCGAGTTATACCTAGTTACAGTGAGCGGTATAGGTAGCGTGCGGCTAAGGATCACAGTAGCATTGCTCGTGTTATACCTAGTTACAGTGACGGTATAGTCTGCGTGCCAGAGACGTACGGGACATCCAAGCAGTCTGCCCGGGCGTCAACAGCTGTCTGCACCGGAGAGCAGCAGCACACCTGCTCCAGGCTGCCTGCAGGACACGGGGAGTTCTTTACCACCAGCAGAGTTCGCCCAGCACCAGCTCAGCCAGCACTGCCTCTCTGCTATAGCTCCGCCTGCTAGCACCTGCGGCGCGAGTGTTCGACGCCATCTTGCCACCAGGACGGTGGTGGAGCGGCGCGGCCGCCATTTTGGTAGAGTAAACATTAGGGCTTCGGCGCCCAGGATCCTATCGTACATCACACAGTGTGTCGCAGCCTACGGGCGAAGCTGGTGTTTGCTAACCACAGTGCATAGGGGTACCCCATAAACATTACATGCCGGCATTAGCATAGGGCTTTTGTTTTGGTAATTGTGGGCCCACACTTTTGGTTTTGTTTCCTTTTCTTTGAGCGTGATACCATGTGTGTGTAATATTACTTTCCCATCTATTTAACCCTTCCCCTCTTGGGGGTAAACGTAACGCTGCCATATAAGTAAAGCCTAAGAAGAGGTATTATTATTGGTACTAGCCCAGACGTGGGTAAGGAGTCAAGTATATTGAAGTCTACAATATCTGGGTCTATTAACTTTGGGTCTGCAATACCTGAGTCTATACTGTGTGGGTGTACAATATAAGTGTTTGCAAGGTATTGAATTACAACTTGAGTAATAGTAGAACTACCTTCCGTTTGACCCATTGCTATTAAATATTTGTAGATGACCAGTCTTTAAATTACAGTAAAGGATGTAGATGGGAGTCTTGTGTGTGTGTCTTTCATTATTTCTAACCCTAACCCTAACCCTTTGCTACGGGTAATATATGTAATCGTAACCCCTTGCTATTCTACCTTTTCCATTTCCATTGTAAGGGTTCTGGTCGTCTCACTAAGGGAGGGTACTGCTTGCGGGGGGAACCCAGTTATTTCTCTACCATCCGGTCAGTAGGTGTGGGAGGGAAAAAGGGGCAACTGTGGAGGGTGAGGGTGTGTTGGGGAGTACTGCGGACTACTCCAGAGAGAGGGAGGAAGACCAGAGTACCGGACCAGGTTTGTAAACCCTGGGCCTCATTCACCCCCACTACCAGCCTCCAGTTGACGCTCCGGACCCCAAAGACGGAGGTGCAGCTGGCCAGGGTGCTACTGTGTCTCGCTACCTATTGACCGCACCCCACAGTTCCCACGAAGCAGGGATAATCCACCCTGCTACATTTGGCGTCACGAACAGGATCAACATCCTACTCCACTCCCTTGTAAGTGACGACCCAGAGACCTGAGATGTCGGACAACGACACCCCGAAGCCCGAGGCCAAAGCCGGGCCGTCCCGGGTGACGCAAGGAGGTGACTCGCCGGCCCCGCTCAAAGAGGAAGGGATTGAAGCCGAGACGGTGCGGACCTTGACAGCCGAAATGGAGTTCCTAAAGGGTCAACTCCAAGACCAGGCGGAAGCCCTAGACCACCAACACGAACAACTGGAGCAGGCCAGGCACCGAGAGTCGCTTGCCTTGGCCCAGGCCATGATCCAACAGCTTCCCCCAGCGCCCCTCCCGGTGGTGTACGTCCAACGAGAGCGGAAGTGCAGCGAATTTGGAGGTGAACAGGAGAGGGGGGAACTGCCTGTAGAGGACTGGATCCAGGCAATGAGGGCCCATCTCCGTGCCAGTCGAGTGCCCGCGGAGGAACAAGCGGAGGTCGTACAGCTCCACCTCAAAGGCGAGGCGAAGCAGACGGTACGCTTCCTGACGGAGGGAACCGTCCCCGACACGGAAGCCTTGTTCAAGATACTTGAAGAAACCTATGGGGACAAGGTCCCGGTCAGCGTCCGCCTGGGGGAGTTCTTCGACCGAAGACAGGCCGCCGGAGAGACCGTACGCCAGTTCGCCTACGACCTGCAGGAGAGGATCCGTCGCCTACGACGTCGGGCGCCCGCGCTGGTCGCCGACGCCACCGCCCTGCTGCAGGAGCGGTTTGTGGTGGGCCTCAGGGACGATGCCCTGAGGAGAGAAATGCGGAAGTACATGAGGGAGGACGGGACGCGGCCATTTCCCCAGGTACTGCAGGCGGCGATCGATTGGACGGAGGACGAGCTGGTCCACCCCGCCGACAAGGGTCCCCCCCGGGGTTTAGTCCACGCCGCGGCTGGAGAGGGACGGGAGACCCCGCCGAGCGTTGACTCACTGCGGGAGACTATTCGGCAGATCCAGGCGGGAATGGAGCAACTAGGCGTGCGCCAGGAACAACTGGCTCAGACCTTCTCACGGGAGCGGGACGCGCCCCGGAGAGGCGCCACCGGACGGCGACGCCGAGACGACGCGACGCGAGAACCCCGCCGAGACGAAGACGGCCGGCTGATCTGCTATGCCTGCAATCAGCCGGGCCACATCAGCAGAGAATGCCCCCGCTCGGCCGGCGAGCCACGCCCCGCCTCTACTCCCAACCCCGAAGCTCCGGGCTCGTCAGGGCACCGACCAGGAGCACGAAGGACAGTCGACGCCGTCATAACCGGAGTCGCCGGCGCGGCCACGGAGGGCACCGAGACGCAAGACGCGCAAGGGGAATGCCTCACTCTAGACGTCCAGATCGACGGGGTCGAGACCCGCTGCCTCTTCGACACCGGCGCCGAAGTCACCACCATGTACCAGAGCCACTTTCAAAGACACTTCCCGAAGTCGAAGTTGACCCCCGCCAACTGGATCACTCTCATCGCCGCCAACGGGTTGGAGATCCCAGTGGTGGGGTGTCTCTACGCCGAAGTGAAGTGCCTAGATATGACATTCACGGGGAAATGCATATTCATACTAAAAGACGACCCAGGCCGAGGGGACCTAGGAGACGCTGTCCAGGGACTGCTGGGCATGAACGTGCTCGGCGGAGTAGATGGCCTGTTCGCAGGGATCAAGGGGATGCGGCCGGTGACCCGAAGACGTGTCGAAGCTAGAAGCATCGCCATCCGCCGTGTGGTCGCCGTCCTGGCCCAAGAGGGCCGAGAGTGTACCGCCCCGGGAAAGATGGGGTACGTCAAGGTGGCCGGCAGAGAGTCTGTGGTCATTCCCCCGCACAGCGAAATGGTCGTCTCAGGCCGTTGCGCGACGACAGCAGGGATGCGGCGTCCCGTGATGCTGGAAAACACGCCGAGTGCCAACCTGCCTCCCGGACTATTGGTGGCGAACGTGGTGACCTACGCCCAACAGGGGACAGTGCCTGTGCGGGTGTTGAACCCGACCGACGTCGAGATTGTGCTCCGACCCCGGTCCAGACTGGCAGAGATTCACTGTCCCCGTCAGGTACGGCCCCAGGAGAGGGTGACCGTAGAGGAAGTAGACGGAGGCGTCCGAGTGACGGCGATTGAGACTCGAGCCAGCCCGCCAGAGGCAGAGCCGGACGGGAAGACCCACAGGCTCGCCGTGGACGTACAGGCGAACCTGCAGGATCTCACACCAGCCCAAGTGAGCCGGCTGAATCAAGTATTGGAGAAACACAAGGCGGTGTTCTCCGTTGACGACGGGGACTATGGTTACACAACCACGGTCACACACTACGTCCCCACTGGTGACGCACACCCGGTCAAGCAACGGCACCGCCGAATACCGCCCCACGTGTTCCAAGAAGTAAAGAGACACGTGCAAGATCTGGTGAACCTGGGTGTCCTGGTAGAGAGCTGCAGTCCGTGGGCGTCACCAGCCGTGATCGTCATAAAGAAAGACGGCTCCGTGCGGTTCTGCTGCGATTACCGCCGCCTAAATAACGTGACACACCGGGATGCCTACCCCCTACCTCGTATCGAGGAGTCCCTAGACGCCTTGGGGCAAGCCAAGATCTTCTCCTCGCTCGATCTCACCGCCGGCTACTTCCAGGTGGCGGTGAAAGAGGAAGACCAAGAGAAGACGGCTGTCACGACGCCCTTCGGCCTCTACCAGTGGACTCGTATGCCCTTCGGACTGTGTAACGCACCAGCGACGTTCCAGCGGTTGATGACCGCCGTGCTGGGGGACCTGGCCTTCGACGTCCTACTCGTCTACCTAGACGACGTCTTGGTGTTCGCCAGCGACTTCGAGAGCCACTGTCAGAAGCTGGACCTGGTGTTTGGACGGCTTCGGGAGCATGGACTCAAGCTCAAGCCCCGGAAGTGCTTCCTTCTGAAGACCGAAGTCAAGTTCCTGGGACACGTGGTCTCCGCAGCCGGCATACAGGTCGACACCGACAAAGTGAAGGCGTTGGAGGACTGGCCGGCGCCGCGCTCGGCGAAGGAAGTGAGGCAGGTGATCGGGTTCCTGTCCTATTATCGGCGGTTCGTGCCCCACTTCGCCCAGGTGGCCCAGCCACTGCACGCCCTGATGGGGAAAGAAAAAAAGGGGTTCGCCAAGGGCCGGCCCGAGGCCTTCAAGTGGACGCCGCAGTGTCAGACGGCCTTCGACCATCTGCGGCAGTGCCTCTTGACACCCCCGGTGCTGGCCTACCCCGACCTCCAGCTCCCCTTCATAGTGACCACCGACGGGAGTTACTTGGGACTGGGAGCGGTACTCAGTCAGAAACAGGAGGGCGTAGAGCGAGTCATCGCCTTTGCGAGCCGAGGCCTGCGTGGGTCCGAAAGGAATGACCAAAATTATAGTGCGTTCAAGCTGGAACTCCTCGCCCTGAAGTGGGCGGTCACCGAGAAGTTCAGAGACCTCTTGATGTACGCCCAGTTCACCGTGATCACCGACCACAACCCGTTGAGACACCTCGGCACGGCCAACCTGGGAGCAGTGGAGCAGCGGTGGAACGCTCAGCTCGCGGAGTATGACTTCGTGGTGCACTACAAACCTGGTCGACTCAACCAGAACGCAGACGCTCTGTCTCGCATGCCGATGCGATCAGAACCTGAAGTGGAAGACACTGAGAAAGACTTCCTAATGATAGCCGCGGCTGGCACCCACACCCGTCAGGGTCTCCAGGAACGGGCCGCTCCATTGTCCGTCCCCGCCCCAGTCGCCCGCGAGGGCTACGTCGTGGTCCCAGCGGAGGAAGTGCGGGCCCTGCTGTGCCCTGGGAGACCGACAGAGACGCGGGAGGTCTCGAGTGTCGGCGCACGACGGATAGCGGCACAGAAGGGGAACAGCGGATATGACTGGGCGGAAATGCGGCAGCTCCAGGCGGACGATCCCGAGTTGGGTCCGGTGTGGCGGGCGGTGACACAGGGGGTCCCCCCCACTAAGGTACAGCTGAAGGAAGGAGACCCGAAACTCCGCAAGTTATACGGGCAGTGGGAACGACTCCGTCTGCATCAGCAAGTGCTGTTTCGGCGCGTAAGCGATCCCCGGGATGGAGAGGAGGTTCTCCAGCTGGTGGTGCCCACAGCCCTGCGAAGGAGGATCTACGAGACCCAGCACGAAGACGCGGGACACTACGGGGGACAGGGGACGGTGGTCCTGATGAGGCGAGGTTACTACTGGATCGGAATGGCAGAAGAGGTGAAGCAATGGGTGAAGCGATGCAAGCGATGTGCATTAGCCCGCGACGTGTTCCCTAAAGCCCAGGCCCAGATGACCTGCACTAACGTGACGGCCCCCATGGAGGTCCTGGCCATGGACTTCACCGTGTTGGAGAGGTCGGTGGGTGGCTACGAGAACGTACTGGTGCTGACCGATATGTTTACCAGATTCACTATTGCCGTACCGACCAAAGACCAGACTGCGAAGACCACCGCCGCTGCCATCATCAAGTACTGGTTCGTGTACTACGGTTGCCCTGCCCGACTCCATGCCGATCAAGGGCGAAATTTTGAGTCGAGCGTCATCAAGGAGCTCTGCCGACTGTATGGGATTTCAAAGAGCCGCACCACGCCCTACCATCCCCAGGGGAATGGGCAGTGCGAGAGATTCAATCGGACAATGCACGACATGCTGCGTAGTCTGCCCGCAGAGAAGAAGCGGGACTGGAAGGAGCACCTACCCGAGTTGGTACTTACATACAATTGCCACGAGCACTCCTCCACTGGATACTCTCCCTTCTACCTGCTCTTCGGGAGGGACGCTAGGATGCCCCGAGATGTCCTAGGGGGCAGAGACGTCATTGAGGAGGGGGCGGCAGACCTAGATGAGTGGGTGCAGAGTCACCACGAGCGACTAAAGGCCGCCGCGGAGGCCGCTGAGGCCACGGCGAAGCAGGCATCCCATCGACGCAAGAGAATTTACGACCGGAAGAGCAGAGGTGCACTCCTGCGGGCCGGAGACCGGGTCCTGATACGCGACCACCGAATCCGGGGCCGTAATAAGATACAAGACAAGTGGGAGCCTACGTCATATGTGGTGGTTAAGCAGAGCCACGAAGGGACGCCCGTGTTCACGGTCAGGCCCGAAGCAGGGGGTCCAGAAAGGACCGTGCATCGAGACCAGCTCAAGACCTGTCCCTTTCCGGCTTCTGACCCGGAAGTGCGGGGGAGGGCCCCTCGACAGATCCCGGTGGCACCGCGGAGCTCGTCCGAATCAGACATCGGAGGTGCTTTCGGGCACCGGCGGGAACCGCATCCTAGGGCGTGTAACCACCCCGGTCCCCTGCGGGACGCCCCTGAGGAGGCCGTAAGCGCCGAGTCAGAGGTGGAGTCGACCCCTTCAGGAGAGGAGGGGGAAGGCGGCGGAGACGGAGTCGAAGAGGAGGCCGCGGGCGGTCCATCGATGGCCCCGGAGGGTGAGGCCGTGGTCCAGGACCCGCCGACAGACACTGAGGAATCCGACACGGAATCGGAGGCGGGGGAGGTGGAACCCCCCAGAGTGGAGGCCGCTCGGCCCCAGAGGAGCACCAGAGGTCGGCTACCCGCTCGGTATCGCCAGGACTACGTGCTCAAGAGCGTGTTCGCGGAACAGTGTGTCCAACTCCTGAGGGAGTGTGTAAAACTGTTGGCATAATGTGTAATTGTCAACCGATGTGTGAAATTGTTGGTCTCAGGACCGTTTTCATGCATGCGTTTGTTTTTGTTGTTTTGTTGTTAACTTGCAGAGGACTTAGCAAGTTCAAAGTGGGGGGAAATGTAGCAGTCTGGAAAATATGGTATATTATTCAGAACTGCTGACTGTGTTTATATCCCTTTTTGTACACAAAGACATTCTAACTAGTGTCATTGATTCACACGAACAATGACACAAACGCCCCGTCCAAAGAACATGTGAATACGGATCATAAATGACAGTATTGATTCATATTTTACAGTGCGTCCCCCTTGTGACTGGCAGGCGGGACAGCAGGGGGCAGTAGCAGGCAGAGAGTGGCGGAGAGAGCTGAGAGATGATAAAGGGAGGAGCCGAGCGGAAGTCGCTCTCTTCTCGGCAGTGAACTTGACCACGAGAAATCACGTCTAACGGGGGAGCTCTAGACAGCCCCGTTGCTGACGTTTATGCCGGAGTGCCCCGTGGAACAGAGACGGGTGATAGGAAGTACTGGCTAGTGGAGACGATATCCTAGCAGTACCAGTGTTATGATATTATGAACATTAAGTGCAGAGTCGGGCACCAAGAGTCGAGTTATACCTAGTTACAGTGAGCGGTATAGGTAGCGTGCGGCTAAGGATCACAGTAGCATTGCTCGTGTTATACCTAGTTACAGTGACGGTATAGTCTGCGTGCCAGAGACGTACGGGACATCCAAGCAGTCTGCCCGGGCGTCAACAGCTGTCTGCACCGGAGAGCAGCAGCACACCTGCTCCAGGCTGCCTGCAGGACACGGGGAGTTCTTTACCACCAGCAGAGTTCGCCCAGCACCAGCTCAGCCAGCACTGCCTCTCTGCTATAGCTCCGCCTGCTAGCACCTGCGGCGCGAGTGTTCGACGCCATCTTGCCACCAGGACGGTGGTGGAGCGGCGCGGCCGCCATTTTGGTAGAGTAAACATTAGGGCTTCGGCGCCCAGGATCCTATCGTACATCACACAGTGTGTCGCAGCCTACGGGCGAAGCTGGTGTTTGCTAACCACAGTGCATAGGGGTACCCCATAAACATTACATGCCGGCATTAGCATAGGGCTTTTGTTTTGGTAATTGTGGGCCCACACTTTTGGTTTTGTTTCCTTTTCTTTGAGCGTGATACCATGTGTGTGTAATATTACTTTCCCATCTATTTAACCCTTCCCCTCTTGGGGGTAAACGTAACGCTGCCATATAAGTAAAGCCTAAGAAGAGGTATTATTATTGGTACTAGCCCAGACGTGGGTAAGGAGTCAAGTATATTGAAGTCTACAATATCTGGGTCTATTAACTTTGGGTCTGCAATACCTGAGTCTATACTGTGTGGGTGTACAATATAAGTGTTTGCAAGGTATTGAATTACAACTTGAGTAATAGTAGAACTACCTTCCGTTTGACCCATTGCTATTAAATATTTGTAGATGACCAGTCTTTAAATTACAGTAAAGGATGTAGATGGGAGTCTTGTGTGTGTGTCTTTCATTATTTCTAACCCTAACCCTAACCCTTTGCTACGGGTAATATATGTAATCGTAACCCCTTGCTATTCTACCTTTTCCATTTCCATTGTAAGGGTTCTGGTCGTCTCACTAAGGGAGGGTACTGCTTGCGGGGGGAACCCAGTTATTTCTCTACCATCCGGTCAGTAGGTGTGGGAGGGAAAAAGGGGCAACTGTGGAGGGTGAGGGTGTGTTGGGGAGTACTGCGGACTACTCCAGAGAGAGGGAGGAAGACCAGAGTACCGGACCAGGTTTGTAAACCCTGGGCCTCATTCACCCCCACTACCAGCCTCCAGTTGACGCTCCGGACCCCAAAGACGGAGGTGCAGCTGGCCAGGGTGCTACTGTGTCTCGCTACCTATTGACCGCACCCCACAGTTCCCACGAAGCAGGGATAATCCACCCTGCTACAAAGGAGAAGGACCAAACAGCTTGTAAGACTTTGTTCTATCTCCACTTTAATAGGTAGCCAGACAATGTGGCAGAGAAGATGCTTTTTGTATCCATAGATGAAGCCATAAAAGCATGTTGGACCTTTGCAATATTTGAATCCTATGTACTGTACATGTGATTTGGAATACCTACTGTATAAACTACCAGGGTCTGCGATCTCTCAATGGGCAGAGATCCTGACAACAAGTAACAACAAGGAGCCCACACACCAGTCTCCTGGCCTCATTTCATGGCTATTGGTTGATATCATCCATTCATTCATCCATCCATCCATCCATCCATCCATCCATCCATCCATCCATCCATCCATCCATCCATTCATTCATTCATTCAGCAAATGTTTAGTATGTAAATATGTATTCATCCATCATACATCCCATAGGTTGTACCATATAGCTGTGGAATATATACCGTATCCACTGGGAGTTGGGAATGGGACAACCAATCTCATGCATGGGGCTCACTCTTGCAAATTGCCCCCCCGGGGGCAGACCACGGCTGAGAGAGAGAGAGGCCTGGCCAAAGGGGTTAAGAGGCTAATTAATCTCCTTTCATTCTCAATTGCTAAAGGGCCTAAGGCAACCGGTGAATCCTAAGTGAAAACCAATTGCCTCTCTAAACAACCTTTGTGTTTAGCCAAAAGCGTGTCAGCCTAAATTCCTTTGAAACACTGACCACATTCACAACGATGACTTACTTTAAGTGGTCAGTGCTGTACTTTAACTGAAGAAAGACCCCCCTAAGTGGTTTGGTCTCCGTCTGGTGGCTTGGACCCTCCTGAAGTGCGGAGGACCTGGACTTGTGTCAAGTGACAGGTCAGCGTGGAGGTCAAGGTTGTCTCTACCAGAGCTCCTAGGTCTCACTGACTCACTCAATGCCGCAGACATTCACATCATTAGAATGATCCCTCCATGTATGCATTGAGGAGGAGTTTCAGAATAACTGGCTATAGCTCATTGATTATACTACTCAGTTCCTCCAGCCACAAAATGACTGCAATGTTAATGGGGCCACTGTAAAAAGCACATACTCGAAAACAGTATGCAACTTCTTTAAGTCTGGCCCCATTACTTTCCATTAGTTAACTTTTATGGCTATAGAGCTGTGGATCTCCAGGATGAAGAACATACCGCTCGTTGGTAAGAGGGAAATAGGGGTCCCACATTCTGAACTTCTTACTGTTTAATTCTGTTTAATATAAAGCTCCAGCTTCTGATCCTGACTGTGACTTATATATACTGTGGTACATTTTTGATATATGCAATATGACATTTTTACTGTAGGTTACTTATTTTTACCACTTTGTATTTCTACTTTGTATTTCTAATGTATTGTACTGTTTTGGAAAATGGAAACACATGCACAACAGATCGCTGACGATGTCGCTTCCCTGACGAAGACGGGCAGGAGCACTTGGATTGGTCCCCGGGCATGGTACCTCGCCGACACCCTGTCTGCTCCCGGCTGCCCTTGGGGGGAAGGACGACGGGATGGGTCAAGCGCAGAGCTCAATCGCATCGGCAACCCTAAAAAAAACAGTGCATGTGTGTGTGTGTTCCTGTGTGTGTTCCGCCCATCACTGCATGTTGTTGCATGCCGAATAAAGACTTCAAAGTTAAGGCCTGCATTACTTATTACTTACTTTATGTACTCATTGTGTAACTACTGCTGCTATGTTTGGCCAGGTTCTCCCTTGGAAAATAGATTTAGAATCTCAATGGGACTTTCCTGGTAAAAATGGATAAATAACTCTGCCCAATCGGTGTACATCAGTGGACATTCCTCAAGAAATCTATTTGATTCCTCAAGTTGCAATGTGAAACGTGTGAACGCAACAGGTCCTCCCTCACACATGCATTTCCAGCGGATTTCACGGATGATCTGCAGCAGCCCAACGTCACGTTCCACCACACATGCAGCTCTGCACCTCAGGCCCTCGGCAGAGCGTGTGATGTACAGTACCGAGACACGTGCATGCACACATGCATGCGCACACACCCACCATGGAAACCCCAAAAATAACTCTGAATCCCAGATTTTTCAATATACTGAGCCTGCTGTGCCTTTAATGCCTTCAAGCTGGACCCATAATACTGTAGATTGGATAACATTACAGACTTATCTAAAGAAAAGGTCCCTAACAGTGGAGTCTGAACGTAGCCTCCCTCCTAGACAGGAAGAGTGAAGCTCACCCAATCAGCTATTTCCTGTCAATTACCGGCCGTGAGTTATGGGCAAGTGCATTTGTAAAGTGCATTTGTAAAGACCTCAGGCCAAGAAATATAATATAGAGAGCACTTGAACGATAAACATAAATAAATAGGGACTCAACTAAACCTTATGTTCCATCTGCGCTGAGCAAAGGGGCTTTGCATTAGACATCATTTTCACCAATTCGACCCACAAGCGTCATGACAGTAGTAGGAGTGTATTGTCATTGGTCAGACATGAGTTTACTGTAGGGGCGGTCAGGTGGCGTAGCGGAGATTGCGCTCGTCACCAATGCAAGAGGCTGCGGTCTCGACTCCCGGAGTCAGCATTGCCTGTGGCTTGGGCTGATCGCTATACTAACACGTTTGGCTGGGTTAGGGGGAGGGAAGTCATGGGTGGGAATCTGCCGTTGTGGACAGCGACGCCTACAGGTCAGGTCTGGGCACTTGCTCAGCGGAGGCAGGACTTGATGAAGGCAGCGTGACCTCCCATGCATTACGCTTCACCAATGAGAGTCCTCGCTGCCAGGTGAAAAAAGAGTCACTGGCTGTCGCCGCGCGTGTCGGAGGAAGCGTGCGGATGACTTCAGGGTTCCCTTGTACCGACCAGTAGGAGAACATGCGCACAACAACCAATCAGGGGAGGGGGGGAATTGGCACAACGACTAAAAAAATTGGGACGGGGAGAAAAACAGAGAAAAAACGGAGAAAGAGAGGATTAAAAAAAAAGACATGAGTTTACTGTTTGTGACCAACTCTTGTAAATTGCCGGCATTATCTGATGCAGATAAGTGGTTAGAATGAGGTAGATTACCATAGATTAGAGAGTGGTATGGCATTTGGGTTCCCTAAAAACATGGGATCTGCTAAACCAAAAAGAATAAAAAGGCTTGAATGACAACCCAAGGTTAAAGGTCAAAGGTGAAGAGGACAGCTGAGATTCAGCAATACCTTGTGAGGGTCAACATGCTGGTGAGGGTCTGGCAAGGGTTAGATCTTAAGTTATTGCTTGTTAGGAGTGAGTCTGGTGTCTTGTTTTGATGTTATGCCACAGCCTATAATTGAATTACTGGCACTTTTGCCCTTTGTCGTGGTAGTAAAAGATAGCAGCTGACACCCTCGTCCTACACAGCACATTGCACACATGCCTCGCTCCTGGTTTCCCCTAGTTTCAAATTCTAAGAAGTAATTACGCATGTTAACCTGTCCATTTTGAGGTGGGGGAGGGGGGGGTGTTCAAAACTCACAAAGAATCGTTGTGGTCTACAGTAACACACCATAAAACCCCTGAAAAGTCCTTTTCATCATTTGTCTGGTCAAAAGCAGTGAGCTTTCCCCTCTCAGTCTGCAGGCTTACTGAGTAGAAGTTGTAGCTCCTCTGGGATAGAGAGCTGGCATCCGTCCCGGCTGGACCCGGCCTCACTGGGCACTGAGACCTCAGCCCAGACAACCAGCCCAACGCATCGCAGCCAAAGGTGTACAACGCCATCTAGTGGCCATCAACAATGGCACTCATGAGTATGAGGAGACACATGGCTCCTGCATCTGTTTGCTGTGAAGGGCCACCTACATGGAAAGCTGTGTCCTGACTCAGTACAACAATAAAAGCATCTGCCATTCATCCAAATGTGCTCCCTTGTAAACTTGAGTTGAGACTCGTATAAATTAGTACTTTATCCCTGCAGTCGCAAACAAACTTGGCAGTAAAAAAAAGAAAAAACAGCCGGGCAGACTGAAGGTCAACAAATAAGCATCTTGAGCGTCAATGCTTGGAGTTAGTATTGGTCAATGAAAGGCTATGGTCTCTTCTTTGTGGAAGAAGACATAAATCTGTCCAATGATCAAACATTGTTTGTGTTTTTTAATCTATGTGTCATTCACATGACAAAGGCCTCTAACAAATGCAATGGCAGGCGCTGATTGTAGACAGACTTGTAGGAATTATAGTTTACCCAATGCCATCGTGTTTTTTTCTTCCCAAGCAATCTCTCCCCTTTCCATCAGGAAGCCAATCTGTGCACCAGGGAATAGAGTAATGTACTATACTGCTTGAGAAGGACGTGCCGCTCTCTGAGTCATTTTAGATATCATCTAAACAGCTTCAATAGAGCAGCCGTTGATCATTTCACAAAGATTCAAAACATTCCCACACAGTCAAGCTGACACAGTCATGCTGACAGTATGACTTTAAGCCACTGCTCTGCAGCCCAGACTTCTGAGCACATGCCCTGGGCTTTTGAAGCGCCGGAGAATATGTAAAACTCAGTAGAAAAGACTAATAGGAAAGAATGAAAAATTATCTACCACGCAGCAACAAACGTTATTGTTTTTGTTTTTTGAATAACATTATACCATTCGCTTGGGAACCCTCGTTCGAGTCGTTGTCTGTCAGAAACGTGCTTTGAAGGGAAAGTAAGACGGGCAACTCCCTTCTGGGCATCTATCCCTGGATCACAAGACAGGAATGTGGAAATCTCTGCCACCTTTCCCTCTCCAAAACCTTTGCGATCTCCTCGATTCCATTGGTTTTTGCGGTTTGGAGACACTGTTCCCAAAAATCCTCTCCGTCGTGGCAGAGGGCCACGCGGAGAACAAAGATGCTGTGTGAGTGTGAGGCACCTCTCAAAACATTCTTACGTAATATAAACACAATTACCCATATTAAGCTCTGATGGTTGGAAGTCCAGCCAAGGGCAACAGGCTACCGGTTTCTCCCGCTCCCAGTCTTCATCTTCAGCTCGCAAAGGGCTGCAGTAATTGCGAAAGAGGGGAGAAAGGAGGTAGGAAGTAAAAGAAAGATTAGAGGGCAAAGTTGATTACCCTCCACATGTGTCCAATGGTCTCCTTTGATAAAATAAGGCATTCAGATTAGTTTGTTTGTGGCATATCCCTAGGGTATGAGCTCTCTGCCTCAATATGTTAATGGTCTTGGCTCTTTCATGCTTGGAGAGTACTTTCAGATCTTCAATGATCTGGCTGAATAACCCAGGCTTATCTCTTCATGCCAGTGGAAAGAATACACATAATTTATTGTTAACTGACTGATGAAATAGTAATGAAACTTTACAATAGAGCATACACTGACAGCAAGGATCACACACTTCTGATAGGCCTCATGAACAAATGAAAAACATAACGTTCACAACTGTTTCAATTAGAGTCCCTTGAATGAAATGTTGTGTGACAGCTTCGGCTTATTGTTTTATTGTTTATTTGGATCCATCGTGAAACCCCCACTACTCTTCCTGGGGTCCACATCTGCAGCCTCTTCTTCTCAGTACTCAACACCCAATCCAGTCAATTACGCTGATCTTGCTTTGTTGGTTGAATCAGAATCACCCAATCTCTCATCCAGAATTGCCCAATCTCTGGATATTTTGCTGACTGAACTGAAATGTAACACACAAAGGCATCATAAAACTAAAAATAATCCTTTTTCAAGCCTCAGGAGGCATGAATGCTTGCAGGCTTTATGAGTAGCAAATACAGTACATGAACAATCACAAGCCAGGCAATAGAAACAATACATGCAGATTTCTCCATTTCTGCCTTGCACTATATAGTATTGTATATTAGTACACTGCACAGTATTGTATATTGTATGGTAACTACGTCTATTCTGCATCGAACATTGTACATATGTCTAAACTGAACACTGTGACCTCATTTTTTTACTTCTAATTTTACTATGTTATTTTATTTCATACTTATCTTGTCTTGCACAGTCTCTGGAGCGCAACAGTAAGAAGCATTTTGTATAAAAGTATTCTGTACTTCTGTATGACAATTATTAAAGAAACTTGAAACTTGAAACTTCACTGTTCTGATTCCTAGACATGGTTTAGATACATTCAGCGACGTGAGATGTAAAAGGGAAGGGAAGACGTAATTGTAGATTTGTGCAAGAAAATTCGGATTTGTAGAAATAAAAATGCTAAACGTGTTTGTTTTGAAATTGTGTCTGCAAGTCCTGCTATGCAGCTTAGCAATAAGTACATCCTGCTTAGAAGGTCTTATAGCCTCCGCTAAATATGGGGAGAATTCTTCTTAAAGCACCTTGACAAATACCATAACATTTTTTTCTATACCATCTACTTTTTCTAACAAGCATTCTGTTTTGTTTTTTCTAGATGAAACTTTGTCATAGAAATCCACCTCATACATGTGAATGCACTAATGCTATTATTGACACAGTTCATTAATGTTTTATTTGCTGTTCTTGGCCATTCTAAACACTGGTGTCTCCCAGGAAAATCATCCAGCACACAGGAAGTGACACATTTTACGTCACCAGCAGCAACAGCAGTTTGCTTAGAATGAATAGAAGATGATGAATTTTCAAGATGGAAGTTAATACAATGTAAAGATTTAACAGCAATGATCTTATCACCAATCGATGTCGCCAAAACAAACAAAAGCGAGGATCTTGTGGATTACCACATTAACCCATGTTATAAGAATTCAAGGAGGGCAACACATCAAAATGTCCTTCCTTGAACTGATGGATAACATGAGTTGTTGAATTTTACTTGATTATCCACTGCATCCAAGACATGATGATGATGATGATGATGATGATGATGATGATGATGATGATGATGATGATGATGATGATGATGATGAGGATGATGATGATGATGATGATGCTGATGATGATGATGCTGATGATGATGATGATGATGATGATGATGATGATGATGATTAGCAGTATTAAACATTTATGAAACTGGCCATAAATAGACAGGAAATAATTGCACCAGCATTGCATTATATATGTATCAAATACATAATGCTAACAGCAAAGAAGGGCTGTATATATTGAATTTATCAGAAAGTCCTATGGGCACGATTGGCAATATACTACTGCACTATGTTAAGAAAAATATGCTGCAGTTAGCTATCTATTTTTTACAGTTTGGACAGCCATAATCTTTTGAACAGGCATACAGTATGCCTAATATTGTACAGGCATATTGGGCATGCCTGGTCTGTCAAGGATTTCAGCATCTCTGTTTTAAGTGCATTATATTAATCTATATTCATGTCAAATTAGATGCACAAAAGATATACCTTGTGTGGGTTATTCTGCACTAAAATTGCATTACAGTTCATAATCCCACCTGCTTTCAATTTTAAACTAAAGCATCTGTATGTGAATCCATATGGTAGGAAATATGGTACAGGTATGCACTGAAATAGCTAACATAATGCAAAACAGATTGTTCTATCTTTACACTGTCCATATATTACAAGTTGGGCATCTGCAAACATGTATTTTTTTCTATGGGCTTACATTCCATTTCCCATTTATCACAGATGCCTGACACTGAATGTCTGATTGACATGTGTTATTATGCCATCAGTTGTTTGAGCAGGTTTGAACACATTGTTCTTGGAAAGAGGAGCTCTTTGGTTTCGAAGAGGCACTGAACAAAAGCACTAAAAAGTTCAATCACAGGAACTAGAACAAATAAATTATAAATATATTATTTTAATATATATATAAATTAATATATTATTTTAAATCTGATTCAAGGGGAAGTGTCTTGGTATTCACACAGTGGCCATTTTGCTCTTATTTCATGCTCAGATTCTGATTACTTTCCACCTAACATGCTATTTCACTTCTGTTCATAGAGGTTCCTTGATAAGGTTTGAAACAGCTAGGATACCGACATACAGAAAATTAAATGCAAGCGGCAGTAGCCTAGAAATCATGGTGCAAAAAAAACGAATACCTTCATGTTGTTCTCTTTAAGAGCTCTTTAACACTTCATGTGGTTCTCTTTAAGAGCTCTTTAACACTTCATGTTGTTCAGAATTGCTCCACCTGCCGGCCAAATCCTGCTGTGACCGCGTCCCCGACCGCCAAGAACCTTGGTGTTGTCCTCAAGGACCAGTTGAATTTCTCCACTCACATCGCAGCGACAACCAGAACCTGCAGATTCCTCCTGAGCAACGTCAGAAGGATCTGCCCCTTTGTTAAGAGTAAAGGTAAAATGTTCTCAGTTATGCTATTATGTGCTATATATATATCAATGTGTTCTCTGTATATATCATAAGTGCAGTAATGTTGTTGTAACACTATGGGGCGCTCTAACTAAAGGTAGAGGCGCACATCTGTTCCACGTACTGAGCCTATAAAAAGGGGTGTGTCCACCTGTTCAGCTCTCTCTCTCTCATCCTCTCAGCTGCACCTTGAAGTAGCAGGTGCACGCTGCAACAATGTTTATGACAAATGTGAAATAAACCAAGCCAAAAAGGCTAAAGAGTTCATCGTCTCTCATCGATTCCTTTCCTCCGAATACAACGCAAAGATAAGCTGCAGTCATTATCTTAACATCCTTCCTGACAAAAGAAGCCACCCAACTCCTCATCCAATCAACAGTCATCTACCGCCTCGACTACTGCAACGCACTGCTTGCTGGCCACCCGGCCACTGCCACCCAGCCTCTTCAACTCATTCAGAACGCAACAGCCCGTCTGATCTCAAACCTACCGAAGTCAGCCCATGTCACCCCACTTTTTAGGGACCTGCACTGGCTCCCCATTGCCGCACAAATCCGCTTCAAGGGTTTCGACCTGGCATACCGTGCGGCAAAGGGAACCGCTCCCGCCTACCTCTGGTCAATGGTCTCTAACTACACACCCTCAAGACCCCTACGCTCTGCATCTTCTGGCCGTCTCAGACCCACTCCTATCCGAGCCCCGGGAGGGACATCAAGGAGAAGCCGCCTTTTCTCAGTCCTTGCCCCACAATGGTGGAACGAACTGCCCACCACAGTTAGGACAGCCGAAACCCGTCGACTAAAGACGTACTTCTTCAACCATTATCTGAAATGAAGAAGAAAAAAATGAAAAGAAAATCTAACCCTAACTAACCTTACTGTCATGCACTAATAGACTAACCTACACTGTAGCACTCAACACTTTGATGAACAATGTTACTCAGCTGATAGAGTTGTGCCCTTCCTGATGACTTGTCGTACAGAACTTGTAAGTCGATTTGGATAAAAGCGTCAGCTAAATGACTAAATGTAAATGTTCTCTTTACGAGCTCTTTAACACTTCATGGTGTTTTCTTTAAGAGCTCTTTAACACTTCATGTTGTTCTTTTTAAGAGTGCTTTAACACTTCATGGTGTTCTCTTTAAGAGCTCTTTAACACTTCATGGTGTTCTTTTTAAGAGCTCTTTAGTTCAAGTTCAAGTTTTGTTGTTATTTGTCACATATAAGGTACATGTACATTACATTGATGCTTGGTTATGTATGAGCCCCCTGAGATTTCTTCATACAGTAAAAAAGTTAAAAGAATAAAGACAAAACACTATACAAAATATACAATATACAAACTAAAGTACAACCTAAAGTACAAATGAAGTACAAATGCAAACAATGAAGTACAAATGCAAACTTTAAAAAAATGCAAAAGTGAGGTATAGGATGTAGTGCAAATATTTTTGTAATAAATAGATACAAATATGGTGTAGTGTTAAAAGTCTTTAAAGTGTCTAAAGTTAATGTTAGAGGTGAGTGTTTAAAGTGAGTGTGTGGATGTGTGTGCAATGAGTGTAGATGGATGGGTTAGTGTTGCATAGAGTCATTGAGCATCCTGATGGCCTGGGGATAGAAGCTCTTTCTGTACTGGCCATGAGACTCCGGTAGCTCTTGCCTGACCGCAGCAGTGCAAAGAGGCAGTTGTTTGGGTGGCTAGAGTCTTTGACTATTCTCTTAGCCTTGACCCTGCAACGCTTGGTATAAATGTCCTGGAGAGTGGGAAGCCCACCTCCAATTGTGCGTTCGGCTGATTGAGCCACTCTCTGCAGTTTGCTGCTGTCGTGTGCGGTGTTATTCCCAAACCAGGAGGTGATGTTACCAGTCAGGATGCTCTCTGTTGTGCATGAGTAGAAGTTCTTTAAGACCTTCTGACTCATTTTGAACTTCCTTAGGCGCCTAAGGAAGTAGAGGCGTTGCCGTGCCTTCTTCACTACACTGTCTATGTGTGTGGTCCATGTCAAGTCCTCGGATATGTGGACTCCGAGGTACTGGAAATTGTTCACTCTCTCAACCGGTGCCCCATATATGCTGAGGGGGCTGTAGTTCCTTGCCCCCAACCTCCTAAAATCCACAATCAGTTATATGGTTTTGCTGACGTTCAGGGAGAGGCTGTTCTCCTGGCACCACAGCACCAGGTTCTCCACCTCTCCCAGGTAGGCCCTCTCGTTGTTTGCAGAGATCAGGCCCACCACAGCTGTGTCGTCAGCAAACTTGATGATTGTGTTGCTGTTGTGCTTTGCCACACAGTCATGCGTGTAAAGCGAGTAGAGGAGGGGGCTCAGAACACAGCCCTGGGGGGCACCTATGTTGAGAGTATTTGATGAGTATGTGCAGTTACCTGCTCTCACGACTTGGGGTCTTCCTGTAAGGAAGTCCAAGACTCACTGGCAGAGGTTGAAGTTTAAGCCCAGATCTCTGAGCTTGACGACGAGCTTGGAGGGGACTATGGTATTGAATGCTGAGCTGTAGTCAATGAATAGCATTTTCACATAGTTCCCCTGCCTCTTGTCCAGGTGTGATGCTGCAGTGTGCAGTGTTACAGCCACAGCCAGGGCCTTTCTCTCCTCTGTCTGTCAGCAGGTCTCCACGGCCTATGGGTCTCTTCCTGGTCCCGCCTCACCATCACTCTGCCTACCTGGGCATTTATTTACAGCCTCAAACTAAGGCTGCGGTTACATTAGGGCCAGAACGATTAGTTTCAGTTTCGTTTTTCAGAACGCTACGTAATGGCAGGCAAGTTAGACGTTGTTTTGTCTCCTGAGCACCGAGGTGGGTGGCGATGTAGTTCAAACATGAAGGCCATTTTCAACCAATCAGAAAGGTTGAACGCGCCACTACACTTCCTGCTAAAAAACAACAGTCCACCATCTTTAACACATTCGGGGCCATTGGGATGAGTCTAATTAATGTCAAGAGGACCGGGGAATGTAAACGTGCGGCTGTTTGTACAGCTAAATCTATACTTTATAATATTGCTATCTGTCCATTCTCATTGTCAATTGAGTCCATAAACGGTCCCTTCAAAATGGCTTAAAGAAAAAAAAAATCATCAATAGGTTCTCATTTTATAGCGCCATGAATATAAGCGTTATACGGGATTTGGGACTAGTATATTTTCTGGAAGGCTAGATATAGGGCTAATAGCTGCTAACGTTATATCCAATGGCATTTCCGTTTTACAGATGCTACAGAAATAACTCAAACTGCATATGATCGGCACGATCCCAAAGCATGTATGCATGAAAGGGGGGGGCGGGGGACGTCGTTTCTGATTATCGATTACCAATAACCGCGTTAGTAGCCTCATTAGCCTCACAGGCCGAACGCCTGGTTGAGTATCATAATAATGCCCGATTGGGCTGTACTTTACGTGAAAAAGATCTTACCGTGGTCCGGGCTGATCCCCCTGAGCATTTCCCCGTTATCGATCGCCATCTGGTAGATCGATATGTCCATTGGCTGATGATAAATCCCCTTATTGCATGGTGAAATCTGCGATCCGAAACGTAATCCAAGCTACATGCTGCACATCCAGAATCCTGCTACTGAAATCTCCATTGAAAGTAAAAAAAATAATACTGATCCGTTCAGCCACAGGGCACACTGCATTATCGCGATAGCGCCCCTAAGAGGATCTGGCCGGTATTGCACCTTCTCGAATTCATAGAGTAGGGTAAATCTGGAGTGCCGCTCGGCGACCTTGAATAGGTTATTAAAATGGAATAAAAGCAATAACAACTTCCCACGGATATATCCGTGCCTCTGTCCACAACGGGTGGAATCGAAACACGGAGATCTCCGTGCTTGGGCGGGAATGTGTTAAATACCTCGCGTGAGCCATTTAGCCAATGTAGCATTTATTTTTCAGCAAGAAACAAAGTGCAATAAAAGTGCAATAAACAAAAACTGATACATTCACTGTGCCTCTCATTTGTTGATGAAACAAAATCAACACAATTTACCACCAAGAGCGGATAGTTTAATCTCACAAAAATATCTCAGATGTTGTTAGCTACATGCTAATGTGAATGGCATTCTCCATGTATATAGTTAGCATCGAGGCTATTAACGTAGTAACGTTAACGCTAGTAGAAATGGATGAAAACTTTATTTAACAGATTGCAGAATGGGTACAATACAATACGGCTCAATACACACAATTGTTAAGGGTATGCAGACTGTTGTAGTTTGGACTGGGCTCCTTATAACAATAACTTGACAACACGTTGGTAGCCGCAGCTACTTGGGACAGCTCTGCTGTAAACACTGGAAATAACCGTGCGTGTTACACATGAATAAGCAATCTGAGGCAGTGGCGTCGCGTGGGTAAAATAACAGAGGATGCCACAACATTTTTTATAAATTATTTTGTTATTAATACAAATATTTTAATAAAAAAAAATCATATTTAAGCCAAATAATATATAATATATTTCTCCCTCCCTCGCTCTCTCTCTCCCTCTCTTTCTGAATATTACACACACACAACACAAATATATATACACACACACACACAGTGGTTGCCTGCAGGAGGTCTGGTTTGATTATGAATCAGAGAGAGAGAGAGAGAGAGAGAGAGAGAGAGAGAGAGAGAGAGAGAGAGAGAGAGAGAGAGAGAGAGAGAGAGAGAGAGATCATTTAGGTTCTAGGTTGAAATTAATGAATGGCCTGATGTCGCCGTCGGAGCGTTTCAGCGTCTTGCAAGATATTGCTGACATGGCAGAACATGACATGTATACAGTAGCCTATGGCTCGGCCCATCAAACACAAGCAGACCATGTTTGTACAGTATGACTCTGCGAGTCTGCGCCCCATCAAACACAAGCAGACCATGTACAGCATGACTCTGCGAGTCGGCGCCCCATCAAACACAAGCAGACCATGTACAGTATGACTCGGCGAGTCGGCCCCCCATCAAACACAAGCAGACCATGTACAGTATGACTCGGCGAGTCGGCGCCCCATCAAACACAAGCAGACCATGTACAGTATGACTCTGCGAGTCGGCGCCCCATCAAACAATAACACAGTAAGATATGACACGGCAGAACATATACAGTAGTATGGCTCCACACACACACACACACACACACACAGCGGCATCACTTATGAAAAGTTATTAGGTTATTAGGTACTCACCATTGTTGCAGCTGATGCACCTTGGTCCAAATTAAGTAAAGTAAAGCAACTCGTCCACAAAGTTCTCCAAGTCCTGTGGGTATTCAGGTATTCTCCTAAACTTTTCTGCAGCTGAGCGAATTTCAGGTCTCCTCAATGAATTAATCCGAGAGAAGAATCCAAATTTCAATCAATCAAACAATGCTGTTTGTTTAGACATTAAGACTCACATAACGTTAGCTAGCTATCTCCGGGGTTCCTTCCAGCCTAAATCGTATTGTTGTTTTGATTCAAACGTGGCCGCGAGGCAGAGGCGATGACGTCGTCACGTTTAGCTTTTAATGTGATTTGATTGGTCAATCGGTGGAAACGTTCTGGACTGGCCCGCCCCCAGGGCGGCAAATTTGAAGACGCTAGACTACTTGGCAGCCAGACGGCCCTGTGTTACATTAACCCAACCCCTTTATTAAGCTCGAATCTTATTGGCTAATAATTGGTTGTGGAGTCCACAACCAACCACGATGTGGACGGACCAGGACACTAGAAAAAGACACCCTGCAAATGTTCTCTATTCAGCCTGAGCTGCAGTGAGCACAGAGTGACTGCCAGCCTGACTCAATGAGTCTGACAGAGTGTTAGAGAGAGTGAGAAGGAGAGAGAAGGAGAAGAGGGAGAAAATTCTAAAAAAAAATATAACACAGAGATAAAAAATAATGATTTTTTAATTATTATTGTAAACTATATAAAAAAATATATATTAATTTTTTTTTTATACATTTTTTTTACTGTTCATATTTTTGGGGAAGCTTGGCTTCCCTTGGCTTCCATGAATAATCGCAGAGGACGCAGCTGATATACCCTCCCCATATGGCCGGTTGGTGTCGGGAGACAGCAAATTATATTAATTATAGGGCGATATTGCAAGTGACTCCCAGAAATAGTTCTGATGTTTGGTCTAATGGACGGAGTCGAGGTCCAGCCAGGGGAGAATTTGGCGTCGGCCTCTACTGCGCATGGGCATTGGGCATGAACGGTTCCGTATCTGATCTGCGCAAATTACATGGCACTGTTATCTGCAAGTTTTCAAAACGAAAACACCCTTTCAGCGTTGCCGCTAGGAAAACACGTTTTCCTGCCAAAACGGCGTTTCCTTTTAACTTGGACATGCAAACGTAATCATTTGAAAATACAACGTTGCTGTTTTTCCCCAGTGTAACCTGGCCTAAGCGTGCATAGGAAGTATTGAGCTAATTTGCCAAGGAGACATCAGTGTTCACCATGGGCGGGTGCCTTTGTAGTCTTTCATCATTCTGAGGCCTTGCCACATACCTCTGGAATCAGCCTGTTCAAACTAGCGCCGCCTTGTTCTCGTCCATGTTGCCGGTCACAAGCCCGACATTGTAGGTGTGCGTATTCAGAGCCCCGCGGACAGATTTGTCTACCCAAGGCTTTTGGTCTGGGAAAACTTGAATTGAGGTGGAGAGGACTATTTCTTCTACCAGATTACCAACAAAGTCCAGCACTGTTTCTGTATAATTATCGATGTTGTCTGTGCTCTCACGAAACCAGTCTGTGCAATCGAGTGCAGCTTGGAGCGTGTTTTCTGAATCCACAGAAAACCGTTTAACTTCTTGTGTTTCTGTGGGAGCGTGCTTAAGACTTTGTTTATATTTTGGCATGAGAAAGATGGCATTGTGGTCTGATTTACCGAATGGACTAAGCGCCTGTGACTTGTACTCGTCCTTGAACTGCGAGTAGCAGTGATAATGTACTCTCGCCTCTGGTGGCTAGAAATTCTGTAAAACTTTTTTAAGATTCGCCCTGCGCGGTGATTGATTGAATGACATTTTTATTAACAGATTGCAGAATGGGTACAATACAGTACGGCTCAATACACACAATTGTTAAGGGGATGCAGACCAGATAAAGACTTTCATCTTGTATTGTTTACATCAGGGTCCCCCTTTTTCAATTCATAATGAATTGTAAGTAAGGGTGCAATTAGCACCGTGCAATCCATTCTTTGTGGATCTAGCCCTGGGTGTTCTGATTGGTTAAATGTATGTAAAATGTCTTGTTCTTTTTAAATAAATGTGTTCCAAAGTCTGAAAATCGGTGTGTAACTTTAACAATGGTCACCACCGAACACATATTCTCTTCAATTAAGTAAACTTTTTGGGGTTTCATGCAAAATATTATGTTTTTATGTGTGCACCTCTTCAAATATGTGTATGCTAGCCATGTGCTTGCTAGCATTCTTTAGTTATGCTCAAAGTTAGCCAGAATTGTCACTACCGAAACAGTCACTACCGAAACGTATGGTAAATTTTTCGGTACTGATGTGATCATTTCGGTAGTGACAAAATGGAATGATAAGTAGTTAAATCTACTAACTAAAATGTTATGACACTGATTGGTTAAATGTACGTTCAATTTCATCAATCATTAACTCTGAAATCAATATGATCAGTGTTATGCATTTTACAGAGAAAGATTGCATTTCGATTTTGATCTAATTGTATCAATTGAACTTTTTTAAACATTTTAAAAATTTCATTTGTATTGATTTAATTGTGAAAACCTTCAAGAATCATTTTCAAAAATACTCTTTAGAGAAGGGAAGAAAACACAATCTTAACAGGTTAATATAATACCTTTTTACTATAGTGTATTACTATGTTTCGGTAGTGAACGTTTTTGGGAGAGGAAAAACATTCCAAAAGATTCTGAAAATACAATATAAAAATTGCCGATACGCTCACTAGATATATCTACTTTAGATATGGTACAATATATATTCTGACAAAGTTTTGGGAATAAACATACAAAATTAAAAAATATTTCCAACCTGACTTTCAACCAATTTGGTAGAATGGCCGATATATTATAACCTGGTTAACAATGAGTTAATAACTGTTGGTCCCCTTCAGTAGCTAAGCCTTGCCACTGTGTCTAGCTCTATTCAAGGCCTGCAAGGTCTGCTATACTGTTCAGTGTAGGTAGTTAGCTACAACCAATTGTACTTGAAGGATTCTGTATTTCCATTTTCCAAACACCTTTTCTCATAATCCCCAATATGGTCAGATTGTGTCATAGGATTTGTACACACGCTGATGAAACCAGGGAAATGGGATCTGTGTACCCTGTATTTTAGCGAGTAAATTGCAGTAATTTAAATACATTTCTACTGCTCTGGTTTGTTTTCATTTTGTATCCCAAGGAGTTGGTGTGCTTCTATTTATGATATCCAGGAAGTATCAGGATGCAGTTGAACATACCAACCCAAACAATTGCTTGAGCTGGCAAATCTTTTTTGTATTCTTTTGTGGCCGTATGATGCAGAAGGTCAACATATTTCTTTCTAAACTGAGGAAACTATTTTAAGAACTACAGACATGGTTGTAAAACGACAAATCCTTCAACATGAAATAGTGGGCCATTAGAGAAATATTGCAATTTTTGTCCCAATTCCACTGACCGACTGTTATTATGGTAAGCCCAAAGTGAGTTTGAGGTGGTTAGCCTAGCGGCTTCGTAGAGGGAATGGTTATGGGATATAGTGCCTGTGCATGGCAGAGATCTAACAAAACACCTCCATATTGGTTAGAGGGAAAAGAAAAAGAAGACATAAAGAGGTCAAACCTATTAGCGTGAAAACCGTAGTGCAGCAACATTCCACCAATTACAAGGAACATAGAGCTGTGATCTACTATAAGCTGCTCGTCAAGTTCAACCAGATCTCTGGTTTAACCAAAGCGTTCTAATATGGGGTTCAACGAGAGCCTTATAAACAGTGTTGTAGTTCAATTACTAGTTTAACAACCATTTGCAGTAGTTGGGTGGTAGTTTAAAGGTGCACTATGCAGTTTTCGGCGGAATTGTTTACATTTGTATAATCTGCAATTAATGTACAAAACATATTTACTATACGTGTAATCCTTATAATTATTGTGTTTTATAAATGGTAAATGGCTGCATTTATATAGCGCATTTATATAGCGCATTTATATAGCGCATTTATCCAAATCGCTTTACAATTTGTTCCTCGTATTTTACCCATTCACTCACACATTCACACACCGACAGCGGAGGCAACCATGCAAGGTGCCAACCTACTCATCAGGAGCAATTAGGGGTTAAATGTCTTGTTCAAGGACACTTCGACACGCTGCCTGGGAGGAGCGGGAATGGAACCGGCAACCTCCGGATTACCAGACGACAGCTCTACCTCCTGAGCCACTGTCGCCCCTAATGTCGCCCCCTCTTATGTCATAATAAATCGAATAAATCCAATGAGGCCCCGGATGCTGTGTACACCACCTTTGGATGATGTCGCCATTCCCCTGTTGGAGGCTTGTGACGGGAGGGGAAGTCTGCGACCTGGTTCTGTTCTCCTGGTAAGTGCATTGGCCATCGGCTGGCTAGGTAGGGTTCAATCTGCACGAGAACTGCAAATTGTGATTTGATGCCCCCTTGATGGTTTACGCGAAATATGGTGAAACCGGACAAGCTTGTGTTTCCCCCTCAGTGCATCAAGGGAATGCCTGAGTGTTGGCTACACCATCTGTAACTTCAGTACATTGATATGCTCCGAGTGCTGGCTACTAGGCCTGTCGCCGACTAAGGATTTGTATAGTCGACTTTGATTGACCGAAATGTGCCGATAGTCGACTGGTAGTCGACTACCCCCCGAGGGGCAAGTATCTGTCATGGTAGTCCGTCTGTGGGATGAGACAGAGCCAATGGGGATGCCCCCGCCATATAGGACCTCTGGGGATAGAGTGAGGAGGCAAGTATCTGTCATGGTAGTCCGTCTGTGGGATGAGACAGAGCCAATGGGGATGCCCCCGCCATATAGGACCTCTCCCTCCATGGCAGTGAGGAGGCACTGTTGTGACACCCTGAGTCTCTTGTGCCTGTGCCACTTGGCATCCAATTGGAGGCTGTTCAGCCACCTCTGCAGGGGGTCGCAACGAGTAAGCCCAGGGGGACAGGCTGGTGTTAGTTTGCAACAGGATGTGGAAGAGGTCTTCCATTTGTTGGGGTGATGGACAGGTCCTCAATAGCAACCGCGTTCAAAGCCACGCCAATACATGTCATGGTCTGAGAGTTCAGGCAGTTCTTGTCTATGTTCACCACGAGACCCAACCGGGCCCATGTGAGACAAGAGGAGTGCCATGTCCCAGGTCACATATATCAGCCAGTCATCTAGAGATGGCAGAAGCCATCCCTGGAAGGTGAAATGCAGAAACTGCCTATCTTATGTGCTTCCTTACTTGAGCACTGTAAAACTGCATTAGGGATCTTTGTGTTCTGCCGATAATTTTTTAGCTAAAGTTGACAACACCTTGCAGTTTGTTCTTGTCTCTTTGACAGAGGGATGTGAACCAACATACAAATGAAAAGGTTTGGAGATGTTTTGAGAAGGAACAAACAGCCAGGCAACAAGTAGGCAAGTGAGGTTAAAGAACAACAGGCAGGCAGGTGAGGTCAGAGAACAGGCAGGCAGGCGAGACCAGTGTGAGACAAGCAGGCAGATGAGGTCAGAGAACAACAGGCAGGCAGGCGAGACCAGTGTGAGACAAGCAGGCAGATGAGGTCAGAGAACAACAGGCAGGCAGGCGAGACCAGTGAGAGACAAGCAGGCAGATGAGGTCAGAGAACAACAGGCAGGCAGGCGAGACCAGTGTGAGACAAGCAGGCAGGTGAGGTCAGAGAACAGGCAGGCAGGCGAGACCAGTGTGAGACAAGCAGGCAGATGAGGTCAGAGAACAACAGGCAGGCAGGCGAGACCAGTGAGAGACAAGCAGGCAGATGAGGTCAGAGAACAACAGGCAGGCAGGTGAGGTCAGCAGGTGACAAGCAGGGGAACAGAGAGTGTGCACGCTGCCTTCACCAACAAAAGGTATCAACATTAACTTAAAGTGAAAACACTATTATAACATACTGGCAGCAGCTAACACTCATTTTAGCGAACAATAAACTATCTATAGACTATAAATGGTAGGCTACAAATTCAGCTGAGACCAATGAGTCTTCAATTCAGTGTAGAAAATCCACACCAAGTTCCTTCCCTGGAGAGGAATAGCTTGTCGCAGCCCTTGGAGGGCGAGTAGTACTCACTGAGTTTCCCCGCCACTCCGATGTGGTCACAAGGCTACCAGGGACATGCTCTTGAGTAACGTAATTGATTGAACGTGTTGTGGAATATTTTAAAGGAGCCAAGAAAGTGAACTGTAGAAATTCAGATGAGTCAAATTGTATCAAAAGAACATAGTTGTATTTCTGTGGCCACAGAAAAGTATCCTCAGTTTACAATCAGAGACAAGTGTTAAATACCAGCTGGGAATGACAAATGAAAATAAAGATGAACAAATTAAAACAAAAGATGGGTTTAGGGGTTTTGTCATGTCTCACACAAGGCCAAAATGTCATATCTAAGTCAAGCTGTCCTGGGCCTTGGGCGTTGTTTTAAGAACACTGTTAAGACTGTCGCCCTTGTGTCTGAGCTGTATACTATATTATAATAACTTTATTTGTATAGCACCTTTCATACAGGGGATTGCAGTTCAAAGTGCTTTACATCAGTAAGAAATAAAACATAAAATCAGTGTAAAACAAGCAGCAAGAGCAAAGCATAAAGTGGGATACAATAATGCAGATATATTAATCAATTCAATATCTGAACGGACCTCACGTTCCAATATGCTTCTGTAATGTTACAAAACATGATAAGGTTATAGTATGCACCCAGCGGATAGTGGGGTGTAAAGATAAAAGTAAAAATAAGTAAAATGAGCAGACATATAAAATCACAGTTTTTCACATTAGGATCTAACATCCCAACAGGTCACCTTGTTTATGGTTTGATTCAGTTTTAGTAGAATGTAAAAGACATGAATGATGAAATGAGCACATACAGTGCAGACTATAAAATCCTCAGATATATAAAATAAAGGAGAATAAAAACATAAAAACATGGGGAAATAACAGAGCTATGCACTACTCTGTACAAATTGTGTAATAGGATGAAATATATAATAATTTCCATAACAAACGGAAATGTATAGTTTTATTTTGACAACCTAAATGTTTTCTTTTGTTTGTTTGTTTAGTTGCGGTAGTTTGGTCAACGAGTTTCCCCAACTGTATCATACGGTGGGTTATTGGCTGTCATTCATAAAACTGAACAATGGATGGCGCACTAAATGATAAATGATGTTGGCCACTAGATGCCACTAAAGCTCTGTTCAAGGTTCGTCCATATCAATCCCACAATCCTTGCACGTAGTGTGTTCATTTGAATGGCAAACATAGAAAGGCTAGCTAGCGTAGCAATTCAGCCGAGAAAGACGATCGCTTTAACTACTCAAGGTCCCACATTTATATGGACATATATCTCAGAGGAGACTGAGAAACACTTCCCAAAATGACACGGTTGGTAACGCGTACGTTATTGAGTGATCTGATCAGTAAATTAGCTGGGTTGAGTAACATTCATCAAGCCATACGTTTCCTGAGTGACTTGACTTGTCAGGTTAGATGGCTAACATGCTAACGCTAACTAATGCTAGCTCTAGCGGCCCTAGCTGTCTGTCACGGGTCTGGGTCTCCTTGGTCGTTAGCGTCGTCAGCCACTTGGCAAGTTGGCTAACTTTTCACTTTAAACTGCCTCTTGGGTTTTTAAAAGACATTCCAGCTTATCGTTCTGTGAAGGTGTCAGTGCTCTCTTACTGAGCTAACGTTTACGTTCGTTTGTTTGTAAGTTAAGGTTGGCTAGCTAGCGCTACCGTAAAGTTTCCTAACTAGTCTCGCCATTTAATATACAATGATTGTGCCACTCGATGCTAGCCAACTAGTAGCTGCGTTAATGTTAGTTAGTTAGCCACTAACGTTAGCCAACGCCCTCTTTGTTATGTAACTTAACGTGATTATTTCCTCGGGTCTTGTTTACATCAATCACTTTGAATATTGCCCAACGCCAAAGATCTTGCACATGGCTATAACTCACCTTGCTAACGTTAACGTTACGAGAGAAAGAACACTGGTTCACATCCAGTGTTACTTGTATCGCCTCTGCACGTTTGGACAAACTGTTAGCTAATATTAGGCCTCTCTGCTAGACTTTACTCCTTGACAGCTGCGAGTAATGCTGCGAACTGAACCGATCCCTGTCTGTTATATCTGTCCCATCTTATACAGTGTCGCTTATTATGGCCACTGGAGACTATGATTTGCAACAGAGGGCATCCCGTCGGGTCAGGCAGGCCAGGCATCATGTGCAACCCAACCAGCATCCTGCAGCCAAGAAGAACATGAAGGAGGTGGGTGGATCTGAACAGACATTCCGATTGTGTACAATAATATTTATGATTGAACTTGCATGTTTTAAGACAACTGTAGGAGTGGCTTTATTCCCTATCCTTTTGTTTTAGGTGGCATTTTTAAATAAGGAAGAGGTAGATAAACACAGGTGAGTCTCAGGCTCTGATACACATCTATGGAGACCATCTAGCCCAGTCATGATCATTCATAATCACAATCTGCATCCCACAGAGAGACACAGTCAATCCATTGGATCACTTGAGACACCTTTCCATACCCCCCCCCTAAGCACCATGTCTTTGTCCACAACCCTTCTAACATGTTAGTTTTCACCATCCTTCTGTGTCATCTTCACATCATGGTATATCCTAATTCTTTATTATTATTATTATTATTATGCCAGGTCTGTGAGACGCAGAGCACACAGTCCAGCCAAAACAAAACGAGTATCTGTGTGCAAGAGGAAAGGACGTCCATCGGAGGCGCTGAGCGCGGGGCTGCTCCGCCAGAAGCCACATGCAGGCCCGGCCTCTGACAGTGACATGGCCAACAAAGAGAATGAACTGACCTGCGCAGAGGATGTGCAGGGCGTTCACTACAATGATGGCTATGGGTTCTTCCCTGTGAACTCTGCAGAGGCCTCCAAGATGGCAGGAGCTGGCTCCAAGTATGGTGACTACATCACCCAGGTGAGTGGCCTTGATGGAAAGGGATCTCTTGCTGACTTTGAAGACAAATGTTGTTGCTACTTTTTGGTGTTTCTGACTGATATTTAAAGTTTTTTTTCTCAGTGATGTGCCGTATAACTTCAATTAAAAGCGGAGTCCCATATAGAAGCGAGTCCCATATAGATGCCTGTCACTTTTACTGGCCAGGTGTGACACTTTGACAAAAAGACTGGTATCAATAAAAAGCCAGGTCTACAATAATTGTTTATATGGTTGCCATTGACGCTGAGAAAATATTTATATATTTTTTAATCTTTCATTCAAAATGGCCATCACATCGCCGTGAACTGAGGAAAAAAGTACAACCTGAAATTCAAGACAGTAAAGGGGCCAGACTGCGTGGTCGGGGGAGGAAGCTTGTTACAATCTAAAGTGAACTACATTGCAGTGTGGGTGGGAACTGTCCAGTATGAACTTGACAGAGAGGCAACTGGAAACAAAGTCTAATTTCTAGGGATGCTCGATATTGGCTTTTTTACCTATACCGATATTGTCCAACTCTTAATTTCCGATACCGATATCAACCGATACCGATATATGCAGGCCCCCCCCCCAAAAAACTGAATAATTTCAGGTAATTATACATTACATATCTCTTGTCGTGTAATTAACACAACATTATGCATACTTTGACAATAAATAAAATAATAATTTGTTCTTACTTGCTTGCCTGGGTAAATAAAGGTTAAATAAATGTAAAAGAAAAAAAATTAAAACAATTTGAATACAGATATTTTCCGATATCACATTTGTATGCCAAAATCGGACATCCCTACTAATTTCTCTACATTCACTAGCGCAGTCTCAAATGGAATGATTTGAGATTTGTAATTCATGTTGTTCGATTTTTATACAACTAATATTCATACTGGTTTAAATAAACAATTTGATAGTATTTCCCATCTTTGCTGAGCAAGAGTTTTGTTTGAAAATAATGAAAGGCTTATCCCATATTGTCACTGGTCCCAAATATAGGCCAGTTGAGTTCAGTGATTGAAGCAAATAAAAGTCTGAGCTTTTAATTGGAGGTTTTACGTTATTCAAAGATTTGATTACATCCCTGAGTGCATCGTTGCTGTGTTTACAGCTATCAAAGGACCATGAAGCTATGACTCATGTGCTTTTTGGAAGGAATCTCCGGCTCAATGTAGCCTTGACACTGTGGCGACGGAACGCCAGTGAATTGGTGGCTTACCTGATCAGGTAATAAATGTTGATAGATTTGAGTTTTTAAGCTTCTAGGCCCATAAACACCTTCCATCGCCAATCACCTACTTGATTTTCTTTTGCAGAATTGAAGACACAAGTGTACTTCTCGACTGCCTACCAATCATAACAAGAAAGTGAGTATCGTCTGGTTTTGAAATGCTTTGTTATGCTTTTCATAGTCATTGTAGGAAAGCTAGAGAGCGGGTACGATGTAGGCACGCTATAGATTTTCAAAAGGGCTGAAAGATTCCTGATCATAGCTTAACCTCTTAAGCCCTAACCATATTTTCCAGAAAATTCTACTAAAAAGTTAATGAAAGATTGCTCCACTTCTACAAGAACCATTTGCATGTTCTTGGTATCTAGGGACATCAACAGACCTCGTGAATGTATTCCCAGTGTCCGAAATATTGTGTATGTTACTATGCTTGAGTAAATTGTAATGAACCAAAGGAGAATATCCATTTCCCCCCCCATCTTTGATGGTGAATCACACCATGCTAACATTGACCAGACGTGAAAAATCTTTCTCTGAGCTCATTCAGCACCTTCTTGAGATCAAGTGTACAAAACATCTAAGCAAATGAATAAAGGCCAGATGATTTACAGTACTGAATTTTTCCATCCGGACACATGCCATTTGAAATATGAATATAGAATATCAGGCCTATAAATGACCTTATTATGGCCAAGTCATATACCGGTACATCTATGGATCGGGCCATCTCCTCTTTCCAATGGCAGAGTTAAATCTGGATTTAAAGACTTTGAATTAAATCTACTGTAAGTACAGTTACTTTTGTATAATGTCCATAGCTCCACCATTTTTCACAAGATTGCGCACATTTTTTTGTGGACTGGTAAAGAAACAATACACGTTGTATTTTATGGCAGTAACGTTCAGGTTTGTTTGACCCATGAGATATAATCACGAAGATCACGGCAATATCTTTTTTGTGAGCTGGGTAGTGTAGTTTTATGAAATTTCGATGTCCATCGAAAGCCCTGGGTCTCCTCTTTCTTAGGACTACAATGATTTCATGACGCCATCATTTCCTCGTGTCTAAATCATCCAGTTTCCGATGCAATGCACTGAGATTTTTATAAACTTTATATATTTTTTTGTGAAATAAAGGTTTTTCACTAATAACACTTAAAATCATTGCTGAAAATATACTATTTGACTGCTGTTTTGATAGGGTTAGGGTTTACTCTTGGCTATATTTGAAAAAGAAACAACATTAATTAATACGGACTGTATTGATCTATTTATGACGTGAAATAAATCTCGTCCCGATACCCGGCCGGTCGGGCTTAAGGGATTAAAGATCCATGAACACATGCGGTGCCATCGAGCTACTGCCCATGTGCAGTGAATCTATTGACCCATCTCAAACTTCGCTCTCTTTTCTTGATCCTCCAATCACAACAGTTTTCCAGAGGACATTCCCACTTAGTTTCTTATTTCCTGGACCTGTATGCAGTCTTCCAATGTATTCACTGTGCATGGGGGCGGAGGCTCCGCTGCCACTCTCGCATGTAGGCCAGATTGTGTCTCATCACTGGAAGGCAATTGGCTCTGATGTAGAATGGGGGTCAGCACTCATTGGCCACACTGGTTTTGTTTGGGTACGTGCATAACTGCATTGAAATGGACTGCAGAAAGAGAAATTAAGATGGATTATGTGTTAGTGTTTTGATGTCATCACTTTCAGTATGTACAAAATTATCACAGAAGGAACTGTTTTCAAACGGACCAAATCAGACCAAATCATATCTTCTTTTTTCCTTTCAGCCTTCAAGTCGAAGCGCCATGCATATCGCTTGGCTGTTGTGTTGACCTTCTTCCGCAAGTGAAAATTATTCTTGCCAGTGAATATGAAGAGTAAGTGATCGTGCAGGTTTTCAGTGGTCTTCACCTTTCCTCCAGATTGTATTTTAATTGGTTGTTTTGTTGCTTTCTTTTTAAAAGACACTTAGTTGTGGGTTTACACTGGGTTCAAGCGGTCATCAAGAAGTGGTGGCCAGACCTCTCCGCTAACGGCAAAACTCTGCAGGACAGTTGTTCAGAATACAGGCGAGTTGCATCAATTATTATTATTTATTTACATTTCTTTTAAGTCATGCACAATATACATACACTGTTACAATTGTGGTGAAAGCCTGGTTGGATGTTTGTTCGCAGAAACCTTGAAGTGATGAAGCAGCGGATGAAGGACATGTGGAAGGAGGGAGCCCACTTATGTTCAGTTCCAGGAACGACAGGAGAAATGGCAAAGGTGAGCTGCTTTTTTTTTGTTTTTATTTTAGGTTGTTCTTTTACCCCTTTTACTTTGCCAGGGAGAATTTGCTGACTATGTATCAGGGTTCGCACAAGGTCATTGAAGTGCTTTAAAGTGCTTGATTTTTTACCAAAAAAAGTCGAGGCCTGGAATCCCTTAAACAGCCAATTTTTAAAACAAGGTCCTTAAAAAGTCCTTGAAATTCAAACCAACCATTCACATTGAAAGTTTTGTTCATCCATGATAAAAAATTTCTGAATCAAGAAATTTAAATAGTTTTTTTAAAGTGTAACAAATAGTCAGAAATTGGTTTTAAGCCGATATTGGTTGTAATATTGGATCAGATTTCTTTCTATTAAAAGAAAACGGCATTTAAAAGTGAATTGTATCCTTTTTAAATGCCCTTTTAAAATGAAAAATAGTGCTTAGGAAAGTACTTTAAAGTCCTTGAATTTCATTTTGCAATGTCTGTGGGAACCCTGATGTATGCTCTTTTTCGGCAAACGCCCGCCGTGCTACAACCTCGGTTCCACACATTCGCACCTGGCAGCTACTCTGCACAACTGCAAACTTTACTGTGTTGGCCACTGAGCAGCTCCACTGGAACAGTTAAAGGGTTAAAAAGTGCCTTGCTCATGGGCATTTCGATAGTAGTCCATAAGGGAGGGAGGAGCGTTATTCATTGAAATTCCCTCGTGTAGATTTGGCGACCTTCCAGTCGCATGCCCATGGCTTCTCTTGACATCTCTAACCACATTGCCCCAAATTGTTATTTCATTTGACGGTATTGCTTATTCCAGTGTGAGCAGGTTTGATGTTTCATCACTAGCAGTAAAGATTTAACTAATGTGGTTTCTTAACCTTTCATTTCAGGCCATCGAGTCTTATCTATCACAATTGCGCTGACAATAGAGCCCTGAGGAAGTGACCACTACTGCCAGAACACGGGTGGTGTTTTGAACTCCTACATGGTGCCAGAGAAATGGACTGGTTTTTATTCTCAAACCTCTTTACTAATGGGATTGATGAACTGAGCAATTCTGACAACTCCCTCAAATCAAGAGCTGGAGACAATTTATGAAGAAGGGCACAGAAGTCTTTCTGCCAAAAACCAGGAAATGACTGCTTCACATTGAAGTGGATTTGTCTTTTGAAGGAGCATGAAACTGACCTCCATGAGACTGGATCTAGGTGGCTCTATGAAGTGCCAAGCTCCTTCTCACTACAGCACTCTGCCATGACGTGCGACCGCACTTGTGGATGTAATGAATGCTCTTGTTCGCTTTTTCACCCGTGTATTTTTCTTTTCTTTTTATTATTATTTTTTTTTTTTCTCTGAATCAAGAACTTGAAACTGCAGCAGTCTTATTAGAGCTCTTCTCTGTTTTTGTTTTGCCTGTTCAAACGACGTTTGACTGTCATGTAAATACAGTGATTCTTTTAATCTTTAAAATAAAATTTCTAAAAATCGCACATTTTGCTTTGTATTTTGTCAGTATATTCCTAGAGACATGAACTTGAATAAATAATCTTTTGAGTCATAATAGGGCCATTTTAATTTCTGCTGAAATTAGCCTGATAGAAGTGCATGCATATCCTATTGCGAAAGTGGAGATTTATACAAATCCTTAAAGGATAACTCCACTATTTTGGGAAATTAGCTTATTTAACATCTTCCCTGGAGTTAGACAAGAAGATGCATACCTTTTTTGTCTCTGTGCGTGCATTTTAGCTTTGGGAATAGATGCTCCGTTAGCATAGCTTAGCTTCATCACTGGAAGTGAGGCAGGACAGTAGCCTTACAGTGCCTTACAGTGTATTGCAAGGTCTGACATTGACCAAACTTGATATGCATGACCTTGGTGGGCTCTAGGTCAACTCCTGAAAAGGGGGTCAATGTCAGACCTTGCAATCAAAAGTTAGGGGCGCACTGAAATTATGGCAAGGGTTATTAGCCCCCTAACTTTTGATTGCAAAGTCTGACATTGACCCCCTTTTCAGGAGTTGACCTAGAGCCCACCAAGGTCATGCATATCAAGTTTGGTCAATGTCAGACCTTGCAATACACTGTAAGGCACTGTAAGGCTACTGTCCTGCCTCACTTCCAGTGATGAAGCTAAGCTATGCTAACGGAGCATCTATTCCCAAAGCTAAAATGCACGCACAGAGACAAAAAAGGTATGCATCTTCTTGTCTAACTCCAGGGAAGATGTTAAATAAGCTAATTTCCCAAAATAGTGGAGTTATCCTTTAAAGATGCAGTACAATGAAAATTGTGTTTTTCAATCTTGTTGCATTTTGTTGATGTAAAATTACCCAAAATGTTAGAACTGTTCTGAAAATGATGACTAATGCCCTTTGATGTATCCCCCTGGATATCAAACAGAATCAAGCCATTTCAGATATCCAATCTCCTTCCTCTAAAATATCGTGTTGCTGTGATTGGTCCATCAGTCACATTTAGTGGTGATCTCACAGGCACCATTTGAGGCTTTGGGAATCCAGGGGATAAATGTTTGTGTTTAGTGAACAGAAGACAACAGCGAGGGTGCACTAAAACACGTATAACAAATCAAATGATGCATCTGAAGCTGAACGAATTATACTCATGACATTAACATTACACTATAAGCAATGTATGACTGCATTACAACAGTGTACTGTATGTTTAAGTCTAGCCTACAATAATGATGATTAGCGCTTTTTTTAAACAACGTTTAAAACAATCACAATAAAAGCAACCATTGTGCTAAAAAAAAGAAAAAGCAATCAAAATGGTATCAGATAATGCAGAGCCATAACAATTGAACAGGAACAAAGCAGAGATAATAGAACAAGACGACAACAAATTAACATCACATCAAAGCAAGTCTATAAAATAGGTATTTAGAAATGCTACTGTTTCTGCAAGCCTCAGATCACCTAGTCTCATTTTTGGAGCAGCCAATGAAGGCCCAATCTGAGGTTAAAGATAAGAAATGTAACTAGGGGCTAGGCCTCGCTGTGCTTTTAGAAAATATATTCATCTTAAAATGAATTGTAAAAATAACCAATGGAGAGATGCTCAAATATAATTGATGTGAATACGTCTTTTGGTACTCGTTAGAATTCTTACTGCTACATTCTGTAAAAGTTGGGAGGTGTGAGAGACCTTTTGTTTGAGGCAGAGATAGAGTAACAAGAAAAGATAAAGGCATAAATTACTTTCTCCAGATTATTGGTTAAAACGGTTAACAGTGGTGGAAGAAGTACACAGTTCCTTTACTTAAGTAAAAGTAGAAATACCCAGATTAAATAGTACTCTGGTAAAAGTAGAAGTCCTTCACTTGAAATTCTATTTGTGTAAAGGTTGATGAGACATATGATATTCTTGTATTTCAGTTATTGGGAGCATTCAAACCTCAATCTAATTGACCTCTGAAGTTTATGTTGAAGTGTTAAAGTGGTCCAGTTATGCCCTCTTTAGGATTGCTGAATTAAACGTTTTTAAAGTACCTAATTTTTATCAATTCATACCATGTCTTGTATGCTAAATCAAAAAAAGGTTTAGTAACTAATGGTTCAAGTAAATGTAGTGGAGTAAAAAGTACAATTTACTTTGAAATGTAGTGGAGTAAAAGTACAAAGTTCCTTAAAATGAACATACTCAAGTAAAGTACACGTACAATAGTGTAGGTTCAGTATTTTGAGTAAAAATACTTATTTTCCACCACTGGATTTTTAGAAATAGTTTTTAGCTGAGCAAAGCAGGACTGCACAACATTCTTTACCTGCTTATCAAAGTTGAGGTCAGAGTAAAAAATTACTTCTGCACATACAGAGGGCCTAGTACATTACTAGTTGTGGAACAAGAGGGGCGTGCTATTTCCGATTTACTTTATTGAAGTTGTAAAAAGTTCCACCACTAAATATCTACAAGGCATTCGTTTAAGGGTGAAGAGGCTATTTGAGTTGGGTTGCAGTGGTATAAGTTGTGTAGTTGTGTATATCATCTACATAACAGTGGGAAGTTATATTGTGAAATTATACAGATGATGTGACCAAGGAGGAGTGATTTTGGAGTTTACTATTTAGGAGCAATATGATATATCTCTCTAATATAATATATCTGAACCAATCTAGTGCAATTTTTGAATCACCAACCCATGACTTCAGGCAATCAAGCTATATGTTGTGGTCTACAGTATCGAATGCTACACTAACATCGAGGAGGATTCAAATGGAGCCTTCACCCCTAGCTATCTACTGTTAATAAACGTTGCCACTTTAGTGTAATGCTTTAAAAAACATGATTGGAACTTCTTAAAGATACAGTTTTATCCATAAAACCTATATGTTGAGAGGATAATGGTCAGATCAAAGCAGTCTAATAACGTTGATGCCTGCCATGGCCACTAAGGGGTGAATTTGCAGTGGCCCAATATCCAGATTTCTTCTAAATATATAGCTACATATGTACCAAGTTTGACGCTTTTATCACAAAGTGCAAACATTTTCAGATAAGCTTCCCCACTAATTATTGTAAGATTAAACTGTCAAAAACTAGTTTATACTTGTTAATTAGCATTATGCTAATTATTGTAAGCTGTACTAAGTTCAGATCAAACTGTCAAACTAGTTTATATACTGGTTAATTAGCATGCAATAATTATTTTAAGATCAAACTGTCAAACCAATTTATACAAACTCGTTTATACTAGTTATTATTTTAGGTTCAACTTTAGAAAGTTGACGAGCTGGGTAGCGCAGCGGACTAAGCGCCTGCCTACCACCGCAGAGACGCTGGTATCGAATCCAGCTGTCAGCGGTACCCCCGGCTTGGTCGGTCGTCCATACTAACACAATTGGCAGTGTTAGCGGGTGGGAAGCCGGGTGGGGTATGTATCCTGGTCGTGGTAAACATACTCCTACAGGTCGGTCGGGGGACGCCTGCTCAGCGAGGAAGGGAACTGGGGGAAGTAGTGTGATCCTCCCACGCGTTACGCTCCCCCAGTGAGAGTCCTCGCTGTCAGGTGAAAAGAAGCGGCTGGCTGACTCCACATGTATCGGAGGAGACATGTGATAGTATCTATCAACCCTCCCTAGGCCGGCAAGTGGGGGGGAAATATGCGCAACGACCAGGAAGGGAATTGGCATAACGACAAAAAATTGGGATGGGAGAAAAAGTAGATTAAAAAAAAAAGTTGACTAGCAAACAAGCTGCCATTTTCTTTTTGAAAACGGGGGCAGAGAAACGTCTCAACTAGCAGCATATTTATCCAAGCAGGTGCATTCCAGATGGGGAAATTGGAAGTAGGGAGGGGATATAATGCTCACAACATTTTAACATGTAAATAACAACATTAATTTCTGACCCCTTTTATAAATGATACATTCATAAATCAATATTTGGGGGGGGCTTTTATTCTGCAAAACTCTGGGTGTTTATTTTTTGTATACAAATGTTGTCTATAGCACCTTTAACGGGCAAAAAGGACTACATTAGTCCTTTTGCTTGTTTTCCGGGTCGTGCCCACTAACCTATTATATTATTAGGCCGTGCCACTCTCTGGTGGTCGTGCACCATACCAGGGTTGTTTTGGTGGCGCAATAAAGCACACTTCAGAACATCCCACTCCACTGACACATGCCTTCTCTACTTGAACGACCACATCAAACAAGAGGTGGACGCGGGCAAATACTGCGGCATGGTCATGCTGGACCTACAAAAGGCCTTCGACACTGTCAATCACACCATTCTGATTGACAAGCTAAAAGCAATTGGTTTTGATAGTTTATCAGTGAGCTGGATACAATCCTACCTGGAGGGGAGGGAACAGATGGTGGAAGTAAACGGTACCCTATCCCCCCCCCTCACAGTGAGCTGTGGTGTTCCACAAGGAAGCATACTAGGACCGCTACTATTCCTAATTTATGCAAATGACATGTCGTCAGCTTGTGACTGCAACTTGTTCCTGTTTGCGGACGACTCAGCCCTGCTGGTCTCTGACAAGAACAAGTTACAGGTTGAAAAAGCCCTCAGCTCGGAACTAGGCAAAATCTGCATATGGCTCGCCGACAACAAACTATCATTACACATGGGCAAAACAGAGTCCATTCTCTTCGGTTCAAATAACAAACTCAGCAAGACCGACGGCTTCTCGGTTACAGTGGGTGACAATATTATCACAAGGAAAGATGAAATTACCTACCTGGGTTCCATCCTAGAGGCTAATCTTTCCTGTGACAAAATGGCATCCAATGTAATAAAAAAAGTCAACCAACGAACGCGATTCTTGTACCGGATCTCCTCTCTGGTAAACAAGAATACCCTGAAGACTCTAGCAGGAGCACTCATTCAAGGGTACTACGACTATGCTTGCACCTCATGGTACCAAAGCACCTCAAAGGCACTAAAAAACAAATTACAAACATCTCAAAACAAGCTAGTCAGACTACTACTTGACCTGACTCCTAGAACCCACCTCACCCCTGCCCACTTTGACAACCTAGGATGGCTTAGAGTAGACGACAGAGTACAGCAACTTGCAATGGGCCTGGTCTACAAGATACACTACGCGACCAAGGTACCCATGTACATGTCAAAATACTTCCCAAAGGTCAGTGAATACCACGATCACAACACCAGAGGGAGCTCCACAAATCATGTAAAACCCAGATTCGGCTCAAACAAGGGACTAAACACGTTTCGCAATTATGCCACATCAATGTGGAACGCCCTGCCTAAAGCTGTAAAGGAATGTGAATCACTACCCACCTTCAAAAACACTCTCAAAAAACACCTACGTGAGACTGCAATTCGAAACTGGCCCCTACAAATGTCCTAACCTAGTTGTACAGTAAATGACCAAGTAAGGCATTGTCAATATTCCAATGTACAGTGTAAAATGTGTGTGTGTCCCCTACCCAACCCCCCCCCCCCCCCCCACCTCCAATGTACAGCCCTCACCCAACCCACCCAACCCCACCCCACCAACCTCCTCCAATGTACAGTTTCTACGCCAAATGTATATACACTCCTTTTCTGGACACTTTTGTATCACAAACAGTACTGTATTTGCAAATCTGATATGTCATAAATGTATAGATGTAGCAGTACTGTCTATCTGTATGTCATGTATGTCATATATGTTATGATGAATTGAAAATGGGGGACCCTGGTGGAAACAAGACGAAAGTCTTTCTCTGGTCTGCATCCCCTTAACAATTGTATGTATTGAGATGTACTGTACTGTACCCATTCTGCAATCTGTTAATAAACTTTTCAATCAATCAATCAAAACTCCTACACGCGTTATTTTTTTTCGTATCCGCAGTTTGCGGAGACGCTCTCTGATTGGCCACTGACGTTTCTGGTCATGTGACATGTGCGCCCAATCGTGTGACGCCTGTTTCTTTCACCACTCTTTCGACGTTGGTTAAGTTAGAGTTTGTCTTAGAGCAGGGCGATAGAACGCCAGCCCTGATTCCAAACTCTAACCTTAACCAACTTGTAAACTAGGCGTTAGGTAGTTTGCATGCTGTTTGAGGCGGAAATGGGCAAAGACAGAGGCGTCACGCGATTGGGCGCACATGTCACATGACCAGAAACGTCAGTGGCCAATCAGAGAGCGTCTCCGCAAACTGCGGCTACGAAAAGAAATAACGCCTCCTGCGTACACAGAGAGTTGGAGAAGCATGCAGCTGCAGAGCCGCAGAGCCAGCGGCGCTCTCAGGGCCGCGCTCTGACGGCCGCGCTGTGAGGCCGCTCAGCAGCGCCAACCACCCAATGGCTGAATTGCCAATGGCTGAATTGGAGTATTGCACTGTGCGGACACAGCTGTGAGATCCGCGCGAGGCCAGAGGATGTACATACTGTATGAGTAAATTAACTCTACTTTTGCTCACACAATATCTTGAATGAATGCGTTTATTTATTTCGAACATAAATTGAAAATAAATAATAATAATAAACAGATTAAAAAACAAACAAGCAGGAGTAGGAGGATGAAGTGTAAACTTTTATTCCTACCCCCTTGATTGATTGATTGATTGATTGATTGATTGATTGATTGATTGATTGATTGAAAACTTTATTAACAGATTGCAGAATGGGTACAATACAGTACGGCTCAATACACACAATTGTTAAGGGGATGCAGACCAGAGAAAGACTTTCGTCTTGTTTACATCAGGGTCCCCCCTTTTCAATTCCACATAACATATAATGACATACAGATAGACAGTATTCAGTATACCTTCACACTCTATTATCTTATGCAACTCATATTTACTCCACAAACTGAAATATACATACATTGTTGAATGAACAGCCTGTTTCTTGAAGTTAGACTCTCCTCTAAATTGTAACCCCCCTCTCTATAACAGAATTTTTGGATGTTACCCGGGAGTGAATTGTTTCGTGCTTTAAACATGATTTGTGCAGTCTTAAATTCAGCCAGGTCCCCGAGTTTCATGGCATGTGATTAAAAAAATTGTGTGTTTGTGTGTTACCGTTTGTAAACGGTACCCTATCCCCCCCCTCACAGTAAGCTGTGGTGTTCCACAAGGAAGCATACTAGGTCCGCTACTGTTCCTAATTTATGCAAATGACATGTCGTCAGCTTGTGACTGCAACTTGTTCCTGTTTGCGGACGACTCAGCCCTGCTGGTCTCTGACAAGAACAAGTTACAGGTTGAAAAAACCCTCAGCTCACAACTAGGCAAAATCTGCATATGGCTCGCTGATAACAAACTATCATTACACATGGGCATTATTACAGAGTCCATTCTCTTCGGTTCAAATAACAAACTCAGCAAGACCGACGGCTTCTCAGTTACAGTGGGTGACAATATTGTCACGACTCAGGAAAGAAGATATTACCTACCTGGGTTCCATCCTAGAGGCAAATCTTTCCTGTGACAAAATGGCATCCAATGTAATAAAAAAAGTCAACCAACGAACTCGATTCTTGTACCGGATCTCCTCACTGGTAAACAAGAATACCCTGAAGACTCTGGCAGGAGCACTCATTCAAGGGTACTACGACTATGCTTTGCACCTCATAGGTACCAAAGCACCTCAAAGGCGCTAAAAACAAAATTACAAACATCTCAAAACAAACTGGTCAGACTACTGCTTGACCTTACTCCTAGAACCCACTTCACCACCTGCCCACTTGACAACCTAGGATGGCTTAGAGTAGACGACAGAGTACAGCAACTTGTCAATGGGCCTGGTCTACAAGATACACTACACGACCAAGGTACCCATGTACATGTCAAAATACTTCCCAAAGGTCAGTGAATACCACGATCACAACACCAGAGGGAGCTCCAGCAAATCATGTTAAACCCAGATTTGGCTCAAACAAAGGACTAAACACGTTTCGCAATTATGCCACATCAATGTGGAACGCCCTAACCCAAAGCTGTAAAGGAATGTGAATCACTACCCACTTTCAAAAACACTCTCAAAAAACACCTACGGGAGACTGCAATTCGAAACTGGCCCCTGTAAATGTCCTAAACACAACCCCCTACAATGTACAGTAAATTACCAAGTATGGTCTTGTCAATATTCCAATGTACAGTTTTGTTTGTATAGTTGTACAGTGTCCCCCCCCACCCCTCCTACCCACCCCCCCCCCCCCCCCCCCCCCCCCCCCACTCCTTTTCTTCGCTCCTCTCTCACGCATGGCGGAGGGAGGGCTGTCGGGGTGGTCTTCGGGACCTCCTCTAGTAACCCTGTGTGCGTCCCAGGCCGCCGGGTCCGGTCCGAAGTAAAGTTTGTTGATACCGTAGACTTGGAATAACCCTTTTTGTTTTGAGGGGTTATAGGAACAACCACCGCATAGGTTAATGACAAGGTGGTTGGTTCCCTGGTGTGTTGGAGCAGAGTCAACTCCCGGGTTACCCGGTTGAGTGTGCCCCTGCACGTTCATGACGTCTGCCAATCATGTCAGCCTTCTCTGCCTCAACCCCTCTGGGTGGGTTTTTTTTTTAATGGAGGCTTTGTCATGGTGATCAACAACGCCAGCATACGCCCCTTCCGCCGGGGCGGCTGTTTTCAGTTGACTCCTTTGGCGCCTGTCTCGTCCGCAGTGCTCCAGGCTCAGGTTACAGCCTGTTGCCTGGTTTCCCCGGTGCGCTGCCTGCTTCCGTTGGGTGACCTTTTTGTGTGCTTACGGCCATGCTGACTGCCTGTTCTGCAGGGTCAGTGTGCCAGGCGGTGTGCTATTGGGGGGAAAGGGCCCGCTCTTGGAGGGGCCTTATCCGAATACACTGGCGATGTGGGGGGTGGTGTCACTAAGTGGCCACCTGGTGGGGTCTTGATGCCTGGCGTCATTGACCTCTCCGGGCCCCCGTTTTCCAGGGGATCCAGTCCCTTCAGTGGGTCTGGGTCTTCCTTTGCGCTCCGCTGCTACGGCCTTGCCACGGGGTTGGGTTTCCTCTTGCCCCCGTGATTTCTGGGGGCGGTAACGAGGTTGTTCCTTCCATTCGTTCCCGGGTGGCATGCGGGTTGTGCGTGTGTGTAGTCGTGGGGTCAAGCCACGGTCTGCTCACCCTGTGCGTTGAGTTGCTTGAGTGCCTCTTGCACGGTCGGGTCCGTCGCCCTCTCGTGACCCTCCAATAGGGGGGGTATCCTCCATTAGGGAGGGTCGGGGGGGCTCGGTCCTCCCCGATCTGATGGTTGTGGGGGGCCTCAGCGGGGTACATTTGTCGGGCTATGGCTCTCGCTCAGCCTCCCTTGTGCAGTAGTGACGCTGAGCGAGAACCATACGAAACAGAACGATAGGTTATAACTATAACCAAGTTCTGTGAGTAATGGTGATGCTCAGCGTCAGACGCCGCTGCGGCCCTTGATCTCACCTTGTGGTGAAAGCTTGGGAAGGAGGCGAGTAGGTGGCCACACACCTGCTTATGAAGGTAAGCTGATAGGGGTGTGGTCAGACGAATGTTGGGATGTAAAGGTACATTGTGGAATTTTTTATTCAGTGCGCGTGCACGAGTGAAGTATAGTGCAGTAGTGACGCTGAGCGTCACCATTACTCACAGAACTTGGTTATAGTTATAACCTATCGTTAGCTTACTGGGGGGTCGAAATTCAAGATTAGCCACTTGCAGACGGCAGGGAGAGGCGGTGTGACGTACTGTATATTTTAGTTGATGAAATATTTTAGTTGACTAAATATTTTAGTTGATGAAATATTTCATTTCAGTGTCACAGTATGACATCGATGTCCAAAATAAGAGTTATTATTTTTGGGGGGGGGGGGGGGGGGGGGAGCCGCAGCTGATTGGCAGGGAGCTGCAGGTTGCCGACCCCTGAACTAGACTAATAGTGTTGTGTCAGTTAGAATTCGAATCAATTAAGGGTAGCAGGTGGCATGACTCAGAGGGAGCTGTCAATCAACTCAATAAACTCAAGGGGATTAACCCTTTATCCCTAGGCCATGCCCCCTTTTTGTATCTTTTGAACCGTTTGTCGTAGAGACTTGCAACCGTGGCATTGTACTCAGTAGGGATATCCTCTTTCATTGGTCTATGTTGACCACTCCCCCGATTCGTAGGCCATACCCCCTTAGGCCACACCCCCTTTTTGTATCTTTTGAACCGTTTGTCGTAGAGACTTGCAACCGTGGCATTGTACTCAGTAGGGATATCCTCTTTCATTGGTCTATGTTGACCACTCCCCCGATCCGTAGGCCACACCCCATTAGGCCACGCCCCCTTGTTGTATCTTTTGAACCGTTTGTCGTAGAGACTTGCGGGTTGTGGCATTGTACTAAGTAGGGATATCCTCTTTCATTGGTCTATGTTGACCACTCCCCCGATCCGTAGGCCACACCCCCTTAGGCCACACCCCCTTTTTATCTTTTGAACCGTTTGTCGTAGAGACTTGCGGGTTGTGCCATTGTACTCAGTAGGGATATCCTCTTTCATTGGTCTATGTTGACCACTCCCCCGATCCGTAGGCCACACACCCTTAGGCCACGCCCCCTTTGTGTATCTTTTTAACCGTTTGTCGTAGAGACTTGCGGGTTGTGGCATTGTACTCAGTAGGGATATCCTCTTTCATTGGTCTATGTTGACCATTCCCCCGATCATTAGGCCACACCCCCTTATGCCACGCCCCCTTTTTGTATATTTTGAACCGTTTGTCGTAGAGACTTTTGCGGGTTGTGCCATTGTACTCAGTAGGGATATCCTCTTTCATTGGTCTATGTTGACCACTCCCCCGATCATTAGGCCACACACCCTTTTTGTATCTCTTGAACCGTTTGTCGTAGAGACTTGCGGGTTGTGCCATTGTACTCAGTAGGGATATCCTCTTTCATTGGTCTATGTTGACCACTCCCCTGATCCTTAGGCCAGGCCCCCTTTTTGTATCTTTTGAACCGTTTGTCGTAGAGACTTGCGGGTTGTACCATTGTACTCAGTAGGGATATCCTCTTTCATTGGTCTATATTAACCATGTCCTTAGGCCGCGCCCCCTTTTTGTATCTTTTTAACCGTTTGTCATAGAGACAATACAGACCCTCTCCCGTTGGCCGGCGGTGCACAGGCATCACCCACACTTTCACAATTTCCTGCGCGGAATTGTCTATTTTTTGTCTATTTGTCTAATTGTCTATTTTTTTATTTAAATGTTTTAATTAAAAACGAAGGTTCGAACGTCCATTCGAAAAACCCTGACGAAGTTTGAATCACTTTATTCAAATTGAGGATTTAGTTTGAGGATATAAAAAAAAAGTATGAATTTTTTTATTTTTTATTTAAATGTTTTAATTAAAAACGAAGGTTCGAACGTCCGTTCGAAAAACCCTGACAAAGTTTGAATCACTTTATTCAAATTGAAGATTTAGTTTGAGGATACATTTTTTTTATAAAAATTAATTAAACAAATTTTTTTATTTAAGTTTTTTAATTAAAAATGAAGGTTCGAACGTCCGTTTGAAGAACCCTGACGAAGTTTGAATCCCAAAAACAGGCTTCGGGGACAGCCTTACCAAACATATTATTTATATTATTCAAATGGGACTCAAACATGTTCAGTTGTGATGTCACAGTATGATGTCATAATAGCACATTCTAGAACATTTGTGATGTCACAGTATGATGTCATAATAGAACATTCTAGAACATTTGTGATGTCACAGTATGATGTCATAATAGAACATTCTAGAACATTTGTGCTGTCACAGTATGATGTCATAATCAAACATTCTAGAACATTTGTGTATTCTCTCAGAAGATCTCATTGTGCATCTTGAAACAGTACTGAACAGATAGACTAAACAACATAGATTGAAGCTTGCATTTCTCAACAAAGGTGCCTTGCCTACCATTTTGCTGTGGAAAGAGAAAATACAGAGACAATACAGACTCCTGTTGGCCAATGGTGCACAGGCATCACCCACACTTTCACAATTTCCCCATGTGGAATTGTCTAGTTTTTTTATTATTATTTATTTTCAATTCATGTTCGAAATAAATAAACACATTCATTCAAGATATTTGGCCTCTCGCGGATCTCACAGCTGTGCCTGTGCAATACTCCAATTCAGCCATTGGCAATTCGGCCATTGGGTGGGTGGTGGCGCTGCTGAGCGGCCCTCACAGCGCGACCGTCAGAGCGCGGCCCTGAGAGCGCCGCTGGGTCTGCGGCTCTGCAGCTTCATACTATTGCACTGCAACAAGCAGGCTGTGACGCACAGGCGGTATCTGGCAATAAAGTTTTTCAAAAACGTGACGTCATTATTTTCCGTCGAGAGGAGAGACACAGCTGATGCATTTTGTACCGCTCGTAATCAAATTACTACACTCTGAAGAATAGATATATACGAGCACAAACTGTACTCGTAGCTTAATATAGACAGCAAATATGTTGCTCAGGAGTAGAATAGCGTCACTATGGCTTGTTATGCAGACTGTGTTTGTGTTCGTGTGGTGTTTCAATGACATGGACTCGGGGCCTAGCACAGGTGTATCGACACAGACCAACGGAGATCGCTTCAAAATCGAGGGAAGAGCAATAGTTCCGGGCTTGAAACCGCAAGATTGGGTTTCGACCGGCCGAGTCCTCGTGGATGGTGAAGAATACGTGGGCTTTTTGCGGTAAGAAGAACCTTTTCTAGGGGACTGTCTCGTTGCTAACTAGGTTAGCATTAGCATGCTAGCTGGGACGCTGTGGAGGTCTGTCGAGCTGCTGACACTGGCGAGCAGCTGTTGAAGTAACAGCAGGCAGCTAACTAACACCAGCCTGGCCGTTTGCTGCTTCTTTTGACATATTATTAACGTATCAATTGTTTTGGAACGAGATGTCTTATCGGACCTAGCTTTGATGCTGAACTGAACTCTCGTCTTCCCGGCCAAGCTGGCGATCATTCAATTCACCAGATGTTTACTTCCGTAGCCCGTTACTCAACCTCTACGAGTTCTCTTTGTTTTGCGTTTCCTGTGGCGCATCGCTGAACACTGCTGTGGCAGAGTCAGAGATTGTCATTTTACGACTTATATCTGCCATTTATTACTGTTTTGCTGGCTAGTAATTCATACATGGGTAACAGTACTGTATATTTGCGTATCGTATATGTCACAAATGTAACTGTACTAAATACCTGTCATGTATGTTGTGTATGTCATAAATCACTATGAATTGAAAATGGGGGACCCTGATGTAAACAAGACACACGTCTTTCTCTGGTCTGCATCCCCTTAACAATTGTGTGTATTGAGCCGTACTGTATTGTACCCATTCTGCAATCTGTTAAATAAAGTTTTCATTCATTCATACAAGTGAGATGAGCATTTATTGTTTCACTTTAGACTGGGTTTCCTTTCCTTGTCTCCTCGTTGCTCTCATCTGAGCGAAGCTGGTTCAACACGTCTTCAAATCACCAGTCGCCTGCGCTTAGTAGCCTAAAAGAGAAGCATGTGTGTTGAAAATCAAATCCTGTGAGACAGGTTATTTATTGTGGGCACTGGACTTGTTTGGACAATGGGAAGGAATGCCATGTAAAGGTTCTTAATCTTATTTCCATTTGTTTTCTTCACCCCCCCCCCCCCTTACAGGACTGATGGCAGCTTTGCTGTAAACGACGTCCCCTCTGGATCCTACGTGGTGGAAGTTGAAACGCCTGGATATAAATTTGAACCAGTCCGTGTTGACATCACATCCAAAGGGAAAATGAGGTAAGACATGATAGTTGTGGGATGTGTGATAAAGGCACGCCGCCAGTAGCACCCTTTCCGTGTAACTCTGATGTAGCTTGTCTCCAATGGACACAAAATGGACATGCCCGTCTGTTATCTGAACCATCAGTCTATATACATGCAGACATTATGGCACATGCGCTCACCGTCTTCTTCAGAGTCAAGACAAGAGGATAGTTTTCCTCTCTGTGCATTCAGTAGAAAGCTATCCATCTGCAAGCTAGCCTAGCTTAGCACAAATTAATGGAAGCAGATGTGGTGGAAAAAGGATATTGTGTAGGATGATGTGACCAATGAATGGGGAAGTGATTTTGGAATTTACCATTTTTAAGCCTAGTTGTTAACTGATGTGCTAAGCTAGATTGCAACCGGATAGCTTTCTACTGAACGCACAGAGAGGACACTGGTACCTGAATGAATGAATGAATGATTTTATTTCTGTTTTTTTTTTTTTTTTTTTTTTATACAAAGCATAGTAGTAGAACTTCCAAAACAATTAAATGACCGAAAAGGTGTAGGCTGCAGCCGAGGCTTATAATTGCCTACCCTTTTTACATTACATTACACTATTTACATTACATTACACTATTTACACAAAACAATAAAATACAAAAAAGAAACATAATTCAGTATATCATTTAGCAAAGGTTACAAACGTTTCATAGTTTTATGTACAAAACGTATACACTTATTTCTTTTTTATATGTTTTTCTTTTTCCCTTTGTCACTATTTGAACACGGCTATGTTATAGATGAAACACCTATCTTCTTGTCTGACTCAATGTTGCCATGTTCCTTTTTAATCTGGTACTAAACCGCCTGCCTTTTCACAGGGCTCGTCTCGTGAACTTCATCAAGACGTCCGAGGTGATCCGCCAGGCTTACCCTCTCCAGATGAGAGCCAATGGTCCACAAACCTACTTCATGAAGAGGGAGACCTGGGGCTGGACTGACTTCCTTATGAACCCCATGGTAAAGTTATCTTGATCTTACCTTACTGGACATGTGTTCTGTTCTGTATATGCCCCGGTGGGGTGGAGGGAAGTAGATGAGTCTCAAAGGGTCACTTGAAGACCTATTACTCTGGCGTAAAGCGGCAGGCAATCAGGAGCAATTTTCTGCATTCTTGTTGCATGGATTCTCTAGGGCTGTGCATTGTCCCTAGGAATACCTTCAACTATGACTAGGCTGAAATGAGTCAAATAAGAATATTAATGATGGAATCATCAAGTTCATTGTGTTTTGTATTTGCTATTATGGGTAGTATCAATATTAAACTATCATTAGGCGTTGGGCTGTGCCCATTTCCCCCAAATCATGAAAAAGACGAGAACCAGTGATGCCTTTTCAGTTCACCCCATATCAATAATGTTGTTTTTCTAATTATTTACTTCCACTCAACTGGAAGTTTGGTAGTCGACAAATTCATAAATCTTTTTGTGGCAATTTTAATAATGAAATTGGTTCTGACGGCCCTAGTGTGCTCTTACCCCGATGGCCCACCAGCCTTGACTTGCACTATTCCTTGATTTTTCTTTTTGTGATTTTATATTTTTTACATTAACCATGACTTCATTAGTAAGCATTCTCATCTGGTGTGCATTACCCCAAATTAAGAGTTAACTGTTGGGCAGCATGTTACTATCTAATTACTATGTACACATTAATAGATAATAATAATAATAATAATAATGACTTGGATTTATATAGCGCTCTTCACTGACCCAGAGCGCTTCACAGAGTCCATTATTCGTTCATACACAGTCATACCGGTGGTGGTAAGCTACAATTGCAGCCAGAGCTGCCCTGAGGCAGACTCACGGAAGCGTGGCGAATAATCAACGCCTACGGCCCCTCCGACCACCACCAACATTCATTCACATGCATACACATTCATACGAGGCAAGTAGGTTAAGTGTCTTGCCCAAGGACACAACGGCAGTGGGATGGACATGGGCTTGAGCCGGATTCGAACCACCAACCCTTGGATCATTGGACAACCCGCTCTACCCCTGAGCCACGCCGCCCCACAGATAGATTAATAGATAGATTAAAAGTGATTGTGACAAGTTTATACAAATTTGAGGCAAAGAATCAACTAAACCAGCTATTTCAGCAAGCATACATATATCTATTATATTGTGCAGTTTGTCTTTCTTAATTCTGTTTTTGTTTAGCCTTATTGTCTTTGACATTTGTGTGCCACCTAATTGTTAGTTACAGTGCTATAGATGGTAGGTACTTTGCTTACTTGAAAACATCCAGACATGACAGTTAAGGTCAGCTGTTGCCGTTCGGCAAAAGGTAACGCAACCTCAAGGTCCAGACCAGCAGACTCCGGTACAGTTTTCCCCCCCAGGCAGTCATACTCGTGAACAAATGACACTAGAGGCCGGCTACCAGCCTGTGACTGGAGTAATGCAGTGATATTTTATGTCTCTACTACTGTTTTGCACACACTACACCCACGTCTCTGTTTATTAAAGGACACAGGCCACTTTGCACCCACCACACTCACACTGTGACTACTACATTGGTATTATTGAAATAAATATATATATATTTACACTGTTTTATTGCTTCTTTGTCCTACTTTATGTTGATGCTGCTGCTTTGCAGAATAACCAAGAACAAATAATTGAACTCCTCTATGCTGTTATAGAAAGACGTGACAATAAAGCTGATTCTGTTGTTTCCACTGTTTGTTCTAATTGAGTGTCTTCATTGCTTCCATAGGTTATGATGATGGTCCTTCCCCTACTGATCATTGTCCTGCTTCCCAAGGTTGTCAACACTAATGACCCAGAGATGAGAAAGGTAAAGTCCCCTTCTGAGCATTGAGTTTACGAGTGCTGTTACTGATCTAATGTAGTTATTTGTGTAATTTAATTTAAGTGTCTACTATGCAGTATGGAATGGGGATGATTAAATGAGTAGTACAATTTTTTTCCCTTCTATTTCTTGCGACGAGTCGCTTAGCCGGTTATGTAACGTCAGATATGAATCATCAGTGAAATGAGTTTGAAATTCCCATCCCTTAGTGTACAGTCTCGGTGGCACATGGGGAAACCTACATTGCCTGTAGGTCAGAGCTAATTCTACCGTTGTGACTTATCATCTCTTGGTCACCTACAGGAAATGGAACAGTCCATGAACATGTTGAACCCCAACCCTGAGCTGCCAGACGTCTCCGAGTTCATGACCAAGCTATTCTCAGGCTCCAAGGCCTCCAGCAAGCCAGGAAGCAGCAGCAAAGGTACCAGGCCAGCTGTAAAGAGGAGGTAGTACCGTACTTGGTCCAGAGAGCTGCCTAAAGAAGGTTCGATGGTTTTGCCATGGAAACGTTTTTTTTTTTTTTTTCAAATGTCTTTTTATCGATTGTGAAACAGGTACAGGGAAAGGAATTTGTTTTTCTGAACAACACTCGCCCATATGACAACCCATCCATCTACCAACATGAAAGACAAACACACAGACGACCACAGCTGACCACAGAAGATATATTCTAAGTTATGGATAAATACAATTTTTAATTATAGTGGATATGATGGACTACTTTAAATTGCAAAAGTGCACGTCGAGCACACATGAAAGGGTGCATCCAATCAAGGATAGAGTCCCATGTGTCATCCATAAAAGTAGAATCTAGGTTCCGTTTCCAAACGGTTCTTATAGCCGCCATTCTGAAATAAGGTAGTAAAGGTCAGACGTAATACCTTGTATTGACTGGAGAACAGGATATAAATTTATTTTTAATTTTTAAAGGGTCTTTCACCCCTATCTAACATATGTTTGGATGTGTAATAAAGGATTGGAATGGATTTTTGCACTGCACTGTAAAGAAAAAGAAAAAAATGTAAACTTGCAAGATATTTTACTCTTTATTTGACATATACATTGTGACTGTTAATGCCTGTTTAATTTCTTATCTAGTTATTTGTTTCACATCCATCTCTCTGGATGGATCTAACTTTCTCCACTAACCTGCCAGTGTGCATCTTCTGCTGCTGCCTCTCAGAATCTTATGTAAATTCTAATTCCACTACTTGAAAGAGAGCATATATAGATATTCAGAGATTTTCTTTGTTGAATTAATGACTGTGAATGAAGATGGATTTGAATTTCAATTATAATAAATACTACAAAAAAAAACTTATTTAAATGCATAATGAATAAATTGTGATGATAACAAGTGTTTTTCTGTTTTGTTTGTTCTGTGAGGAGGGGTGTGACGAATCATTTAAAATCGCTAAATCGCCACCCCAGAAATGGTTATATTTCTGTGTTATATTTCCAAAGGCAGTTTGGGGTATGAATGAGCTGTTTATTTTCATCAAGACCATTGGTGGGGTTGACACTTTAGCTGGGAGGTAAACCATTTCTTTGTATGACTTATTGTCCTCGGGAGAGAGCGCAGTGTTGACTAGTTAAACTCCCAGAGCTGCTTTAAGGTGCGTCTCTGGTGATTAATGCCTATTATTATAAGTGAGTTGTACTGGAGAAAACCTGTTGATGTAATGCTCACCACCTGTGTTAGCATGGGGCCAGTGAGCTGTTGTGTGCCTGGAGGTAGTGTGGAGATCTTGTGGTCCTTTGAAAGTCACATTAACCATTGAACACTTTCCAGTTGACATGTTTGATGTGCTGAGGCAATAGCCTTCATTACTTGGCACAAGTGACCACTAGTACACAATACGGTATACCCTTGACAATAGGCAAGTCGACAAAAATGGCACCATGCTTTTTTTATGTATGTATTTTACTCTTCAAATCATTATACACAGACTCACAGCCATACAACACAATAGAGGGAGAACAGTGTCAACATTGATTCATTCACAATGCAATTCTTTGCCACCCTCTGAGCAAAACAAAGGCACAGAGTTCAGGGAGAAACGGTTAGCGTTACATTACTAAGGACAGTGCAATTTTACAACAGCCTCACTCATCCATCAGATGGACACTGTCGGGCATATTGGAATTTGTTAAATGTATATGCAGGGTTTCCCACAGGAATTGTATTTAGTCATAGTGGCTTATTGGGGAGAGGGGAGGGGTTACATGTATGGTATCTCACATTAACTTGGCAGTAATACAATTATACTGGCAGATATTTTCTGCACAGATGGCAATACAATATTGATTTATCCAACAAAATATTTCAGTGAAAAATATATTACGATAATATACGATTTTTTTTCTCCATTTCAAACGGGGTTGCCCTCCCGATAACTAGTAACTACAGTAAGAAGCCCTGCAGGGAAACCCTGACGTATGCATGCAGAAATGACAAAGGGGCACATTTTAGTGATAGATTTGCCTCTTTACAACTAGTGTGTAGATCCCATCGCTCAAAGGGATCTTTAAACACATTTTTAATATGTAGGTAGTGTGGGAATGGTTAAGGTCAGGAATAGGTTCATAATCAACTTCTTGATTATGAACCTTCTTAAAAAGTGACAACCTCCATCAAAATGTCCTTCCGAGTGATGGGATCTAAAGGGAGTGCGATATACAAGTATAAACAATCATATACGTCTTAATTTTCATTGTGAAACCGATGCAACATGTAAACATCGTAGAGAGTAGCCCTTGAATACAAGATCAAATGTCATCAAATTAAAACAAATACAACATTCACAAAACAACTTGATATACACAAGGCAATTTACATACCTTTGAAATGCAAAATTCATAATTGGAATCGGGGAAATGGTTTCCCTAACAACACACATAGACATGAATTATGTAAACCTACATTTTGTCCATTATATACAGTGCATGAGTCACAGAAGGGGATTTATTGATCCCAACCTACTGTGTAACCCAGTATTTCCCTACTGGTATATTGTTTTCAGTAGTTGTGGGTTATCAAAGAAAGAACATAACCATTAGTCCTGAAATTAATGTGCATTTATTCTGATTACTCCCTAAAACAGAAATGAATATGTGAACACTTTTATTATAAACATAATTTAGATTTTTTAACTGGGGCCAAGGGACGAATATCAAACCAAAATCTAAATTATTCCCACTGACCATTTTTAGAAAAAAATATTATTGGGGAAATACTGATGTAACTTTTAATCATGAACGTGTCATCATGGGATTCAGGCCATGTTGATTTTTGCGTACAGTTCTGCAACAGCACACCGAACAGGTTGTTTGAACCCTTTCACTACCACACTACAGAAGGTTAACCTTTCACTACCACACTACAGATGGTTAACCTTTCACTACCACACTACAGATGGTTAACCGTCTGTAGTGTGGTAGTGAAAGGGTTAACCTTCCGTATTGTCGCAGTGAAAGGGTTAAATCGTAACATTGCATACAGTACTGCGTGCTAAACATGAGCAGAGCCTGTCATTTACAGTGTTCTGAAAGCAACCTCAGTCAATATGACCTTAATTCAACGTATTTCCGCCCGGTATCAAGTTATTTTCTTGATGTTTGGGGTTTTGCCCACATCAGTACATCTTATCGTCTCCTCTCTTCCTCCTCCACTGGCAGAGCAGCAGCATGCGGAAGGTCTTCTGGAAGGTCTTGTTGCAGAGGGCGTAGCACATGGGGTTGATGGTGCTGTTGACGTAGCACAGCCAGTAGCCCAGGTGCCAGAGGGAGGGGGGGATGCACTCTGAGCAGAAGGTGGAGATTAGCACCATGATGTTATATGGTGTCCACGTCAGGATGAAAGCTAGGAGGATGGCACTGAGGGTCTGGGCTGCCTTCTTCTCCTTAATCAGCACCATCCTCTTCCTCTTGGTGATCTGGTTCTTCAGGACAAGGTCCATGGGTTTGGAGGTGGAAGAAGGCAAGGAGTTCTTGACAGTCTGCCCTGTTTCAGGGGGACACGGTGGATCAGCGTTATCACAGTTTCTATCCTTTTCTGTGCTGCTCTCGTCCTTCGCCATTGAGACGGGTTTGAACTTGTACGAGATGCACTTCTTGCTGTTCTTTTTCGGGGAACCGGAAAAACACCTGCCCTCTTCGTGATCAGTCGACTGCCCGTTCTCGCCACTTTGACCTTTGAATGACCCCTGTGGGGTTTCCATAGAAACATGGCGCTCATCCTCCTCAGACGAGGTGTAGCTGTTGAAAGAGGTGATCTGGTCTGCTTTGGCCCATACTTCGTCTGACCTGATGGTGGTCTGAGTGGTGTTACTCTGGTTAGAAGAGGACCAGGAAGCCTGGTTCCTGGCCTTCCTATCACTGGAGAAGCCAAAGCATGACTGAATGATGGTTTTCTGTGGTCTAGCTCCCTCTGGAATAGCAGAGGATGCCAGTCCCTGGAGCTCCGCCAGGTCCTTGGTCCGTCTTTCTGTCTCCTTGTAGATTCTACAATAGAGGATGGTCATGACAGAGACGGGGAAATAGAAAGCAGCGATGGCTGTGACAAATGTGATGACAGGCACAGAGAAGAACTGGATCTGGCACTGGCCCGGAGCAACCTTTCTCTCCCCTACAAAGTACTGCCAGCACAGGATGGGAGGCGCCCACAGAACAAGAGAGACCAGCCACGCCAGGCCAATCATGATAGCAGCTCGCTTCGGCGTCCTTTTGGCCCTGTATGTCAGAGGCCTTGTGATCGAAAAATACCTGTCGAAACTAATGACAAGCAAGTTCATAACTGAGGCATTGCTGGCTACATAATCCAGTGCTAGCCAAAGGTCGCATGCAAGGTTTCCCAGGGACCAGTAACCCATGAGTATATACATGGTGTATAAATTCATGGACAACACTCCTATGATTAGGTCAGCAAAGGCCAAGCTCAGTAGGTAGTAGTTGTTTACAGTCTTCAGTTGACTGTTGACCTTGAAGGACAGCATAACCAGCACATTTCCAATGATAGTTATTAAGCTGACAATGGCTGACACTGTCGCTATGGTGATGGCCTCCCACAGGCTATGGGCATCAGGCTGGATATGTGATGCGTTGGTATTCAAAGTGGTGTTTAAGAGAGAATCCATGGTGTATCTGTCTATGTTACAGTGAACACGCAAGTGACAATTGTCTTTCTGGATCCATTAAGAATGTTCATAGGTTTCCCTGAAATAGAAAGAAGAAACATAATTTAATTTCACTGATTAGATTTTCAGTTTGCTGAATAAAATGATGTAGATGAAAAGATAACCATCCCATTGTAACCCGTGTCTCTATTTTTCATCTACATAATTTAATTGAGCTGTAATTAACACAACACAAGGATTCAGTGTCCTCTGATTACATCACAAGAGGAGATATGCAAACTCATTAACTCTCAATAGCTGTTAAACTAATTGAATGTGTGCAAAACAGTTTAGAGCCTTGGGATATGTAGGAGATTATGTACAAAATAATCTGCATTGTGTGATATAAGGCTAATGTTGATATGCATTGATTTATTTATATCATATATTGTTCCCAAAAGTAGGCTACTTTGTAACTTTATTAATAATTTGATGAATATCAATTTAAGAAAAATATAATGAAACATACCATTAGCCTATGGAGATATCATTGGGTTGAACCATACTGTATTTAAATGAGATGCAGAACAAATAAATGCCTTGAAGATAGTATGTTCAGTCCTTAAAAGTATGTCTTTCAAGGCAAAGTGTCTGTAAGATGTATTGTTTAATGTTCTTCAAGTGCACAATAGTATAAAGGTATTGAAATAAAATGTATGTGGGCCAGCTCATGTTGGGGTTGAGGGAAAGCTCTGTGTATGTATTGGCTAAGGAGGCTTTAGCAAATGAATGTAGCAATTCAAATAAGCAAAGCAGAAGCAAAATGTGTAACGTTATGGAAGCTAGTGATACAGGAGTAGCCTATTGGGATAGAGAAGTGAAAGGTAGGCATCTATACCAAATTCAGAGACAAGTCAATGCTAACAGGACATAATGTATGAATTAAATACAACGTTAATTGTGAAGCACCCTACAGGTCTGTGTGACTGATCACTGCCAGCCCAGGAAGAGGAGTCTGGAACAACGTCATTTTCATTATTGATTGTGGTAGCTAGGTAAGGGAAAGTGAGTTTGATTGATTGATTGAAAAGTTTATTAACAGATTGCAGAATGGGTACAGTACAGTACAGCTCAATACATACAATTGTTAAGGGGATGCAGACCAGAGAAAGACTTTCGACTTGTTTACATCAGGGTCCCCCATTTTCAATTCATCATAACATATATGACATACATGACATACAGATAGACAGTACTGCTACATCTATACATTTATGACATATCAGATTTGCAAATACAGTACTGTTTGTGATACAAAAGTGTCCAGAAAAGGAGTGTATATACATTTGGCATAGAAACTGTACATTGGAGGAGGTTGGTTGGGTGGGGTGGGGTTGGGTGGGTTGGGTGAGGGCTGTACATTGGAGGTGGGGGGGGGGGGTTGGGAAGGGGACACACACACATTTTACACTGTACATTTGAATATTGACAAAGCCTTACTTGGTCATTTACTGTACAACTAGGTTAGGACATTTGTAGGGGCCAGTTTCGAATTGCAGTCTCACGTAGGTGTTTTTTGAGAGTGTTTTTGAAGGTGGGTAGTGATTCACATTCCTTTACAGCTTTAGGCAGGGCGTTCCACATTGATGTGGCATAATTGCGAAACGTGTTTAGTCCCTTGTTTGATCCGAATCTGGGTTTTACATGATTTGTGGAGCTCCCTCTGGTGTTGTGATCGTGGTATTCACTGACCTTTGGGAAGTATTTTGACATGTACATGGGTACCTTGGTTGCGTAGTGTATCTTGTAGACCAGGCCCATTGCAAGTTGCTGTACTCTGTCGTCTACTCTAAGCCATCCTAGGTTGTCAAAGTGGGCAGGGGTGAGGTGGGTTCTAGGAGTCAGGTCAAGTAGTAGTCTGACTAGCTTGTTTTGAGATGTTTGTAATTTGTTTTTTAGTGCCTTTGAGGTGCTTTGGTACCATGAGGTGCAAGCATAGTCGTAGTACCCTTGAATGAGTGCTCCTGCTAGAGTCTTCAGGGTATTCTTGTTTACCAGAGAGGAGATCCGGTACAAGAATCGCGTTCGTTGGTTGACTTTTTTTATTACATTGGATGCCATTTTGTCACAGGAAAGATTAGCCTCTAGGATGGAACCCAGGTAGGTAATTTCATCTTTCCTTGTGATAATATTAGGCTTGTTCAAGATGGGATAGGCGGACGCAGATCTGCGCAGTTTTTACTACGGCCTCGCCAAGCGCGTTGCATGACGGTTAGAATGTTGTCCGATTTGCTCTGAAAATGTGACGAGGCGAGGCGCGGAACTCCCGCGGGAGCGAGCCGCGCGCAGCCTTCAGAGCGAGGCTCCACAGTACCTCTCAGCCGGCTGCTCCCGGCTGGGAAGCGACTTGCTACGGTCGCGCAAAGCGCCTATTGGCTCAGAAAAGTTGTCAGTCACCAGCCATGTGACAGCCAGGGAGTTATGAGACGTTTGATTGATTGAAAACTTTATTATGTTATGCGTTATCAACTTATCATCATATCATCATGATAAACTTCAAGCTGTCAGACACACACACACACACACACATACAGCAGTGTGTTGTGTGTGCGTGCGGCCAGGAGCGCGCAACAAGATGGTATACATTATGGTATATGAATAGTATATTCCACTGTAGCAGTATATGGTGTGCTGTACATTTGAATCTGATCTAATTTTGCACACGGCCATCGCATTATAATGAGCTGGACAGGTGTGTAATGTGTGTGTGGTGACGTGAAAGCGTATCTGCCGCGCGAGACTAGGCGAGGGGCTCTCGTGAAATCGGCAGTGTCCGCCCTCTTAACTCCTCCCCCGGCTTCACTCGGCTACTCTCGTCTACTAGTCGAGGCAAACCTAAATCCATCTTGAACAAGCCTAATGTCACCCACTGTAACCGAGAAGCCGTCGGTCTTGCTGAGTTTGTTATTTGAACCGAAGAGAATGGACTCTGTTTTGCCCATGTGTAATGATAGTTTGTTGTCGGCGAGCCATATGCAGATTTTGCCTAGTTCCGAGCTGAGGGCTTTTTCAACCTGTAACTTGTTCTTGTCAGAGACCAGCAGGGCTGAGTCGTCCGCAAACAGGAACTAGTTGCAGTCACAAGCTGACGACATGTCATTTGCATAAATTAGGACCGGAGGAGCTGAGAGAAGTGGAAATTGAAGATGTGACATTTAAAAAGATAATCAAGGAAGCAGAAAACATCCGGGGAGAAATATAGTTTATCAATTACATTTGATCATAAAGGAAACAGTTTTGTGGGATACGATTTAAAGTGCTACGCAGATGATGGCGGTAGTGCACCGATAATGGATGCCAACCGCCGTACAAAGTCAACAAGAAGAAGAAGACAATAGGGTCCAGCTGCAGACTCGGAGCCTCGGTCCAGATTGGTACTTCCGCCCTGCCACAGGACTATTAGTCCTGTGACAGGGCTATGCGCTGATTGGCGGAAAGTACGGAAGTATCTCGAAGTACGTCTGACGTATCTCGAATTACGTCTGACGTTTCTCTACGTTAGCGAACATTAAACGTTGTATTCATAAAATAATATAAAATCAGCAGCATGGGGAGGGCCGGGGGGAGGGGAGGTACAGGTAGTAGAAGACATAGAGGTACAGGTCACATAATTATAGTACAGTGGAGAAGTAAAAATAGAATAAAAAGGCAGTGTAAACAATATACAATATTATTAACTCTAATAATAACACGCCTCGCGGGCTCATTATACGAGAGCCGTGGGTCTGCATTGTATAGAGCGGATCCCCCGGCCATATTCAAGCGCTGGAGCGCTTTGCGATGGATCAAACTGTATTAATATAGTAGTAAATAATAGTAGTTGGCTAGTTGCGCGCTTCTGGCCACCTCCCGCAGTGCGCGCATACACACTCTTTTTTTAAGAGGACACATTTAAGTGTAACACCCGGTTGCATTGTTGTTACAACCTAAGCCGTCCGCTAGCACACATTTGAGCATGGAGCGGGGAAGACCTCCGAGAGTCCGCGGAGGGAGCTGGAGAAGAGGTGGAGGCGGTGGAAATGACAGCGAGAGCTCGGGAGGTGAGCACAGGGGCCGAGGAGGGAGAGGAGGCGGCGGCGGTGGAAATGACAGCGAGAGCTCGGGAGGTGAGCACAGGGGCCGAGGAGGGAGAGGAGGCGGCCTCCACCGCGGCCGGGGCAAGAGAGACCACTACCGAGGGCGAGGACGTGGAGTAGGCGGACATGCAGCGAGTTTCCACCGGGTGAGAGAGAGAGACAATGTTTACACAACTACAAGTCACTAACCCAAGTAACGTTAGTTACACACAGGCGAAACTGACAGCATAGTCGTTTATCGGCTTGTTGGGACGTGTTGGTGGGCCTCCACAAATGGGCTAAATATATACAGGCTTATGGGGAACAGTGAATATATCTGTGGTCCAACCACATTCTGGAAACTTGCAACCAGACCAGAGCCATTTATTACCATAATAAATAATGCATAAACTGCTCTGTTTGCAACATGTTGCAATGGTACTGTTGATTGATTGAAAACTGTAACAGATTGCAGAATGGGTACAGTACAGTACAGTACAGCTCATACAAACGACTGCTAAGACTGATGAAGACCAGAACAATTAATTGATTGAAAACTTTATTCACTTTATTAACAGATTGCAGATTGATTAACAGATATGATGAATTGAAAATGGGGGACCCTGATGTAAACAAGACAAAGGTATTTTTATGGTCTGCATCCCCTTAACAATTGTGTGTATTGAGCTGTACTGTATTGTACCCATTCTGCAACCTGTTAATAAAGTTTTCAATCAATCAATTGCAGAATGGGTACAGTACAGCTCAATACAAACAATTGTTAAGGGGATGCAGACCATAAAAATACCTTTGTCTTGTTTACATCAGGGTCCCCCATTTTCAATTCATCATGACATTTTTAGAGACATACAAATATACGGTACTATGTAAGAACTTGTCATGAGATGTAATGTGAATTGAGAGCCTTCATTTGTTAATCACATGGCAAAGGCAATTGTAATGTAGCATTATGTAGGCCTAATTGTTTTTGTATAATATCTTCATCGTCTGTACAATTCTTTGATAGAACATCTGGGACAGTTGTAGCGGTGTCCACTTATAGTGCCTATAACATTTACCGTTGGGCGCCAGACAGGTCTAACCCCTGCCAATGAAGATAAAATTACCTTTTTGATTTGATTAATTAGGCCTATAGCTCCGGCATAAGACTGTACCACATAATAGACAAGTAATATAATAATTTGATTAATAGTAGGTCTGGACTAATGGCCAAGCTAAATACTAGGTTAGTTTGATAACAAAGAAACACTCAGGAGTCATGCTCAATTCAGTCAAAATGTCCATGTATTGGATATTAGTCAAAATCATAAGAAAACATTTTAGAACACAAAACAATTCATTTTCAGACCAGTCCGTTCACGCAGTTCAGTGCATTGGGTGAACAGGTATAGGCATTTGCCAATAGTTCCAACTGTCAAGAGTTCGTGATGACTGCAACGCAACTGTGTGAATTAACGAAAAAATAGAAAGTCTCTAAAGAAAATATGTGTGTGGGTGTGTGATGCGAGAGTAGGGGAAAGAGAGGGGCGTTGGACTTGGGGCTGGAGGGTAGAGAGAGATGTTTGGCTTGGGCTGGAGGGGTAGAGAGAGAGATGTCCCGCGATGATGTCGGGGAGTTCGTGACCCTCTCTGCGCCGCCCCCTATCTCCCTGTCTCCGGCTGTCCCTGAGCAACGACCGGATTGTTAAATGTCCCTTGACTAAGACGGGGAGGACGTGACCCTCTTTGCGCCGCCCCTGTGCCTCAAATAGATTGCTATCAGCTCTATCTTTAATCTTTCAAAATGTTCAGTTGCTATCGCTATTAGCTCTATCTTTAATTTTTCAAAATGTACAGTTGCTATTGCATGCACTCATCTGTGTTCCACTACACACATGAGTGCATGCTTACCAACTGTCCGTCTGCAACACTACTATCACCAACATCTAAGAAGGGAGATCCCCCCTTGAATGGCCCTTCTAAGGTTTCTCTCCTCCACACTGCCTGTGGAGCTTTTTTCCCTATTGTTAGGTTTTAGTGAGTTTTTCCTTACCTTCGCGTGGGGTATGTCTGGGAGTGCTTGCATTCTTTCATTCATTTGCATCCATCTAAAAATGTTTGCACCTTATGGTGTTCTTGTTCTGTTCTTGACTTATTGTTATGTTTTCTTCTTGACTTGTTTAAAGAAGATCTGTACGGCCCATGGGGACATTAACGTGTGTTGTCGGGCCCTATAAATAAATTTGATTTGATTTGATTTGATTTATGTTTGGCTTGGGCTGGAGGGGGTAGAGAGAGAGAGAGAGAGGTTTGGCTTGGGCTGGAGGTTGCAGAGAGAGATATAGAGGCGCGTTTGGCCTGGGCTATGTGTCGCCGTCGTTAGGAAGCTTGGAGAGGGGAATGTTTGAGTCGGAGACGCTTGCGTCACAGCCTCGGAACAGGAGCGCAACAAACAGTGCAGCGTGTACCCTACCGCACCGAAGTCCGCGTTGGGTGAAGATGATCAAACATGATCAAACCTCAAACATAAGCTAGCTGTCGTCAGTGTGTTTTCTCGCTGAATGCTCTCGCACTGTCTATCTTAGATAGAATAGCTTTATAAATAATGGATCCAGAAAGACAATGGGTGGCTGACAGGACTCCCCCGGACTGTCTCTCCATGACCTGGGGGACCCTGATGTAAACAAGACGAAAGTCTTTCTCTGGTCTGCATCCCCTTAACAATTGTGTGTATTGAGCTGTACTTTATTGTACCCATTCTGCAATCTGTTAATAAAATTTTCAATCAATCAATAACCTGTTTTTGGCCTTCCAAGTTTCAGTAGCAATTATTGGCAAATAAGTCTATGTGCTTCATTCTTCTCGTGTGAAAAGTATAGCTAGTAGTACGGGTAAATGAGAGCCATGAGGTTAAATAGGTTTTCTGGAAGTTGTCATGACTAAATGACCCATTAGCTTTTTCTTGTGCTGATGTAGGCTAACTTTTAGAGTGGTTAAAACAAAAATGAAGCATTCAAATCCTGATATTGGTATTACCATGTCGGCAATGTAATTGCTTTGTTGCATTCGGGTCAGTCCCAACTGTGACACACGTTCATTGTGCATCCTATCCTCCATTAGGGTCCAGATGAAGGAGATGATGTGGAGGAGTTGGAGGATGAAGAGATGGAGATCTTTTCCAGGAGGAAACTTGAATCTAACTGGGACCGCTATAAGGAGTCGGAGAGGGAGCAGCCTAGTGATGACACGCCCACTCAGAGAGGAACAGACTACCATATCCTGTTGGAATCAGCAGGTAAGGCCCGGGGGGAGTTTGCCTTTCTCCGGCTGTATATATGTAACACTATGCTACGATTGGCTACATATCACAGCCAGCCGAATGAATAGATGGTGAGATGAATTTAAGATCCCTCAGGTGATCATAAAACGGAATTCTTGGGGCGCCCCGGTGGCGCACCACGTATATGCTCAGCGTAACCACAGCGTCCTGGATTACAAATCCGGCCCAGGACATGCTCTCTCTCTCTCTCTCGCTCTCGCTCTCGTCCTATCTACAATAACGCAGAAAATGCCATAAAAAATATCTTAAAAAAAAAAACAGAATTCTTCTTATTCTGATGCATTCAGTAGTACCAGAAACATTTCTCACGCACTCAACCTGTAGTTGAGTCAAGTTGGTTGGTCCAATTTGGCAAAACTTCAACGGAGAGTCTGTTTTCTGCATGCTGACATCTTAATTTGAACGTTTAAATCCTTATTTTTAGGGATGCCAGATATTCAGCAGATATTCAGTATAAATATGTGATCAAGAATCGTGATGATGCTTTCTAGTCGCCAATTGCGAAAACCAATTGACGACGCAAAGAGGTGAGTCAATTCTCTGCATAGTTGGTGTCATTGTCTCATGCTAACTAACCTAAAGCATGTCGGTGGTGTGGAACCATTAAAAGTGTCTGGGACAGATGTAACAAATGTCATCTGCAATGTAAACTGACCTATAATACTGCTATACCAGCTAGGGATGGGAAAAACTTACAAAATTGCTATTCAATAGTCACTGAGAACTATTTCACAACGAATCGAAGATCTGTCATTGCAAACAGCTAGATGCTAGATTGTCATTGCAAACGGCTAGATGCTAGATTGTCATTGCAAACGGCTAGATGCTTTGGAGTCGGGCCAGGCCAACGTTATTTCCAGTAACAAAAGCATTCATTCCAAAAGTTACATTGTTGATGCTTGAAATGTCAAGCTTCCACGTTAACATATGATTTAGTTTTTACTTAATAGCGAACGTGAGATAATCATCTAAGCAAGCTAACTTAGATAAGTAAGCTACCTGGCTCATTGCAAACAGCTAGATATTTGGACCAGGCTACCGTGGCTGGGCGATATGGCCTAAAAATAAAATCCCAGATACATTTTTTTTAATCCGATTTATGATTTTAATCGATTTTTTTCTCTTGAGAGCTAAAAAAAAAACGTTTTTTATTTGACAAAAATAAAGTATCAAACCAACAAACCAAGATGAATGTCCCTATTGGGATTGAAGTGCAAACCTAACTTTCACTAATCTTCACTTAAAAATATATATATATATATATATATATATATATATATATATATATATATAATATAAAAGGTTACTCTTGATCAAACAAAGATGAATGTCCCTATTGGGATTAATAGTGCAATAACCTGCTTTTTCACCAAACTTCACTTAAAACAAATAAAAGGTGCCTCTTGATAATCAAACAAGAATGAATTTCCCTATTGGGATTAATAAAGTGCAAATCTAACTTTCACCAAACATCACTTTTTGTAAAATAAAAGGTGACTCTTGGGGGAAATTATTATTATTATTAGTGTGGGTGACCTGGGCGAAGCCAGGTTGCCACCCACACTATAGAAATCTATACTATTCTTTATTATTATTCCACCGATTTTGCAAACACTACTCGTGCCAGAGCGTTCACGCCCCATACACGTGAAAGGTATCAAAACGACCGGCTTGCCTATGGCAACAGCGCTATTCAAACTCGGAAAGTTTCACCGCACCGTTTGGCTACGAATCGACTTTAAACAGGAAAATTTCGGTCCCATTGGAAATGCATTGCAAGTTAGAGTGCGGTAGCTGAAATAAATTTTTTTCCACTACCTTGGGTAAATTGCGAGAGATCTCAATTTTGGACGTAGAAAAAAAAAACACATCAAAACGATGACACGGCTGTCTGTTCGCTCACAAAAGAAAAATAAATGGAATTGAACATTTCTATCTCAACTGATGACCATTTGTTTGAAGGTTCTCCTCCCCATAGACCCCAATGTAATCCCACTCTAGGAATACGATGATTTTTGAGCTTTTTCCCCCTTCTGTTCCGATCGCCCCCGAGGCCACAATTGTCGAAGGAATGCCACAATATCGCACACAACCCTTCGCCTACTCGTTTAAGTGCTCATGTGCGAGTCACAACGCTTCATCTCTTATAGTTTTCTTTTAATCATCGTGACAATGCAGTCATGCATCTGCCTCCATTGGAATACATTCAAAGTGAAAATGCAAAGTCATTCGTGATTACATCACCTGTGTGGCTCATGGCTCATGATTGGTTCAGCCTAACAGCTGTGAGGCTCATGGCTCATGGCTCAGCTGACCTGCCAATGACCTCATCAACTTAACCCTTCATTGCCCCTCTGTGTAGCAGTACTGAATTGCTTGACAGCGCCCTCTGTCTTTCGGGTTGTGTCATTGTACTCAGTAGGGATATCCTCTTTCATTGGTCGATGTTGACCATTTTTCATTGGTCGATGTTGACCACTCGCCCGATCCTTAGACCACGCCCCCTTAGGCCACACCCCCTCAGTGTATCTCTTGAACCGCTTGTCGTAGTGACTTGCGGGTTGTTCCATTGTACTCGGTAGGGATATCCTCTTTCATTGGTCGATGTTGACCACTCCCCCGATCATTAGACCACGCCCCCTTAGGCCACACCCCTCAGTGTATCTCTTGAACCGTTTGTCGTAGAGACTTGCGGGTTGTTCCATTGTACTCGGTAGGGATATCCTCTTTCATTGGTCGATGTTGACCACTCCCCCAATCATTAGACCACGCCCCCTAGGCCACACCCCCTTAGTGTATCTCTTGAACCGTTTGTCGTAGAGACTTGCGGGTTGTGCCATTGTACTCAGTACAATAGTGTGTAATAGTGTGCTAGTGTAATAGTGTAATAGTGTGATAGTGTAATAGTGTAATAGTGTGATAGTGTAATAGTGTGTAATAGTGTGTAATAGTGTAATAGTGTGTAATAGTGTAATAGTGTGTAATAGTGTGTAATAGTGGGTAATGGTGTAATAGTGGGTAATGGTGTAATAGTGTGTAATAGTGTAATAGTGTGTAATAGTGTAATGGTGTAATAGTGTTTAATAGTGTAATAGTGTGTAATAGTGTTTAATAGTATAATAGAGTGTAATAGAGTAATAGTGTGTAATAGTGTGTAATAGTGTGTAATAGTGTAATAGTGTGTAATAGTGTGTAATAGAGTAATAGTGTGTAATAGTGTGCTATGCGACTTGAGGGTTGTGTCATTGCACTCAGTAGGGATATCCTCTTTCATTGGTCTATGTTGACCACTCCCCCGATCCTTAGGCCGCGCCCCCTTTTTGTATCCTTTGAACCGTTTGTCATAGAGACTCGCGAGAGACCCTCTCCCGTTGGCCGGCGGTGCACAGGCGTCACCCACACTTTCACAATTTCCCCCGCGCGGAATTGTCTAGTTATTATTTATTTTTTAATCTATTTGAGTATTTCAAAATTGTCCCAAATCATTCATTCAAATTATCGATTAATCGCCCAGCCCTAGGCTACCGTTATTTCCGGGAACAAAAGGACATGTGTGAGCTTGGTGAAAACAAACAAAACAAATGACAAGTGAAACAAAATGACAAACGTACAAAACGTTGCTACAATGTAACATCTCCGGTCTCTCTTTCTTCATCTTTCCTGTCTGTTCTTCCAGCTGTTAACAGGCTGTTATGCTACCTGGATAACTAGGGAGCTGTACCCAGCATGCCTTCAATTAACCTGTTAACACTTTGAGTGCCACGCCGGGTTTTCCTTTACCCCCTTGATGCCACGGTCCACTTCAATGTTAACGTTAATATCGCCTAATCTATGTTTTAAATTATGTGTCTAATCTGCCCGTCGCTTATCAAAGACTACTTTTCCAGTCAGTGCTGTCAAGGCAGATTGGTTTTTTATCGCTTCATTTCCGTTTCAGAGCATTTAGAAAAGCACTCGTTTTGAGATTAAAAACAGTTCATTCTGGACCATTCTATGATAATCGTCTTTTACTGGAATATTCCAGAACGTTTATATTCGTCTGCCTATTTATGAATCGTTTTCAAATAAACGCTAGATGATCAATATTATACGGTCGGTCGTGCACGCAAGCACATTCGGGCCGCGCACGGATAATCGCTGTGTTCATTTCCTCTTGGACTTTTTCAGTGAAACCGAAAGAGCCCATTTCACAAAACAGCCTATATCTTCATCAAAATTAGTCTGATTATCCTAACACTGATAACATAGATTCCTTACCTGACATCAGATGGTATCCAACTGGTATATTCCAATTCCTGATCACCATTCGGAAAAATCGATAAGTGTATGGATCCAACGTGATACAGTAGTACACATGATTCCGCGGGGCTGAGAGGCTCCAGAATGAACTGTGGTAACCCCGGCTGGATCAGTGGACTGGAAAATGTGGAGTACCGGATTTTTTCCCCCATCCATTTTCATTGAGTCCATTCCAAAATCCCTTATGTCATCTGGGAGACGATAGGGGGCGCTTTTTTCCACATATGATCGGCGGCGGCGCTCGGGTAGGCTCGCGTGATGCAATATGATTTCAGATCGCTTAAAAAAATTCAGAGAAATCTCGTGAGTGGCTTTCAACATAACTATCGGAAACCCGAGATATCTCGTGTGTGGCAGTGAAAGTGTTAAGCTGCAGCCCTATTTTCAGAAAATCTGCCTAAAAGTACATGCCCAAGTAAATGGAAGATTGCTCCACTTCTACAAGGTCAATCTGCATGTTCTTGGTATCTAGGTAGGAACATCTATGGATCTCACGGAATTTATTCCCAGTGTCCGAAATATTGTGTCTGTTACTATGCTTGAGTAAATTGTGATGAAACAAAGGAGAATATAAATTATAATTTTTCTTTGACTGTGAATAACACCATGCTTAACATTGGTTTTGGAGGAATTTTGCTCTCTGGGCTCATTCAGCACTTTCTTGAGATCAAGTGTACAAAATATCCAAAGCAAATGAATAAAGGGGAGATGATTTACAGCATTGTTTATACAGTACTGAATTTTGCCATCATGCAATTTGAATTATAATATAGAATATGGGGCCTATAAATTACCTTATTATGGCTAGAGCTGCCGCGGTATTGATATTTTCCTTACCGCACGAATTTGCGAAATATTTCCTACCGCCGCGGTTATTACCGCACAGTGCGCACAAAAAAAAAAAAAAAGTTTGAATGCATTTTTTTTTTTTTAGTAGTCTACTCTTATAGCCTGCCTCTAGTCTAATGGCGCTTTTCCACTGCATAGTACCTACTCGACTCGACCCGCTTTAGGCACCTGGTACTTCGTTCCTTTTCCACTGCAGCCAGGTACTACTCCGTTTGTCTCCGTGTGGGGATGCAGGCGGTGCCGCTCGCTTGTGTACACTGAAAGCTCCGTGGCCCGTGGGCATAGATGTCCGAGGGCTTGCAGCAAGCCAGAGTTTAACACAGTTTCAATCAATCAATCAATCAATAACAACATTAACCAGACTCTCGTTGCGTCTATTCTGCCAAAGCTAACGTTACCTCTCATTGTGTATTCTACCAAGCAAACCCGGGTTTAACGTTACCTCTCGTGTATATCGGCTGACGGTAGTATTAGGCTAATAACAACAACAAACTAAACACATCAGCGATCTTGTTGTGACACTAAACTCTCCGCTCGGTGGTAAATTGGGTTGATGTCGGTTTTGTTTCATCAATAAATAAGGCAGAATACACAGTGAATCCATTCTTTTTTGTTTATTGCACTTGGTTCTGTCGCAAACAAATCCTGAATGAAATGCATCCTTAGCGAGGCAGTAAAGATGGCGGCGCCGGCGTTCTGTTTTTGTTCAGAGGCTACAAAGTGTGACGCGTCTCTCTTCTGACCAGTCAGTGGTCTGCAATGTTTCACATGACTTTTCTGGTACCACTTCTACCCAATAGGGTCGCTTGGAACCGAGTAGGGTATATCTGCAGAGCCGCAAGCCAACTTTATTATTATGATAAAAAACAGCTGTGACGCGGTATTCAGCCTAACTCTGCGGTGAGCGTGATGCAACAGCGATACCGCGGTAATGCGGTTATCGCGGCAGCTCTAATTATGGCCAACTCATGCATCTATGGATAGGGCCAAATCTCCTCTGTCCAATGGCAGTGTTAAATATGGATTTAGTCATTTCCTTGCGTGACTACTCACCTTTTTCCGATGCAATGCACAGAGAATTCACATTATTCAGAGAAACTCTTATTTTCAAAAAAAGAAATTAATCATTGGTAAACAAACGTAGTGCTCAAAATATACACTTTGACTGCTGTTTTGATTGGGTTAGGGTCTTTACTCTTGGCTACATTTGAAAAAGAAACACAACATTAATTAATACGGTCTGTATTGATCAATTTATGACGAGAACAGCAATTGGGGGACCCTAGAGCTTAACAGGTAGGGGTCCTCTTTCAATACACTACAGTGTAGGTGGCGGTGCCTGTAAAAACAAGGGAAAATATATATATTTTTAAGACAAAACATTAGTCACATAACATTTATTCTATAATTTCAATTCCTTCTGCTATTAAAAAGAAGACAAATAAATATATATGGCTCATAGACAATCGGTATTGGGGAATCTCCAGTTATTTCCCCTCAAAATCGCGTTCGATTCAACATATTGTCAGCTTCTATTGTGAAATGTTTAATCTGACCAGGAGTTGGAGCACAGACGTTGTATTCAGTTAGAGGTACTTACTGTTACTCTGTGTTAAAGCTACTCTGTGTAGTTTCACACCTGAATAAACAAAACTGTCCTCAGTGGGAAATAAAATAGGATTCACCATGTTGTTCACACGTGCAGTTGCTAAACGTTTGTTTGAAGCAAATAAGTAAACCACTCTGTCTGCACTGCAGCAGCTCTCTCCACTCATGGAACAGCAGATATTATGAGAAAAAAGTGTTTTGGTACAGCCAGGATGTCTCGAGGGTTTGGGTGCATATCGCACAACGGCACAAGCTAGCCACAACTTCAGCGTCTCCGTCCGTATCAATTGTTTGTAATAATGAACATTATGTTACCTCCACTCTGTCTACACTGCAGTAGCTCTCTCCACTCATGGAACTCAAAGATTTCTTGAGAAAATAGTGTTTTGGTACAGCCAGAATGTTTGGAGTGTTTGGGTCCATGTAGCACAAGCTAGCCACGACTTCTCTCTGTGTGTCTGACCTGTCTGTATCAAGAGTCTATGAACACTACGTGAAGTAGGCAACATGTTGTTGGCACAATTTGGAAATGGACAAACACAAACCATTGTGTTTTATCTTTTAGATAAGGCTATGGTAGCTGTATGCCAACGCATCAAACGTTTAGTGGTTATGTTACTCCAGTCCATAGAATCCTTGTTTGTTTTCCTGACACACACACACACGCACACGCACACACATCTTGCAGATCCAGCTGCATTGCAAGGTAAACGCACTCATGCCTCACAGGATTTCAGAGGTAGATTCTATTTGAGATAGATTTCTGTTTCAGTGGCAAAAACGAGCACTTTTAGTGGACGTATGTTAAGATGAGATATTCCTTTATTGATCCCCTTGGGGAATTTACTTATAAAAATAAGAGGGAATTTCCAGATAACGGAAACCCTGAAAAGTATCCTCAGTCTAGGCTTAAATTCAGTCCCCCACAAAATGACATGGTATATCTTTTAAAGGCCAAAATCACTGATCAAAATAACCATGCTAATATATATAGCTGTGTATATACCATGGAATAGTCACAAAACCAGATTCTTGCCAACGAATAATAAACCCAGCCTCCCTATGACTGTAAATAGAACGGCTCCGGAAACTATAGCCTAGTTAAATCACAGGGTAGAGTCCCAGTTATCTGGATCCTAGCTTTGAGAGGGAGAACGAGTTGTTTATGTTTAACAAATATCAATCAAACTGTCAAATGAAATGATCATAGGAATACTATAGTTGAATTCTGTTTAAGGGTAGATTTTGATAGACCGGTCTATCATCATTGCTCCACTGTTTTTTTACCATTACTCAATACTAGGGGTGGGGAAAAATCCATATATTGCAATGTTTTGCGTGCCAATATTTGATCGATAGTTAGTGACGGAACGTACAGATATAATATAGACTTTTTCCATTTATACATTCCTTAGCTTGACAATCCCAATTTGCTGCAATATGATTGGAGTGAGGTGAAAACTATTATTAGATAAAACAGATGATGTGTATACTTTATTGCAGATGTTGAAAAAGATTTTTGTTGGGGACATCATTTGCTGTTGAACGGGTAATAAATTGCAATATATCGCAATATTACAATATTGTGACTAATATCGTATCTTGGGTTCTCTGGTGATTCCCACCCCTACTAAATACTGTACACTTTAGTTACTTATATGAGGCCAAAGAAGAGTAGCCTTCACCAGACACATTTGAGAGAGGATAAACACTAGGGATGAGCATTGATTTTAGAATAGTCATTAAACTCATTATACTATAAAAGTTAATAGTTTATGTGACTATCGTTTTGTCTTCGTGTTGCTGACCACTTGACTAGGCTCAGTATACTGACGAAATGGATCCCATGGATTTCTTAAAATTTTCCATGCTAGATGGCAGGTGCTTGGATAGAGCAGAATGTTAAGTGATTAAAAAATATGTTCAGTGCTCACGGTGAGCATTCTTACTTAACACCCACTGTAGTGTATTGAGAGGGGACCCCTAGTTCAAGTTCAAGTTTCTTTAATAGTTGTCATACAGAAGTACAGAATACTTTTATACAAAATGCTTCTTACTGTTACGCTCCAGAGACTGTGCAAGACAAGATAAGTATGAAATAAAATAACATAGTATAGTATGTAAATTAGAAGTAAAAAAATGAGGTCACAGTGTTCAGTATAGACATATGTACAATGTTCGATGCAGAATAGACGTAACTGAGTTACCATATAATATACAATACTATGCAGTGTACTAATATACAATACTGTATAGTGCAAGGCAGAAATGGGATGAGGTGCAATTTAGGTACAATTTACAGTAGGTGTACGAGTTGTAGTGCAAATCCTTTATCAATAAATATAAAGTGTGTTTGTGTGATCTAAAGTGTGGAGAGTGGGTGCTGCAGTGTGTTGTTTGTTTAAGTGAGTGTGTGCGTGTGGGTGTGTGTGCTGTGTGCATTTGATGGTTGTTGCATAGTGTTTATTGTTCGTTTAGCAGCCTGATGGCCTGGGGATAGAAGCTTCTTCTGAGTCTTTCTGTGCTCGCCTTAAGACTCCGGTATCGCTTGCCTGACCGCAGCAGTTCAAAGAGGCAGTTGTTCGGGTGGCTCGAGTCCTTAATAATTCTCTTAGCCTTCCCCCTGCACCGCTTGTTGTAAATGTTCTGGAGGGTGGGAAGCCCCCCTCCAATTGTGCGTTCGGCTGAACGTGTCACTCTTTGTAGTCTGCTACGGTCTTGTGCAGTGCTATTCCCAAACCAGGAGGTGATGTTGCCAGTCAGGATGCTCTCTATTGTACATGAGTAGAAGTTCCTAAGGATCTTCTGACTGACTTGGAACTTCCTTAGGCGCCTGAGGAAGTAGAGGCGTTGTCGTGCCTTCTTCACAACACTGTCAATGTGTGTGGTCCATGTCAAGTCCTCGGATATGTGGGCTCCGAGGTACTTGAAACTGTTCACTCTCTCAACCGGTGCCCCGTCGATGCTGAGGGGGCTGTAGTCCTTGACCCCCGACCTCCTGAAGTCCACAATCATCTCTTTTGTTTTGCTGACGTTCAGGGAGAGGCAGTTCTCCTGACACCACTGTGACAGATGTTCTACCTCTTCCAGGTAGGCCCTCTCGTCGTTGGCAGAGATCAGGCCCACCACTACTGTGTCATCAGCAAATTTGATGATTGTGTTGTTGTTCCGCTGTGCCACGCAGTCATGTGTGTACAGGGAGTAGAGGAGGGGGCTCAGAACACAGCCCTGGGGGGCCCCTATGTTGAGCGTGATGGATGAGGAGGTGCAGTTGCCTGCTCTTACCACCTGGGGTCTGCCTGTCAGGAAGTCCAAGACCCACTGGCAGAGGTCATAGTTCAAGCCCAGGTCCCTGAGCTTGGCTATGAGTTTGGAGGGGACTATGGTATTGAATGCTGAGCTGTAGTCGATGAACAGCATTCTCACATAGTTCCCCTGCCTCTTGTCCAGGTGTGATGCTGCTGTGTGCAGCACATGGGCTATGGTGTCCTCCGTGGACCTGTTGGGGTGATATGCAAATAGCAGGGGGTCCAGGTTGATGGGGAGGGAGGAACAGATGTAGCCCTTCACTAGCTTCTCAAAGCACTTCATGGCTATGGAGGTGAGGGCTACAGGGCGGTAGTCGTTGAGGCAAGCGGGCGTAGATTTTTTGGGTACAGGGATGATGGTGGACTTCTTCAGACAGGTGGGGATGACAGCCTGTTCCAAGGACAGGTTGAAGATGTCAGTGAATACCGGGGCCAGTTGGTCGGCACAGACTTTTAGGACTGTTACACTGCTGAATGGCATGCTGGGGCCTAAAAGAAAAAATTGTTTGTTTCCGGTTGCCGACCGACCCTGCCGATTTAGGTGCGACCCAATTTATTTTATGATTTCTTTTTTTGTTTGTATCAAAACATTTTTTTTTTTTTTTTTTTTTTACAATAAAGTTTCATAGAAATCTTAGTCAAACCTAGTATTATGGATATTAAACATGCTGGCAGAGTACATGCATCCATGTTGTTTTGAACATTTTAATTAAATAAAGAGATTTCCTATCCATAGTCGCCGTGGGAAAGAATGAAATAAAATTTTTAATTAAATAAATTCCCTACCTACCCATGGCCTTAACTGACAACCAACAGGAAACAAACTATATTTTCTTTTATGCCTGGGTACAGCTTGCTAGCTAGCCAGGTAGCATAATACTCTGTTAACAGCTGGGAGAAAAGCTGGTGCACACAGCATTAAAATGCTGTGTGCACCAGGGATGCTCCGATATTGGTATCGGTATCGGCTGCCGATATCAGTAAAATAGCTGGATCGGGTATAAAAAAATAAAAAATTACATTTTTTACATTAAATTTTTTTTAATATATTTTTTAAAATAATAAATAAAATAAGAAATAACCATTCAGTACATTTATATCTATGTGTTAATTTGTTACATTTAGTTTCACTAAGTTAGGAAAGTAATGTTTTAAGTCAAGCCTGATGTTGCCTTGCAGTGACAGTGAGGCATACAGTTTATTAATTGAATGAATGAAGTTTATTTTCCGTCTTTGTTTACAACAAATTAAAAACACACTTGTGATCCTTTACAATTCTTAAAAAAATATATATTTTAATATAAAAGAAAACATGGATTAAATTATAAAAAAAAATTACTTGGGGGGGGGGGGGGGGGGGGGGTAGTGTTGTACTAGCATGCGTAGGTATCAGGAAGTAGTGCTGTACTAGCATGCGTAGGTATCAGGAAGTAGTGCTGTACTAGCATGCGTAGGTATCAGGAAGTAGTGCTGTACTAGCATGCGTAGGTATCGGGCAGTAGTGTTGTACTAGCATGCGTAGGTATAAGGAAGTGTCATTCTAGTAGTGTAGGTGTCACTCAGTATTGTGTCTTATTCGGTGGGGGAGTAATATTATTAAAATAATATATTCACTGCAATCTATTTCCTTAGTCCAGTGTTCTTGGACCAAGTAATCTTTTTTTCATTAACTTATAAATATACAGTTTATATATATATAAGTTAATAAAAAAAATATTCCTTGGTGGGCGGCTGGGTGACGCAGCGGACATTGCGCTCGTCACCAACGCAAGAGACACCGGGTTCGAATCCAGCTGTCGGCGTTGCCTCCGGCTTGGGCCGGCCGTCATACTGGCTCAATTGGCAGAGTCAGCGGGTGGAAGTCGATGGGTGGTAATCTGGACGTTGTAGACAGCGACTCCTACAGGTCGGTTGGGGGACGCCTGCACAGCAGAGACAGGAAATGGCGGGGGTAGTGTTAGCCTCCCACACGTTGCACCTCGCCAATGAGAGTCCGCGCTGGCAGGTGAAAAGATGTGACAGGCTGCCTCCTCGTGTATCGGAGGGGACACGTGATGCAAGGCTTCTATCCTCCCTACAACCGACCAGTGGGGGCATATGCGAGCAACATTCAAGACAGGGGAGGGGAGAAGAGTTTTTTTTTTATTTGCACTGGAAAACCAAAACGTTGCATAGCATACAGTTATACTGTCAACACTAAGGAAAATATTGTGATATATTTTGGTCATATTGCCTAGCCCTACCTCCCAGCCCAGGGTTCCTGCGGGGTCTTAACCCTTTCACTACCACACGACAACGGGGTTAACCCTTTCACTGCAACAATACAGCAGGTTAACCCTTTCACTGCCACACGACAACGGGTTAACCCGTTCACAACCACACTACAGAAGGTTAACCCTTTCACTACCACACTACAGACGGTTAAAGGTTAACCGTCTGTAGTGTGGTAGTGAAAGGGTTAAAATGTCTTACATTCTAGACCTTAAAAAAAGTCTTAAATATTTTGATGGGTCTTAAAAATGTATTGGACTATTAGGAAGTTACTTCTATGTTGCAATAACTTCTCTGTATCTTGTTTAAATGTATTTGGGGGGAAATGTCCGGTCTGTAGAGTAAGCAGTATCGTAGTAATTAATTAATAGTTCAGTTCCCCTCCAACAATTCATATGGAATTACTTTTTTCATAGTAATTTCCCTTAACTCAATCAGTGCCAGAGGGAGCTGTGTACTGTGTTGGTTAAAAGGCCAACGCTTTAAAGTATAGGAATACGTGGCGGTGTTTGCAGGGCTAAAACTATATTATATATTATAGCTATGGATATAATACTATTGCCCATTTGACATCACCTATCTATCGTTCAATATGAGAAAAAGAAATAATTTTTTCATCCATACATTTCCGTTTTATACCGTGGTGATGACTATAGTTTTAGAATAATCCTGTCTAATCCCAGAAAACGACGCTATGCAGCAATACGTGCAATTCACTAAAAACGTCGTCGTTTCTTGCCTGGACTAGCTACTATTCTCAAATCAAATCTAGATTATAGGTATTATGTTTCATCACATTACACACATACGCTCCGATCGCAATGAAGGAATTCTTGGATCAACGCAAGATTGATACCATATATGTTTTATCCCTTACCTTGACTAGGATGTACCCCAAAAAGAATATTCCAATTATCTGATCGCCATTCCAAGTATTGATGTCGATCGTGTCGCCAACATAATCCACCAAAGAACATGAATCGGGAGTGTTTGATTCTTATAAATCCATGGGTTATAACCGCTCATCATGCCCGACAAGGAAAAGTCCGCCCGGACCTATATAATCGACGCACACCCCAATACACAGAGTTTCAAAGGATGTGCAATACCAGCCGCAACCTACCAGGCGGCGGTATTGTACTTTTGCAATCTCAGACCCATTCCCAATGATAACACCAGGGCCCTCATTCATCAACGTGTTCTACGCACAGATTTGTGCTTACCCTGTGCGTACGATCATTTCTAAGCAAAGAGTGGGATTCATCAATTTCAACTTGAACTTGACTTCGTGCTTATATTTACGCACAGCTCGGACCATGCGTACCTGGTGCCCAGTGGTAGAATATATTATTACAACAAGGAAATGAGCTTCTGTGCATAATAACACTGGATGTTCTGTATGAACCGTAATTCATTATAGTTCATTGTAAAATAGCAACAGTAGTGTAATTATGGTCAAAACCCTATAAATAGCATTTGGAATAATAGATCTTTCTCTCAGAATGAATGCAGCATGGTTTATATAGCGTTATCGGAATATACGGGGTGTAGGCTACTGACTGACTGCGCTCCGCGTAGCTTGATTGATTGATTGATTGAAAAGTTTATTAACAGATTGCAGAATGGGTACAGTACAGCTCAGTACATACAATTGTTAAGGGGATGCAGACCAGAGAAAGACTTTCGTCTTGTTTACATCAGGGTCCCCCATTTTCAATTCATCATAAATCATAAAGCTCAACTCGTTATTATTTTGCGCACAGACCGCCGAAACACGGGAACGTTTTGATTATATTTAAAAGGCTTTACGTTAAACGAAACAAGTGGAATTTCGAAGCTGTAAGCAGAATACAAGTCATATGAATATAGTGTTTTTCCCCCTTTTTACTGTATAAGAAAGAATAGAAAACGCATTGCAATGACACCAGATAGTGGACAGACTATGTATATGATGGGATTCAAGTTCGCGTTTTTGTTGATCATAGGCATGCTGTCAGAGTATGATATCTTAATCAAACATTCTAGAACATTTGTCGTCACAGATCATGTCCTAATAGAACATAGGCTATGGCATGGATCGTGATATTGTGTGGACTGTTATTATTACTGTACCGGCGGTACCACCCATTGTGACAACAGCCTTGTGAGTCCCGCACACAAACATGATGGAATTCAAGTTCATGTATTGAAAGGCAGGCTACATCATACATGCAGTGAGATTCATTGTTCTTGTATATGCTCTCGTATTATTGTTTATATAGGCTACCCAATACTGACATCAAAATAGATTGTAGTATGCCTCTAGAAATCATATGCAGCAGGTAGAAAATTGACGGGAGATCCATCGCGATTTGGAATAAAATTGAGTAGAACTTTAATCCCTGGGTATTAATCAAACAACACGGGAAAAGGCAGTCATATTCCAGTGCGGTCTTTATTAGCCGACAACAAAATAGATGCCTCTAAAAATCATATAGCCAATCGAACACAACTAATAAAGGCATTCATATTACAGCACGGTTATAATGACACACAACCAACGCCAAACAGTGGTCAACGAACGGTCTTTATTAGTATTTTGAGCTGTCCAGGCAGAATTGCAGCAATGGTCTTAGGGAGCCGTTGATATCTGACATCACCGTTTACAAGTCCGCCTTTTATTTATCCCATAATACGCGATAGTGTCTTCTTGGTTCGACAGCAGTGAACAATCTCTGTGGAGTTTCTCAAGAGTTCCGCTCGGGTCAGTCCATTATTTCACATCCCATGGGGGGTGTTTCCTCACTTTCATGACCATATATGGATAATCATGCACGAGCATTGACGGTAGAACAAAGTGGTATTCATCAACACGGAGGAGCATAGAGCCTGCGTACGCACGTGTGATGAATCCCGACTTCCCTGTGCGTACACTGGTTCTACATTCCGTGCTTACGTGTGGAAATAGAACATGTTCTACGCACACATTGATGAATGAGGGCCCTGGCTCCCTGGATGGATAACGAATGGAAATATCGAATAAAAGAAATAACTATGAAAAGCCGACTTTTCTCGAGTTTGGCGCTCAAGCGTCTGCGAGTTAACCCGACTTATCACAGGTCTGGTTTTTTGCCAGTATAGTCATGAAATGGGTATTAAATTCTATTCAAAGTGGTCTTAACAAGTCTTAAATTCAACTTGTTGAAACCTGCAGGAAACCTGCCAGCACTACCTAGTATTCAGGCCGTTAAAATGATGTAGCATCAAGGATCCAGGTCTTTTTTTAGCCCTCCAGCATTTCACACACAGCAGTGTTTCTCAGGTCAGTTGTGGCAGTGGAACATTTGAATGGGTAAGTTATAGCCCACAGTCATCTGTGGAAAATACTGTACTTTATATTGTATTTATTTATCCTTAGCAGGAAGGTCCCGTTGAGATCATCCTCCAGGGAGTCCTGGTCAAGAAGGCAGATGAAACACAGGGAGCACGTTTGTTTTGACATGTTATTGTGCAGCTTGGTAAATGTATTTTTTTGTAGGACGCTACCAACAAGCTAAACACGGCATATATATTTTGTGGACAAGTTCCTGGTACTGGTACTACTCACTCAGGACAGGTACTTGACATTAGGGATGCACCAATATGAAAATTTTGGCTGATACGGATATTAACATTTCTGTGGCCAATAACCGATATTACCGATGTCCATATGATCAGCATAAACAAAACAAATTTCTATGATAATAAAAATGTTTACATACTAGTGAAACAATGTTAGCCCACAATCCTGTGCTGCGTCACATGCCACATGCAAGTAACGTTAGTAGTACCCAAACAAATTCTGTGCATGGCCAAAAAAACAAACAAAAAACACATGCACACAGAGCTAGATAGAGAAATAATCATCAGTTGTTCACGGCCCAGTTTTGCTCATCAGACCGATGCATTAAATAAAAACATCACTATCGCCACCAGCTGATATGTTTGCCGATATATATCTGACCAGTTTTGCACATTGATACATTAAAAAAATCCCTAATCATTGGGCGATACAGATATGGTCACAGATATATCGTGCATTCCTACGTGACATTCAGCTGGTTTCATAAGACACGTCTCTCCCACCATTAGGAAACATTGCAGAGCTCCCTTCCTCCACCTCTGTCTACCCATCCCAGTTAGGACAGCCGAATCCCGTCCAATCTTTCGCCGTCGACTAAAGACTCACTTCTTCAACCATTATCTGAAATGATAAAAAAAAAAAAAAAAAAAAAAAAAATCTAACCCCGACTAACCTTAATGTCATGCACTTGTCCTAATAAACTAACCTACACTGTAACACGCAACACTTTGATGAACATTGTTACTCAGCTGATAGAGTTATACCCTTCTTGCTGTCTTGTCGCACAGAACTTGTAAGTCGCTTTGGATAAAAGCGTCAGCTAAATGACTAAATGTAAATGTAAATGTAAATGGAGTACAGTAAGCACCAGAGGTGATTGGTTTGGCTCTTCGCTCCTCTCATCTGTGTGCTCTGCCTGCGGTGTCAGATGAGTCATGCTGGAAAGCTTGAGTCCGCTGCTGTCTAGAGGTACTTAATCGTACAGTATGTGGGAGGAGATGTGTTCAAGAGGCGTTTTACTGGCCAATTAAGGTTTCTGTGAAATCAGGAATTGTTCACTAAACCAACGCCTTCGTATTTGCAGAACTTGTTGTCAAATAACCTTTTATTCGACCTCTCACTGTTGCTGCCAGATTTCCCCTCGTTCTGTTGTCCTCGAGGCGTTGAAGTGTTAAGAGTAGCTCTTGTGTGTTTGTTCTGCTTGCAAGACGGTGCATATTGTGTCGGTACGGGCCAGAGGGTGCTTACGTTTCCTCTAACTTTTTATTAGATCTATGTCGAGCTGTTATGCGTTTCAGGATATAGCTCTGGGGCTATGCATATAGCAGTGATTCAAACAATTGTTTAGGTTACGGCACACTTGGTGGTCATCCACTTACAGTGGTAATTTTGTTTTGGTGACGGGCAGCCATGGCTCTTGTGTTTTTAGCACTACACTTGCTTTCCGTCAGTGGTTATCACTAGTCATGCTACTGAGTTTGTCTTCAATTCATTCCAAGTAAACCAGTTGTTGCCAAGTAAACCAGTAAACCTGTGCATTTTCCTGGGAATGTCCTACCAGACACCGGTATTAAGAAAAGCCAATGTAAATCTTTTTGAAAATAACTTTTTAGATTAACTTAAAATGAGCATGACCTGCACACGCGTCTCACAAAACCTCCCTGCCACATCGCCTGTGACAAGTGGATGAGTGACCACTATTTTTCATGCAGTCCTGTCGCGTGCTGTGGAAAAAAATACATTTTACTATTTGTATAGTAGAGTAAAATGCATACCTTTGCAATGGTTCCATGACGGTATACCTTAATGTTCGGTGTACCCCCCCAGCCCTATCGTAAGGTACACCATAAGGAACGCGGTCAAACCCGGTAAGCTAAGGGAGAATGTGGTATGTTGGCCTATAGCAGCAGTGTTTCCCCTGAATTTTTTTTAAAGTTAAATGCATCAATCTGGTGCACTTTGAGAGCAAAATAAAGAGGCTAGATCTATGATGAACTTTGTGCTCAAAACACAAAATCGACTAGACTGCAGTGCTTTCTCCCTGCAGCCTTTTCCTTAGGTCAGTCTTTTACATTAAGCACCCCCCACAGCCCAAATGAAATGATAAAAAAATATATATATATATTATAATGTATATATATATATATATTTTTTTTTTTAATAATTTTTTTTAAATAGTCTAGTTCATAGCAGCGGCGGTCCTAATTCAGCAGCGGCGCTGCATATAGGGGAAACACTGAGCAGGGTTTACCAAACTTGTTCATATGGAGGGCCAAGCGCCCAAATGCAACATGGATTTTGGGCCCGTGCCAAATAATGAGACTGTACATTGATAATGTAATAAATCTTAACAAGTAAAGTGTCTTGGGTCTAATCAATGCCACCTTGTAATAGTTCAGTTAGTCTAAACATCCCTCCTCAAATATAGTTTAATTGCAGCTGAATAGACTGATCATTCACTGGAACACTTTGAATGGCCAATAATAGTGTTGTGGAAGGCTGATATTGGGCCTGCAAGCCCTACTTTGGGCAGCCCTGACCTATAGCCTATTGTCAGACTCAGACATGCTCAGTGATGACCCCAAGGCTCTACTGCCACTTTGTATGCAGTAGGAATGTTATGCATTTGTGTAAGTCTGAGTAAATGTCGAGTCCACTTTAACAATCCCCTCCCAAGTTAATCAATACAACACACAACCTCATCCTAATTTCACTTGTGACATAAGTGTAGTGCCACTTCAGTTGGCAGGTTAATTTAGATAAATCTACTAACCTACCATACGTTACTATGTCAAGGAAACATTTCTCTCATCATCATGGAAACCCCTATTCTCATCCTCATCGCCATCCTCTTATAGTTGCAAAGCAGTTGACCCATCTCCTGCACCACACTCTTCCGCTCTTCAGAAGCAACAGTTGTGATTGGAGGATCAATAAAAGAGGGCGGCGTTTGAGAGAGGTCAATTAGGGGTTGACTGATATATTTGTTTTAAAATATCCGTTTTAACCCATTTTGACTTAAAACGCCTGCTAATAATGCATCATATAGCCTGCATGTACACAAATGTGTTTCCCGGTTTCATTAGTTTGTTCAAGTCTTGTGCCTGCTGGAAACTCAATGCACTTTTAAATGTATTGTTCTAAATGTTTTATGCTTTATGAGTTATTGTATCATATTAACTGTATGTTTGCGTTAACTCTAAACCTTCACATTTACTGCAGTTCAATATGCCCCTCCCCAAATGTTGGCAGTTCAATATGCCCCTCCCCAAATCATCTCCCTCTTTGATTTTAGCCGTACTAATAATCGGTATTGGCCCAGAATAAACCATATTGGTTGACCCCACGTTGCAATGCAGATATGTAAATCGGTGTTATTGAATGTGGTGAATTTATGGAAAGAGAAATCTTTTCTTTTTGTAATAATTTTTACTATTGTTCCATAACTCATTGGATATACTTTGTGTTGCTCTTATGCTTTCCCAAATACTCAGTGATATTGACCCTGTCTCTGTTGATTCTATTTGATTGCACCATGGTCTTCATTTTCCTTTTATATATTTAAAAGAGACAAAGGCAGTTTTTTTTTTTTTTTTTTTTTTTTGCTAGCTATTCACTGCATACTGTCATTCAAGGCTAAAAACATTGGCACTTTTTAGAGAATGTGAGCTATGCTTTTATGAACAAAGATTCTCCTCACTTGAGTGCTCCCATGCAGTTTTTGTTTATAACCAGGGTTGAGAACATTGGTTGTATATTGATTTGCGTGAAAACATGTCCATCAAGCTGCCTTCTCTAATTTAACCGGAGGGTGATCTTATTGTGTCAACTAAGGCTGGTCTCTCCGTCCATTCGTTGCAGGGGGTTGTGCTGTTGCTAGGTGTAATGCTCACACCCCAATTCCATGTTCTCTAGTGCGTGTGTGTGAGCATACGAGTGTGCCTGTCTGTGTGTTTGATTGAGGATGGGAGATGGCTATTTAAGTCAAAACACCAACATCTATCTGTACACATTAACACAACAGGAATCAACCCTCCCCCGCAGCCGTGTTTTAGCCCAGCCGCTAATGGGCACCTATCCAGCCTCAATCATAATGAGAGTAAAGGGAAATCACATTACGGGTTCAGTGATTCACCTAACAAGATTGACGAGTCACTGGGACATTTTTCCTAACTAAGACGAACGACGATCTCAATTACGACAATAATTTAGCTGGGTTTTGCAGCGTGATTATGGGACGCTTGATTAGACGTCAAAAGTGGGAGTTGATCAAAGTCGAAGCAAGGCAATGACATTAACCATGTCTGGTGCACGAAGAAGAGGGATATAGTAGCATAACATACATTTAGGTTGTTGTGTACATTTTGATTAAAGGGCACTGCCACGCATTTGTAAGGATGTTATCCCTGTGCCCCAGGATAGTTAAGTCAATAGGAAACATGCACCCTTCTCTCCTAAAGCCAGGAGCTGGTGAGCGGGAGCTGCCCCTTAGACAATAGGGGTTAATAATAATAGCAGGTTTATATAATTCTACTATTAGTGTCTATGGATTCAGCCCCAGATGTTCCAAAATCACACCTTTGAAGGTTCTGTCTGCTGTCATTCTCAATACAATGGACCTGAATGACACTTGGCGCTCAAAGCACCCCAAAAGAAATTATTTGAAAAACTTAAAAGCAACGTCTTTCCATTAATCATGACCCCGGTTACTCAAGCTAGTTCACAGACAGTTTCATGTAGGAACTACTTTCTACCGAAAAATATGCTTTTTATTTTATTTTGCGTGAACTGCCCCTTTAACCCTTTCACTGCCACACTATAGAAGGTTAACCCTTTACTATTGCACTACCGACGGGTAACCGGCTGTTGTGTGACAGTGAAAGGGTTAACCTTCTGTGTATTGTCGCAGTGAAAGGGTTAACCGTTTGGTAGTGCGGCAGTGAAAGGGTTAAGTGTTTGAGGTACATGTTATTAGGTTAACTCGGACACTAAGCAGATAGAGACTAGATCGAAATAAGGGCACCAACAGTGTTCATCCCACACTGTGGCCAGTTCAGTACTTCAGTTGATGACTAAACCTATTGGAGCGTTTAGTTTGTCTTGGTGTTTCAGGACAATGGTCCTGGTCTCTGGGAGTGGGAATTAGGGATGTCCCGATCCGATCGGGATCGGGGCCGATCAAGTGATTTTCCAAAGATCAAGATCGAAAAAATAAAAAAAAAATAAATCAAAATAAAATAAATAAATAAATTAAACTTTTTATTCAACAAACATGACCATGTTCACGTCTTAAACTCATACTGAGGCCTTCGTTTTGGTTTTAAATTGCATATCATCATTAATTAATTTATTGTCACACAGAGCAGAAGAATTCTGCCAAAACAAACCAATATTAGTATCCAGCTGCTGAACGGCAGACCAGCCACACTCTCAGACCCAAACGAATTTCCTTTGATTTAATTATACATCAAATGATTTACCGTATGTCAAGGATTGCAATGCCTCGCTTGAATGAAGTTAACTTTTCACCTGGATAACCAACGTCAACATTCAGGGTGAATGTAATGTGAGAAATTGGGATAAAAAAAAATATTAATTTTTTTTTATTAAATTTTTTGGATCGGATCGGGAAAGATCGGTATCGGTAGATACTCAAAATCACATGATCGGGATCGGATCGGGAGCAAAAAATGTGATCGGGACATCCCTAGTGAGAATACAATGGAACAATGTTTGGACTGACCTTGTGTGTGTGTGGCTTGTCGTGCCCATGGTTTTAATAATGGTGCCACTGCCTATATCGGTCTTATCATGACTACACGCTTTGAGCCTTATAACTCCATTATCGCTTTTGTTATATTGGATTATTAATGTTTTTAAATTTTTATTTTTATTATGTTCAAATTGACTTTTGCACGTTCTCTTCCTATTCCATTGCTGTAGTAGTGCTTTTGCTAATGATGCAATTTCCCCCCCTGGGGACAATAAAAGTTGTCTCCCATCTCTTATCTCTCAATGACGTGAAAACTGTGACAACACTGATGGTAAGGAAAGGGAATCTTCAAATGAAAATAACAAAATAACAAGTTCAGTTTTTGGCTGCTCCCTCATCTCAGTCAATTAAGCGGACAAGTCGGGTCTTAAGTCCACAGAGACTTTGTTATTTGATTAGTCTGTTCTTACACTTGTTTTTCCATACTGAATTGAGTTGAAAGAAATGACGAGCACATCTCTGGTTAATTAAGCACTAGATTCAAAGTGCTCCTTTTGCGTGATTGCATGTGGGAAACAACAATTTAGTTGTTGATTTGAAATCGATTAGTCGACTAAGTCCTATGGCTATTTAGTCTAATTTAAGAATGACTATACTTAAGGACAGTCTTGTTTTTTTTATCATCATAGCTCTTTTGTATTTGCTGTAATGTGTAGCATGGGTGCAATTGAGTTATCTTCCCTTGAGCTTCCTTGCCCATTCCCTCTATCAATGAAAGACATACTCACAGTTGTTAGTTCCAACATATCCTTGTAACGATGAGATCCTCCAGCATCAGAAGGGCCTGGGCTTTTATTTCTTTTATATATTTTTTACCTTTCCTTTAAAGTACTGTTATTCCTAATGTATGTTATTCCTCAGTCTAAAACGGAGCTCCTACAGCTCCTTGCTGCTGCCCGCGTCTGCTTCACGCTTTGTCTCTTCCTCTCTCTCCCTTTCCCTGTGTTTGCTTCTCTCTCTCTCTCTCTCTCTCTCTCTCTCTCTCTCTCTCTCTCTCTCTCTCTCTCTCTCTCTCTCTCTCTCTCTCTCTCTTCCTCCCCTCCCTTGGTCTCTCTCTCTCACTGGCTGTTTTTTCCTCCTGCTCCAGCTCTACCCTAACCAAGGTAAAGAACCAAATTGAGGAAGGTCCAGGTAGGTGGTACTAGGTCACCATCTCACCCTTCCCATGTATTTGGCGTGTTCGGCATCGGTCTGAACCAGTTTTTCAGCATCTCTTGACCTTCTTTAAAATGAATACAAGCAGCCCAGCCCCTCTCTCTCTGCCAGTCTCTCTCTCTCTCCCTCTCACTGCCAGTCTCCCTCTCTCTGCCAGTCTCTCTCTCTCTCTCTTTCGGCCTCTCTGTGTCTCTCTCTGCCTCTCTCTCTGTCTCTCGTCTGTCTGGAAGGATGCTGAGGCTGTTGAACTTCACACAAGTGTCCAGGAGAAGGAGCATAGATCCCCAATCAACGCTCGCTCTTATCAACCTCTTTTACAGTGGAGTGAAGTACAAAAGCACCAACGTCTCTCCCCAGTATCACTACAGAGGATGGCTGTCCTCCCAATTATCCAGTTTTTCTGTGAAACGGAAAGAGTGTGTGATCTTGCTGTCTCTCAGAAGCCCCTAAAGAGACCCGAGAGAGAGAGAGACCGTTGGTCAGGGTAGACTCTTCATCCCTCTCCACTTGTCAAGTCTGAGCCACTCCGCTGGCTACGGCGCTGAGGGCAAGAGGAGCGCGGCGAGGATCCCCAGCAGGCACGGCTGAGTGGACGGCTCTGTGTCTGCTGCGTGGCCTCTGTCGTGGCTCGCCTGCCGCCTTGCTGTGCACTGTGCTCCGTGCGCTGACACTCAGGCAGATGGAGCTGTGAGGAGAGAGAGTCCCACAGGGCCTGAAGGCTCGTCATGTATCAGGACACTGAGCTGCATGCGAGTGGAGGGAGGAGCGAGTGGGAGTTGGGTTTTTTTTTTTTTTTTTAAGAAAAGAGAAAAAAATAGCTGGAGGAAACATAGGTATTGGAGGAGGAGGAGGCGTTGGTCGTACAGAGAGTGCAACCTGTTTGTTGGTTTGTGCATCTGTGTGGTTTTGTATGCACGTTTGTGTGTCTATGCACTGCTTATGATTTGTGTGTGCGTGTCGGAGAGAAAGTGACCATTTCCATGATAATGAGAGATGATTCAGTAGGAGGAGGATGGAGGGAGTGGGGGATCTTCAATCACTTCCTAATTAATATTGAGTTCATTAATCCCCATCTGACACGGGTCCAGATCACCCTCTTAAATGGAAGGGCTTCTGATTGGTGCTGGAGTGTTTGAACAGCCCCTCTGCCTCTTATCGGGCGCCTAGCACATCAGGTCCTTCCCATTTACTCTCTCTTTTTACTGGACTGACCTGGCCAGGTGTAGTGTAAGCGTAACATTTAAGCCCAAGTACCAGCCCACTACTAGAAAATTTGACTGATGGTCTTTAACAACGGCGTAGGCGTCAATCTAATATAAGAAGTGATACGAAATTGGCTAGTGTCCTATATATCAAGAAACTGTAGCCAATTGAATAACATTATCAAGCTGAATGAGTTGGCGCAAAACTACAAAACAAACCATCTTATCTATAATGATGAAGAAAGCAGCTAACATTAAATAAGCTTGCTAGCTGTCCGAATTTCCCCAAGGGGATCAATAAAGCAATATCTTATCTGATCTTAAACAGTAGCTTTATCATGGCGTCTTTGAACAGAAATTTATCAATATTAGCGTAGCTACAATAATCTTTTTTAATACATTTTTAATAATAATTTTTTTTTAGTTTTTTCAACACAACCTAGACATATCAATTATCTCCAATGAAACAAATAAATAATAAGTAAATCAAAAATATAAATTAATAATAGCAGTACATAAGTTCACGAGTTTGCACCATAATCGTACAGTATTATAGGATATTATCTGTTTAATAAAGGGCATATCATGAGCCACAGAGTTCTGACTAGGTATTCACTCACTGTACTCATTATTATATTTATGCATTACATATAATACATAAAATGTACCAGTTATAATGAATACATATACATATGCATTATATATCAGCCGTTTGCCGTCCTGCTCTCTAGACATCGGCCATCGAAGGTCTCATATGACCACCTTTCAGTATCTATTGAGATTTTCTTAGAGGTCCAGGTTCCCCCCCCCCCCCATTATTTTGTTGAGGGAATAGATGACTCAGATATTTGAGACGTTCAGTAGGCCACTGAAACGCGCCGGCCTGGAAGATACTTTTTTCATTTTTCCCCAGTATGATGTTAGGGGAAGAGCCTCCAATTTCGCCCAATATATACCCAGTATACCCAGATAATTTGAAGAATTATTATGAATATTGTCTAGAAGTGCTGGGATTGATCTACCAGGGTCTAGACATCGTCTGCATAACGCAGTTATTTGTGTAGTTTCATTCATTTGGATTCCCTGGATGTCCGGGTTTTTCCGAATGGCTATTGTAAAAGGTTCGAGAGCTAAGCAGAATAGTCCTGGCGAGAGTGCGGAACCCTGCCTGGTGCCTCTGCCTAATTTAAAGTATGTTAATCAAACAAAAATGTTAATGAAGTGATTACACATGATTTAGCATTATACCATAGTTTATTACTGCTCATTTCACATTATACTATAGTTTATGGTTCCTTTCCTTAGCCTAGACAACAGGTTTGTAAATAAATATCTTGTTTGTTAATAGAATAATGACATATTTTTTTATTAAAAAAAACACTGTTGTCCCATGCATTTTAAGCTCAGTATGTATCTCCATTTACTTTAATTATGTTTATAGAAATTGGAGTGCAACTAGATTAATTATTATTTAAATTATTATTTAAATATTTGGTCATTAAATGTTTAGTTCAAAATAATTTTGGATTTCTATCGATAAATAAAAAAAATTTTACTACAGAAGATGACTTGTCTTTAGCCAGGGATGCTCGATATTGGCTTTTTTACCGATATACCGATATTGTCCAACTCTTAATTTCCGATACCGATATCAACCGATACCGATATATGCAGGGTTTCCCCCCCCAAAAAACGGAATAATTTCAGGTAATTTACATTACATATCTCTTGTTGTGGAATTAACACAACATTATGCATACTTTTGACAATAAATAAAATCAGAATTTGTTCTTACTTGGTTGCCTGGGTAAATAAAGGTTATAGAAATGTAATTATTTATTTTTTTAAACCGATACCGATATTTTCCGATATCGCATATTAATGCCAATATCGGCCGATAATATCGGACATCCCTACTTGTCTTTTATCCATGCTCATAGCACAAAAGTTATTGGATATTGAAAGCTGGTGACGTTCCAATTTGAGAAGAATTAGAAGAAGAGAATAATTTCACTGTTTAGAAATTTACAAGTTTTAATTAAAGTTTTATTAAATCATCAAGTAGGCTTAAAGGGCATAGTGTATATGTGTTTTACGAGCCAATGCCAGATATTTAGGGATGTGTCAGACTAAATAAATCCTTAGTCAACCAATAGTCATAGGATTTGTCAATGGATCGATTTGTTGATTTAATTGACAGTTATGTAAAGTTTTTGTTTTCCACATGCAATAATAAATAGAAAATGAATAAATGAGAGATTCATCTTTTAATTTCATCTGTACTTTTGTTTGATTACTTGGGGTATTGTATATAAAACAATTACTGTATATACAGAATGGTTTAAATGGTACATGTGTCCCTTTATGCAGATGGTGGGCTTGAAAAAAACACATTGATGTTTCATTCAATACTGACAACCTTGAAAGTCAGTCTAGACCTGCCAAGCCACTACATTTAACCCAGTCTGGTGCTGCCACTGTGGCTTATATAGGTTATAAGGCTACCACATCAATAAGGCATTAATTGTGTGGATATTAGGGATGGGCGATTAATCAAGTTTAAATTTCAATTAGACTGATTTTTGCTTCCCACGACCATGAAAAAAAGATAATCATGATAAAATGATTGTGCCGCATGCCGAGTTTGCTCTCATTTTGTCTTGTGTTGTAAATGCAACACACCCTTCCTTCACAGTGGTCTGCTCCACCCCAACCCCCCAAGCTCAGTAGTTTCAGTTCATGGCGAGAGGGAGTAGGGAGCCAGTTATTTTTAAACGTCTTTGGTAACTTGTAGAAGATGACAGAAAGGCAGCGTTTGGTTGAGAAGAAAGGTAAAAGAAATTCAGTTGACATGATGTTCTCAAATCAATGAGTAATCGTGTTTAATGATTGTGATTTAAATTTGATTATTATTCAAGCAGCCTTAGTGGATGGGTATCTTTATGGATCTTTATTCATTTCAAATGAGAAAGAAACTACCTATTAACGACTGTCTCGTCTAGGGCTGACCTTTGAAGCTTTTTTTGGCAATCGAAGCTTCGAAGGTTCGATTTAATTTGTCTTTATTAAATATATATATATATTTTTTTTATATTTTTTTATCTTATGTTGTGGGACTTGTACAGCACTTTGGTAAACTTTGTTGTTTTTAAATGTGCTCTATAAATAAAGTGGATTGGATTAATGAATTAAGTAGCCCCTTTCGTGACTGTGACACAGCCAACAATGTTTCACTCGGCTGCGCTGCCTGGGTGCAGTGGGGCTGCTCTCACAGCCAACGACATGACATTACATAATTATGTTGCAACCTTCGTCTATCAAGCAAACAATTATATAAATATTTATATGTAGTTGATGGAGACAAATCAGAATTCGACTTAATTAAGCATGTTTTATTAAGACATATTTTTATATGGGTCGGGACACTTTAAAAAAGCAGCACAATGAACACAAATCTGTCCGACATAGTCTTAAATAACAAACGGCATTGCTTCGCTTCTTCGTCGACATGTCCTTGTTGTTTTCAACACAGATAATCTCCACCTGCTTGTTGTAGAGAGGTGGAGTCGAGGCGCCACTTACTTTCGTTTCATTGGAATGGAGGCGGGAACGCGCCGCTTACTTTCGTTTCATTGGAATGGAGGCGCAAGATTTTGGAGGCAACATTTTTTTTTTAATAAAATTATTATTATTATTATATTTTTTTTTTTTTTTTTTTTTACTTTTTTTATGTTCGAAGCTTGTGCCATCGAACGAAGCTTCAAAGTATTTAAGACAGCCCTCTCGTCTACTATAGATCTGTGGTTCTCTGACTTTTTTGATTTGCAACCCCTGAACCAGGGTCGTCTGTTCACAGCCTCCCTACTGGGCAATTAATCACATTTAATTTTCAATTACGATCTTTGCTTCCAATGATTATGAAAACAAGATAATGGACTTTTAACCAGGTCATGTTTTTCTGTTGAATTATAAATCCACTGTTAAAAAGACTTATTTAAATATATATATTTGAATTATTATTATTAAGTTCAGTAATCGTTTTTTTTGCCATAATCGAGCAGCCCCACCCACTACATAGTCGAGCATAGACAGAATGGTGAACTTTGACATGAAATTATGATTTGTATTTCCCATTTTCAGGACATTTTACTTGATTAATGATTGGAGGTGTGCTTTAGACTTCAAACATTTGTAATTTTCTAAATAGTTATCTGGCAACCCCCAGGTTGAGAACCACTGATCTACCGGTAGATAATATCACCATAAAGTCTACATCTTTCACCATTATCTTTTGTGTTGTTGATTTTCTTCAAGCAGACATGTGAGCCTCTTGAAGCCTTACAGGTTCTATTGGCAATCATTCACTGTTATCACATAATCAAGCAATGTCCTCTTTATAGCTTTAGGAGAACAGCCAGGTAAATGCAGTTGACGTGTTACACAACGTTGTCATAATGATGAAAATGAAAGATGCCATCAATGGCAACACCGGCAAGCTAATCGTGTCAAATGACTTTACATGGTTATTATGACACAAAGCATTGTTCAGGGAAGCTTGAAGGCCAGAGTGCTATGCTGCACTAGCTGACCCAAACAACTGTTAAAGACTGATGACCATGTTATTGGATGTCAGCTTTACTTAAATCAAACTCTGGTTCTTAATATGCCATAAGCTGTCTCCACAGACATAATACAAACTTCATTCATAAATCCAGGGTTTTACCAGCTTGTAGACTGCTTGTAGCATTGTAACAACTCTCATTGTTTGATGCCCAGGATTATGGTAGCATAACCCCAATGGTTTCACAACAAAGTACAAGCTGTCACAACTATGATGGTATTATACAGTCTGTGCAAAGCAGGATTTAGTGACTTTTTCTTTTTCTTTTAATTTGCTCATTGTTGCAGTCCTCAAAAAAACATTGAAGCTTCATCATTTATTTAGCGGCCTCACCAGCATGAAATGAGTAGAGGTCTTTCATCTTTTATCTGTATGGTTGAATTGATTGAGTGGAATTATCTTTGAAACTCTTTCCTACGTGCATTTCTTCATCATCCTGGACCATGACGATGGTGAAACAGACGGACAGACCACAAGGCATGTTGTCAAGGACCACCAGACCCCATCTTGGCTATTGATTATCAGCAGAATGCAATAGAGAGGATATGAGGCGCACATTAGGGATCCCAATGGGAGGCGATGTAATGAGGCACACAGATACATGGCGACGGCACGGTTTCCGTAGGTTTGGTACATCACAGGCCTCCACCCACACACTGACGGCACAACAGCAGCCAAGTCCTATTGTGTAAACGGGAGATCAGAGGACTAAGCCTTTGGTGTTTGATGTGATGCTTTTTTGCATGTCATCGCCAGTAGGCCATTTAAGTTGAGACATTATGATCTTTAATATGGCAAAAAGAGGAATACAAAGTTTGAAGATCCCCCCCACAACCACCACGACCAAACAAAAAACTCATGTTTGGCTATGAGTGGCCAGTTCTCCAGGGAAGAGAGAGAGAGGGCCTTCTGTCACTTTTGATTCCTTTTTTTTGTGTGGACATGTCTACCAAGTCTGGAGGAGCCCCTCTCCACCGATTGTTGGCGTCTTCTTCAGTGGTGATGAATAGTCAGTGACAGGGAGCCACCTGCAAGGAGACTCAACTCTCGCTGCTCTCCCCATTTTGTCCAGGCTCTGGACCGGGTTGTCGCCATCGGCAGATGGGGCTCTCGTCGCACATCACACTCGGTGGAGTTAGTCCTAACTGAGAGGCAAGTTGCTAAAAAGTGAATTGTGTAGTCCGTCGGCAGTTGTACCTAAACCAGTGCAAGTTACGTATGGCCCCCACCTAAATCCTTGTGAGTGCTCCTGACATTCCATTGCTAATATCTGTGTGGGTTTGTAGTTTTACTAATGGAATACATTAATTCTCTATTGTCTTGGGACGATTTCAAAGGGTTGTGGTCTTGTGTTTTGTTTGCTTTCCTCCAGGATAAGCATTTAATTGTGACAGAGCTGAACTGGCAAATAACCTAGGGATGTTGAATTACTGCCAATTATCTTTTTTTTATTTATTCCCAAATTAGCCATTTTATAGTACGGGTCAGACAGTCTGTGTTCAATTAAGGATAATTGGAATGTGTGCTTCACACCACCCACACAGTATCTCATCCTGTTGTAAATAACAATAGTTGTGCTGATAATGATGGCCCATTAAGCACTCCATCATATGCATGTCTCCTAACAGCAGGGTTTGTCACAACAGTCGTCCTCCTCCATGCTGCTTATTAGCCACCCGTGGCTGCCCCAAAAGTAACATTTTAGACCAATCAAATTGGCAAATTGGGGCAACAATGGCTCGGGAGGTAGAGCAGTCGTCTGGCAATCCAGAGGTTCCCGGTTCGATTCCCGGGCAGCTTGTCGAAGTGTCCCTGAGCAAGACACTTAACCCCCAATTGCTCCCGATGAGCAGGTTGGCACCTTGCATGGTTGCCTCCGCCATCGGTGTTTGAACGTGTGAGTGAATGGGTAAAATGTGAGGAACAAATTCTAAAGCGCTTTGGATAAAAACGCTATATAAACATGCAGCCATTTACCATGCACTCTTAGGCATTTTATTTATATATTTGAGGTCCATCGTTTGGTTTTAATGCTTAAAAAACTGTTTTCTTTAAATAGTAAAAACACTACATTGGGTGAGTACTCATATTACTGAGTAATATTAACATATAATATAATCAGTTAACTATGGACAATCATGCGATTGAATATTGGACAATTCAATATTTATCGATTGACAGCCTTATATATTGTGGCAGATATCCCCCTTCCCATGGCTACGTGGAGGAAGGGAGATACTACTGCCATGGGCAGAGGAGAGTTAATTAGAGAGTTGATTAGGACTGATAGAACACACCTGTGCACCACGTGATTCCCCACATCCCACACACACACACACACACACACACACACACACACACACACAGAGACACCCATAGTTTAAAGCCAGAGGAGAGACCGAGAAAGGTTGAGTGGAGGTGAGGAAAGAGCAGAGAGAGAGAGTGTGATACGGAGTTTGTGAGGTAGTTGAGAGGAGAGGTAATGGCAAGAAGGTGTTTGTGGAACTGGACTGGCTGAGATACCCCCTTGTGAAACTGACCCTGGACCGGACGACAAACCCTGAGTATTGAACATTCCCTTTTTTGTACGAGAGCCTGATACGTGTTTTGACTGTTATTCGACTACTCTAATTGCCCATCAGACTTTTGTGCTATTAATCAATAAATATATTTTGGACCGTGTCAAGCCTGAACACCACCAGACTCGTCACAATATATATATATATTAGGGTGTAACGAGTCGACCTCACGATTGCGATTCTTCAGGCAACGATTCAATGCATCATGAAATCTCTTATCTTTTTGAAAAAAATCGATGCATCGAATCGAACACATTAGAATCGATGCATTTCGATTAATCGATGCATCGTTACACCCCTAATATATATACACAGTAGGGGTGTAACGGTACACAAAAACCACGGTACGGTACGTACTTCTGTTTTGAAGTCAAGGTTCGGTACGGGTTTTCGGTACAGTGGAGGAAAGTTTGGCTTTCCATGTTCCACTCGGGTGGTGTAGTGTGCAGTAACTAATTGTACTTGTAGGGCTGTCAATGAATATTCTATATTGAAATTAATAATCGACTTGTAATTTTCTTTTTTAAATAATAATAATTATATTAGATTGTGAGAAAAAAAACAGCCCCCGGTGGGCGGTCGTTAGTGGTTAACATACTGTTGTATTTGTTCGGTACACTACACAGCCATTCGGTACGGTACAGTACACACTGAAATGGTTCGGTTCGGTACGGATACGTGTACCTTTACACCCCTAATACACAGTATATATTGTGACGAGCCTGGTGGGGTTCAGACTCGCCACGGTTAAAATATTCGAATGTCCACACACGAGCAATATCAATCAATACAAGTATTTATTGAATTAAAGGCAGTTGGAATCCAGTTGGAAAAGGCAAAATAATGGTCGTGATTCAGTCCGAGGGTCAGAAACACAAAACAGGCTTGCCGACAGAAAAAGGGATGGTTCAATACTAAGGGTAGTTGTCCGGTCCAGGGTCAGTACACAAGGGGGGTTTCTCAGCCAGTCCAGGGTCCAGTACACAATGAACACCTACTCGCCTTCACCTCTCCTCTCACCTTCACAACTCAGAATAACACAATCTCTCTCTCTCTCTCTCTCTCTCAATAACAACAACTCCAACCTCACCTCCGCTCAACTTACTCCTCTCTAACATATTTTGCTATGTAGTGTGTGGGTCTGGGGGGGGGGGGGGGGGGGGGGATCTGCCACAATATATATACCGTAAATGAAATGTAGCCCCCTCAAATTATTTTATGAAAAAATCTATAAAATCAACAGCATGTGATGAATCAAAGGATGCTTCTTCTTCTCTGATGATTCTGTTGCTTTTTGGCCCAGTTATTCAGTGTTACTTTGAACTTGAAGTGGGCCCCTCACCTCTCCCTCTGCTCCCGTGAGCTGCTCTGGAAGTGGGCCCCTCACCTCCCTCTGCTCCCGTGAGCTGCTCTTGGAAATGGAACATGACCTCAGTATGCAGGGGAGAAGCAAGATGGATTATGTGATCATGAGCCCAGAGTGAAGTGAAAGCAATGATGACTGCAGAGGGCTTGTGCCTGAAAGCTCCTGAAAATGAGATTGACATCCTTGCTTAACCAAATCTCCTAATGGCAAACAGCAGCATTTTTTATTAATGCAACTGTCTTGTCATTCCCTTGATTGCCTTGCGTTAGCCATTCAGTTCGCCTACAGGAAGCAAACGTATCAACGTGCAAGTGTCATAGAATTTGATGGCATGAATTGCAAGCATGTGATGTTTGTTATTCCCTCTTTCAGACTGTGCTCTAACCTTGAAATTGTGACCTTTCTTTGTATCCCAAGCAAACCCATTTTTCATCCACAACTCTCACCTACCTTGACCCACATGTCCACCTGGGTCCAGGGCAGCGCCACAGGCAGCTGAAATGCTTCCATTTACAAAAGAGAAAAAAGCTAGACCTCTTTTTCTGAACTTTTCCTACATTTAATGGAATACTGCCCCTACTCCCAATTAATTTATGATCTGAGCTTGTCTAACCAATGTTTCCAGTGGTATCTCTCATAATCCATTCAGCAGTTAGGCCTACTGGCTTCTATGAATCAATATGATCAGATTCACAGGTATCGATAGCCTGGAAGCCATGCAGTCTTCCACACGCTATGGTATCGATGCATCTTTTCTCCCAATTAGGGCTTTAGAAGTGCAGGTTGTTTTAGACAGTCTTCTGAATAGCGGCCGTGATATAACGAGGCACTGGGGGTCAATATCGTACACGGAGTGGCATCTGTGCCTAGTGTTTTGCGTTAATGCCTGGCTAACTTGTTGGTAAATGTGGTTTCCCTGTGGCCTGTGGCCATATTGATTTGTTGATTTCTATGGTGCGCTGCATGTTTAATGTAAACGTTCCGGATCTGCTCCCCAGGGCTGTTTTTGAATCGCCAGTCAAACACAAACACCCCCATCCTCAGCAGCGCTGCACGTGTTATCTACAGGGCTAGGAGGTATACCGGATATTAAGGTTTTTATTATTTATTTATTATATACCATTGTCCATAATATGTATATATTGTCCATAATATGCTGGGCATATTGTATTTTTAAGCTGATAAAAAAATATTCATTGCTGCAGTATAAACAAGTAATAGAAAATAGACCATTTTGAATGAAATGGCACCATGACAGTTGTATTATAACTAAGATAAGGACTTAACTTTTCATGGCACAATGTAATTTGTACTGGTAAATGAAATGCTGTTATATACACCACCAAAACTAAGATACATATTGTGATATGATATGTTGGATATACGTGCTGGAAGCATCAGAATGGGTCAATTAATAAAGGGAATATTTATTAGGGATGTGAAATTGCTGGAAGTCAGCGAGGGCTTTTCATGTTTGCTGGCAAAACATCGGCTGCATTTATGATTCATGATTAGACTAGTTTCCATGCGGGGGAAAATAAGTCACTCACAACCCCAGTATCCCCGGCCTAGATATTATCTCTCATTGTGTTGAATTCCACCTGTATTACTGTTATTATTACGGTGTGATGTGTTGTCTGCAAGTGGTTGTTTTACAGAAGTCAGAATTAGGGCTGGGTGTTGTTTGACATTTTCTTTTAAATAGGAGGTGTTTTGGATGATTTTGGATTGTGGTTGAATAGAAGACATGTTATATGTTGGAACAAATATGTTTATTGGCTCACTGACGCTGATGAGATTAACTACTTGGGTATTGACTATTGACATCTCTGTCATTCTATGCCAAATTTCATTTCAATACCAAATTTCGATACCCAGCCCTAGTCGGAATGCATTGTGATTCAACTCAGCACGGTGGAGTTGGGCACTGGGACTCTAGTGCAAGTTGGTTAGTTAGCTTTATTTAAATGTTAAACCCATTATAGCTGGGCAAAGAAAAACTGCACATACTCGATTACAACAAGGACGGTGCCAGTGGAAAGGACTAGGCCTAATGTACCCCTTATAGTTAATAACTGATTAGAATGAATTGATTGAATCTATAGTCCTATATAATTCTTTCAGGTTTTAGCATGTAAAAAGAAGGGTTCAAACTTGAGTAACCCCTGAAGGTATGCAAAAAACAACATTAGACAGACACGTTAAAATATCAATACAATTCAACAATTGACTGGAAAGCACTTTTCAGCTCATCTGTTTTTAATGTGTGTGTGTGTGTGTGTGTATTGTATATAACTGCCATTCTTGGCCAGGTCACTCTTGGAAAAGAGATCTCAATGGGTCTAACCTGGTCAGATAAAGGTTAATGAATGAAAATAAGTCAACTAAATAAGACTTGTGCACATCTTGTTGGCCCCCGACTGGAGGTGCAGGTCAGCGCAAAAGAGATATGTATAAAGCTAAAAGAAGGGACTGCACAGTGCACACTCCTCACTCCTCAGGACTGATTTAGCTTTTTATTTGTTTGGTGCACAACGCGTTTCGCTTCTGCTTTTTCTTCTGAATGAAAATAAGTATTCAGAAGTAAAGAAAAAAAACAAGGTCTTCAGTCACAGGGGTCGCCACCGGTGCACCGGGTACTTTCTCTTCTGGTAGAAAGCATGGACGATTATTTTCTTCATTGTAATGATGGGGCTCTTGGCGTTGTGGCTTGTGCCAGTATGGCTAGCTTATTCAGATCTTTATGTAAATGTTTTTTTTGTTGCCTTAAGGAGAAAGAAACGACATTAATTCAGTTCACAGACCCGCCCTCTAAACTGCATGCCCTGATGCTCTTTATGTCTCTGATATGACAGGACCATCAACATGATGCACTCTGACTCTCGAGTGTGTCTTATAATCAATGAATCATCCATAGCGAGGAACTTTCTTTTCCTGAGTCATTGGACTGCGGGGGCTTATTTGCTCTATGGCTGCATTTTTATATAGCTCTTTTATCCAAAGCGTGTTACAATTTGTTCCTCACATTTGACCCATTCAGTCATACATTCACACACCGATGGCAGAGGCAACATGCAAGGTGCAAACCTGCTCATCGGGAGCAATTAGGGGGTTAAGTGTCTTGCTCAAGGACATTTTGACACGCTGCCCGGGAGGAGCGGGAATCAAACCGGGAACCTCTGTATTACCAGACGTCGACGACCACTCTACCTCCTGAGCCACTGTCGCCTCCCCGACACTGCTCTACTGTCCTGTGAAGTTAGCATTTCCCCCACTGATCGGCACCACACCCCCCTCAGCCCATTCACTTAACAACAATAACAATATTGTTATAAAAACGTTTTTTCGCTTGTTATTTTATGTCTAGATTAGAGACACACAACATATCATACTTGGTATAGCATACTTTGCTGATTTGATGCTTGTTTTATGAATTCATCCTTTTGTGGGGCACACACAATTAAAATATGTCATAGCTACAATGCATTTATTTGAAATTTTTTAATGTATTTCTCTTAGGGCTGGGCGATATAACGATAAATATCGCGATATATTTTAATAGTCGATATGGAATATCGAAATTAATTTTTTTTTTTTTTTTTTTTTAATATATATATATTTTTTTTTGTGACCTGCAACAGGGCAGTTTTAAAACCAGAGACAGTGGACAGACTTGTCTTTCTTGCCTGCAACTTAAAGTAATGGCTTTGCTTGTCCAAATGACAATACTGACCAAATTGAGATTTATTTTTCTCTTGTCCATTTATTTTGTTTGCTTTCTAATTTAAAATACATTTTGAAACCGTCTGTACACAGTAGGGCTGCAACGATTAGTCGACATAATCGACGATGTCGATTATAAAAAATCGTCGACGAGAAATTGTTGCGTCGATTAGTCATTAAAAAAAAAAAAAAAAAAATTCATTTAATTTTTTTTTTTTTTTTTTTTTTTGCACTACCTATCTTTGTGAGAGTGGCTTCTCAGGGTTCCAGACAACATCATAACATGATGATCCCATAGCAAATTTTGGACATTGAAAACATTGTTCCCCTGCAGGAGATGATCAGACTAGACACACAATACATTACACACGCACTCCTCTCACTCACACACAGCGATCAGAGTAAGACACACACATACACACTCCTCTCACTCACACACAGCGATCAGAGTAAGACACACACACATACACACTCCTCTCACTCACACACAGCGATCAGAGTAAGACACACACACATTCACACTCCTCTCTCTCACACACAGCGATCAGAGTAAGACACACACACATTCACACTCCTCTCACTCACACACAGCGATCAGAGTAAGACACACACACATTAGGGGTGGGACGATACATCGATCCAGATCGATACATCGATGTAATTATCAACAATCGAATCGGATCGATGCGATGTAATAAGATCGATTCATATCGATACTCTTATTTTGAAAATCCTGTGGCGAGTCTCATATCTGCCCAAGAACAACAGCAGTAGCTCCGTGTGTGTAGATGTTACAGCATAGCATTCTCCCTTTCTGTGTGTGTGTGTGTGTGCGCGCGTCTTTGGAAAGACAAGATGAGGTCAGAGGAGTTTGATGTTTAAATGTTATTTAAACATAAACAATATAATACATAATAAATGTAGGCCTATACATGATCATGCAACATCAACAAATTGTTGTAGGAACGGTTTGGGAGAGGGAGGTTGTGAGTTTTGAGTTCCAAAAAATGTAGCTTAAAGTTTAAAGCTCAATATATAAAAACGTGGCACTTTACAGTGAACAGGAGGTCTATTTGTATTAAAAACAATAGATTGATTTTCCTTTAAATGTCTGGAAGAGCTCAAAAATACAAATGTCAAATGATATTTTCATTACCTTTTTTTTGTTGATCTAAATGTTACCGATTGTGTTAAATGGGCATATGATATCATCTCATATCGATCGCAGGCACCTGAATCTAATCGTATCGTATTGTATCGTGAGAGACTTTGTGATATCGGCAAATATCGTATCGTTGTCCAAAGAATCGATATCATATCGTATCATGATGAAACTGGTGATTCCCACCCCTAACACACATACACAAATTACACAGTACACACCTCTCACTCACACAGCGATCAGAGTAAGACACACACAAATTACACAGTACACACACTCCTCTCACTCACACAGCGATCAGAGTAAGACACACACACATACACACACACACGGACTCCTCTCACACACAGCAAACAAAAGTTATTTAAAGTACATTACACTTCCACTTTAATTTGTATTATTTAATTTATTTATCTTGTTATGAGTGATTGCTGTATTGTTCTTCAAATACATTTTCATTTAAAGTGGCTTAAAGATCCAAATTCAAATGTTTCATGAGTCATTATTTTAATTTGCTATGGGATCATCATGTTATGATGTTGTTGTTTGGTCCTGACAAGAGTCTCAAAGTCTGGGGTGATGGTAGACAAGCAACTCTGAGGTCATGCTCAATGTCCAATCTGTTCCTCTGCTCTGTCTTCAGCTGGACCAGAGCTGAGAAGCCACTTTCACAAAGATAAGTAATTATATATAAAAAAAAAAAAAAAAACGTTTTTTTTTTTTTGTTGTTTACATTGGTTTTCGATTAGTCAACTAATCGAAAAAATATTCGGCAGATTAGTCGACTACCAAATTAGTCATTAGTTGCAGCCCTAGTACACAGTAGGCTATGTGTGCTAGCAGAACTAGACTCCAGTCACGAGTCACGGTGCACATGTGCGGTGGTTTGTCCACCAAAAAAGCGCCAAAAGATCGAAAATAAACGAGCAGAGCCAGAACTGTTCAACTCCCCTGGATCCACAGCCAGCAGAGAAGCCGGTTTACTTTCGCTTTTAAACCAGCTGCAGCCTGAGAACTGGAGTGTGAGGGGATGTAACACTAAAGATGGCGGCAATGACAAGAATTGCTGCAAAATAAACATACATCTGTTAAATTTTTTTTTTCTTTTTTAATACTTATAACAATTCGATAATTATCGATATCGAGAAATATGATAACATTATCATATCGTTATCGCGATAAGATTTTTTTCCATATCGCCCAGCCCTACTCTTAACTCATTCAGCGCCAGAGAGCACTGTGTACTGTGTGGTTGAAAGGCCGATGCTTTAAAGTATTGGAATACGTGGCAGTGTTTGCAGGGCTATAATAACTACCGGTATATTATATATTAAAACTATGGATACAATACTATTGCCCATTTGACGTTGAGTATATCGTTCAATATGTGAAAGAAATAAAATAAATTCATCCATACATTCCCGTTTTATACCGTGGTGAATATAAGTATGGTTTTAGGGTAATTCATGGGAGGCTGGTAATAGGGGGGGGGGGTCTTTTTATGCTTTGATCGTCACCAACGGAATACGTTATGGACTAGCGTTACACACATGCGCTCGGATCAATGCAAGATTGATATAATATAGCCCTTACCTTGACTAGGATCTGCCCTAAAAAGAATATTCCAATAATCTGATCGCGAGTCCCAGTATTGGTGTCGCCAACATAATCCACCATACATCATCCATCTGGAGCATTTGAAAATATTGATTTGGCTATATCTTAATAATTTGTGTCCAATGATCCCAAATGGATTATCTAAGTCTATGCTGTTGAGTAAAAGTAATGGATTGGATCGGTTACGGTACTCACTCAGGTGATATCAGTTCATCCCTAGTTTTGGTGATATGTTGTATGTGTCTGAAACTGTGATGCAGAATAGTGGTCGACCGATATAGGTTCCTCAATGGCTGATGCCAATATTTAGAGAGCAGGTCTTTGGCTAATATATAATGCAGATATGTTTTGTTTTTTGCATCTGATCAAATACAACAATTTTATAATAACTGATGAGACGCAACATTTCTGAACTGAAATTAATATTTATTTAACATGTTAAATGTTATTAGTTTAAAGGGGGAACTATTTCTTTCACTATTTGGGCACTTTTACACAATTCCCGTGAGTTTATGGAACACCTCTGTAATTTTTTATTTTTTATTCATTGTTTTGTATTTCTAATCAAGTCCTCAAAAACAGCATTTTTCTACCTCAAGATCTCCTCTCCGTTTTGAGCCTGGGCACCAACCACACTGGTAAACCACTGCCTCGCCTGAACATTATCATGCAGCGGTGTCTCTCTGACATCACAGATCAGCACATTTTCAGATGACTCAGTTCAGTGAGGGTGAATATTGTGAGAGGAGAATTGGAAGAATGCGCCGCCGCCAATATGAGAATTAGAGACATAGATCATATTAATATAAGTCCACATAGCTAGGAAACAATGCTAAACACTGAAAAAGGCCATTTATAAGATAGTTCCCCTTTAACTAATGTTATTGTCTGTCTAGTATCTGCATTGTCTCTTTTTGCACTCTAGATCTGCACTCTTACCTGTTCATATCATCTACTATTGACTAACGTTAGAGGTGACAAGGTGATAGAATGGAGATTCTGTCCTGTGAATCCACTATTATCTCTCATTAAACACTGTGCCAAGTTAGCTTGGTGTATTGAAGCACAGATACAGGCACAGGCACACAGAGGGAGAGAAATTTGCATTGTTTTTTGCATTGGTGTATTTCGGGGACGCTGTGAGTGAATCTCTCGATGTATTTCTATGAAGTGCGCGTCCAGCGCCAGACACATCCGCTATGGACCGCAGGGGCCGTTCAGCTTGCGTTTTGCAGCTGTTCTGCTTTTAGTGTGGTGTGTTTAAACTCCATGAGTTATTCTTTCTTTCCTTTTTTTGTTGTTGGGTTGATAATATCTTCTCATAGCCCAACTGGGCTAAAATGTCTTGTTTCCTTAGGTGAGTGTATGTATTGCATACCTGTCGTCGTGACGCCATCATTAGGAAAATATTGTTTTTCGTCTTTTGTGCCATCGACTTTTTAGCATGAAATTAATTGATCAATGTAAGCTAGTCATCTAACCTCCTCGGTTCCTGTTAGCGAGGAGCCCAGCTGTTCCTGCGTTCTCCAGCTGATGACCAGTGCAGCCACATGGATCTGCACTAGGATGTCACAGCTGACGCCAATGCTGATGTCCTCACTTGATACGCCCCTCCCCCATTGGGGTTCAGGTAGCCCAGGAGGGCATGCAGCTAACGCATCCCAGATAACATAAGTGGGCCAACCCTTGTTGAAAACCACACAATTCTGACTGCGATGAAGTACATTTTGCTCTCATCTCTCCTTGCCATGCCGTGCTCCTAGTTGCATTATGTTCAAGTTCCCATACAGTATGTGAAATGTTTAGTCTTTGGGGACATTAGTGACTACCACAATAGAGACCCTCATGTCCACCCAGGCCAGTTCCAGTGACTCAAATCAATTTCCATCATGAATAGATCTTTTAACTGTGGACCACTTTCTGTTCGTTAGATTTCTTTAATATTTTGAGACATTTGAAAATGTTGTGTTTTCCACAACCTCACAAGGGTTACTTACCGCCCTTGTATCTATGTTTTAGTCTCGGTACGTTTGTTCTTCATGGCCAGTATAGGGCATCAGGAAGTTAGATGGTGCTAGTGCCATTAGTACGTTTGTTCTTCATGGCCAGTATAGGGCATCAGGAAGTTAGATGGTGCTAGTGCCATTAGTACGGATGCTGCTCACCATGTTGGCGGGTTACGAACACCAATTTGCATTGAATATTAAAAAAGAAGGGTCGAGGACGTTTCTCCCATGATCATCATGAAATTTAACGTGGCAGCTTTTCATACAAGACTTTCCATTGTTTGAACCCGGAAATTATCTAGGACTGAGCCATTTTATTTTCAATTACATCTTTGGCATAACGATTAAGAAAACAAGTCATGTTTTTTTTTTTTTTTTTTTTAACCCTCTTTTTCTCCGCCTGATTTTCTGTGCTTTTCCTCCCATCCCAATTTAGTCGTTATGCCAATTCCCCCCTCCCCTACCTGGTCGTTGTGCGCATGTGCCCCCTACTGGTCGATCTAGGGAGCCCTGAGGTCTACCACATGCTTCCTCCGACACATGCGGAGACAGCCAGCGGCTCTCTTTTCACCTGACAGCTCATTGGTGAAGTGTAACGCGTGGGAGGCCACGCTGCCTTCACCACTTCCTGTCTTTTGCTGTGCAGGTGCCCAGACCTGACCTGTAGGAGTCGCTGTCCACAACGCCAGATTACCACCCATCAACTTCCCTCCCGTCTCCCGCTAACTCAGCCAAACGAGTTAGTATGACGGCTGGCCCAAGCCGGAGGCAATGCTGACACCCGGATTCGAGACCGGAGTCTCTCGCATTGGTGACGAGCACAATCTTCGCTGCGCCACCCAGCTGCCCTCAAGTCATGTTTTTTAAGCCAGGTCAAGCTTTTGAGACGGGTCATGTTTTCGTTTTTCAGTTGAATTATATTTAAAGTTCAAGGAAATCCATTGTATTTTTTTTTACAAGTTCAATAAATGCATGATGTTTCCAAAGTGGATGAGTAATCGTGTTAAATACTGATGATCTCAATATTTTTGCCATAATCGAGGCGCCAACACACTTGGTCAATCGGAGTGACCCTGTACAAATGATGCGATGTAACATCAGCCTCCCAAAGCCCTATTGTCCTGAATGGGAGTTTACTCTTTTTAGTGGTTGTTTACAAAGCCCACAGTCTCCTTGTTAGGCAGGAGTCAGGTGAGGACATAGTCATTCATATGAGGAGTGATTCCATTATTTGATCAACCTGTAAGGAAATTGATTTGGTCACAAGACCCAAGCCATAGATACACTCCATCATGCTGTTGATATAGAGTGTTAATTTACTAAGACACACATTCACCCCCACTGATAACGGCTCTCCATGACCAACTGCCGCCAACCTCTTCTCCCATAACGAAATGGAACACAGGCTTGTGTTTACCTAATAACAATTAGCCTAGGTCTGAACGGCAAAACCACCACCGTTGAACCCAACAGATAATAAGCAGTGCCTCGTCAAAGCACCCGTTTGTCATGCGAAGAACATTCCCACCTAATGGGCGCGCCGTCTCAATGAAACAGAACTCCTCTGATGTGATGTGATGGTGACACCAAGCATCGTCTCAAAACACACTACATGCGAGAGGGTAGAACAAATGTCACCGCTTTCCCTTATTGTCTCGCCTTGTTTACTCCAGTTTTTAATTGCAATTACTTAGCACACAGGCGGCGACTTATTGACAGCAAAGTGGGGTTTGGGAGTCGCCGTGTGTTAATTGGCCTGGTTAAAAGGCGTGACCGAAGAAGGCATGTTAGAGGAGACGCCTCATAAAGGCCAGTCTCTCTAACTCACAGAATAGATTAAGCTTCATGGATCTGCAGAACTGCTTATTAAAGAAAATCCTCTTTGGAATTGTGTGTAGACTACTTTCGCTCTTCCACGTGGAAAATCCTCTTCAAAGGTGTTTGTGTTCTCGCTTATTCCTTCCGTCTTTCTTTCCTCTTTTGTCTACTATACCTCTTTTTTATTCACCCTTTTCCATCTATCTCCCGACTGTCTTAAGTTACATGGGACATTAGGACAGCCGAATCCCGTCCAATCTTTCGCCGTCGACTAAAGACTCACTTCTTCAACCATTATCTGAATAAAAAAAAAATTATAATCTAACCCTAACTAACCATACTGTCATGCACTTGTCCTAATAAACTAACCTACACTGTAGCACTCAACACTTTGATGAACATTGTTACTCAGCTGATAGAGTTGTGCCCTTCCTGATGGCTTGTCGTACAGAACTTGTAAGTCGCTTTGGATAAAAGTGTCAGCTAAATGACTAAATGTAAATGTATGCAGCAGTTTGTTTATCTACCTGCTTTGCTTTGTGTAACCAGTCATTGCCGTCACGGAGGCGGCTGATCTGACTTAATGCCAAAACGGAGCTCTGCTTTCTTGCCATATACAGGTGGCAGTGTTCCAGCCCGCGAGACATGTCGCGGTGTAGTCTGTGTGTCCCTCTGTGCTGTAAGCTGTGCACTTAAAGGCGAGGTCAAGTCAACATGGGAGTGGGTGGGAATTTGTGTGAACCTCTGCAACAATGGCGGGCTCTCACAAACGGGATGTGGCTGTTTTTGCTGGACCATACAGGAAAACTGTGTTTAGTAGTGTGGCGGAATAATAAACACCCCCCACCCCATTACCCTCCCCCATCCATTCACCTTTCACCTTCAACCCCCCCTCCCATGTGTGATCCCCCCATAGCCTATTGTCCTCCAAATACCCAAGTTTCTGTCTACCCTCCCCCACCCACCCACCTGTCGTCTACGTCCCCCTATCCCCCTAACTCACCCTGCTCACCTCGTCCCCCTCACCCAATACCCCCCCCCTTTCCTATCTTCTAACTCACAACCCCCCCCATCCAATCCAATTGTCTCTCCCACCTGGACACATTATGTCCAGATATGTCCTGGCTAGGGATGCCCCCCGAAACCCGGTTCTAAATGGGATCCGGTATTGATAAGCTCCGACGTTATCGATACTCAAGAAATTATGGAGTTTTTTTCTTCGAGGAATTTAATACATTGCGAACTATCTCCTCTCTCTGTGTCGCTCTGTCTGCACGAGAAGCGGGACTGAGTTACATACAATCGCGGCTTGAGTCGCTCACACTCACACAAATGCACCTACGGGTACTTGGCTCCGTGCTGAAGCGCGCAGCACACAGACAGCTCTGCATGTGCTCATCATGGCGGAGAGAACGAAACACGCTCTAAAGTCTGGGTACACTTTACGAAAGTCGATGCCGACAACACACGTTCACGTTGCCACAAGTGCAACAAAACATTTGCTAGTATGGGTGGCAATACAAGCAATTTGTCAAAACATCTGTTGTCAAAACATAACATTAGTCTGCAGAAATGCGCCATTTTCGACTGCTTTGCTCACAGTGTTCCATCTCCATCCACTGCAGGTAAGCCAAGATACGGAGTTAGCTAGGCTAATAACGAATTATTACGAATAGGCTAATAAATAAAATATAATTGCTTAGCTAATTGTTTAGCTACAAATATATTTGAAAGATGACAACTTTGTATAGATCATCGTCGGGCTGAGGCTGCAGCCACCATGTCCCAGCCCACCCCTCCTCCCTCTACCACCACCGGTCCCAGCCAAGCCCAAAGTCCCTTCACCCTAGAGCAGGGGTGCCCAACCTTTTTTTAACCAAGATCTACCTTTTAATTTGCCACCTAGCCGAGAGCTACCAGCCCAAATTTGTCCTACTCTCGGCTAGTATTAGTATATATATATATATATATATATATATATATATATATATATATATATATATAGTAGTAGTATATATGATGAATTGAAAATGGGGGACCCTGATGTAAACAAGACGAAAGTCTTTCTCTGGTCTGCATCCCCTTAACAATTGTATGTATTGAGCTGTACTGTACTGTACCCATTCTGCAATCTGTTAATAAAGTTTTCAATCAGTAGTAATAGTATTACCCATTCAATATGCACATGACGGAAAATATTATATGGCATATAATATTTTCTGTCATGTGCATATTGAATGGGTATATAATATAATATGCTATTTTATATATCATTGTAACAGTGTAGTGTAGGAATTACAAGAATGACAAGACTGTAACTGTAACTTCTCACGTTTATTTCACACTCTGCATACACACTGACAACACACACACACTCAGTTCAATGGGCATGAGAAAACATATGTTTACATTGCCAAAGCAAAAGTGGAACAATACAATCAAAACAAGGGTGTGACTATTTTTCCTGGGTCCCATGAGTGACCAGATTAGTGTGCTCGCTCATGTGTGCATCAAAACGAGCACATGAGCCTCCCACTGTACGCACATCACAGCATGACATTTTGGCTGAAGCTGCAGACGAGGTCCATATGTGTCTCTTCTTCATGCCTCCCCTTCAATTCTTAAAGCAGAGGCTTGTTTTTTTTTTTTTTTTTTTTTTTTTTATGCATACTAGGCTGCAACCATTACACCCCTTGTTCACGAATGGCCAGGCATCGAAGTGATACAGACCCAAGCAGCATGGGCTAATCTTTATCCTTTTCTGTGTGTGTCGGTGTGTGTCAGTCTTGTCACAGAGCTGAAGGGGGGAAAGGCAACGGAGCAGAGGATGGCAGCGGAGGGGAGAGCACATGCTAGCCTTGCACAGGGCAGATAAGAGCGGAGTAAGGCAGCGAGCATGAGGTGTAAACGAAGGAGAATTAAAGGGATCAAAGTATTGTAGAAGAGCTCCCTCTGACCGCCTCTACGGGGCAAAGCCACATCTGTTGCTGTGAGTCAGTCAGCAGGATGTCACCTGAGCTGAAAACGAGGCCCACACAGTGCCAACATGCAGTTTATCCCATAATATGCAGGATTAATCCAACTTGCCATTGTGTAAAAGCACAATATATAATGGTTACCGTGTAATGGTTACAATGCTATAGAAATACAACAAGGCTTTATCCATAATGTAACTGACCATAAATAAATAGGCTGCAAACAGATTTCGTTTCATGTTGGCTTAACCGTACCAAGTCAAAGTGATGGGCCATTGTTAATTCACCACACAATGCGGTTGCATAGCTGAATTCGACACAGCCTTGATATAGCAACATATCTGAGATGACAAATCCTTTGCACATATGAAGCTACACATATATAGAAGGTAGCAAGACGGACAGAGCTGGTCTTAGCCACCCGGATGAGACGGGCGGATTTAAAGCATTGAAGTCCATTTGGAACGAGTGCACATGAAGGGCCGACTTATCTGAGCACGCTCTCATTTTTTCTCTCGCTCTCTCTGCGGAGCTCTGACGGCGCCTGCTCTCATCGCCCTGGCAGCCGTTGCCATGGTTGTGTCACTGCCTCTGTACTACCTTGACGGCATCTCCATGGACACGGATCGGGTTGACACTGCGGCTCCGTGGCATTGGAGGGGAGGCTATAGCATACCACTGTCGGCAGTTCTCTGACGTACTGTTTTGGTTGAGATGGACTGGAGGGGATGGGAGAAAGCAGAGCAGAGGTATCTGTGGACGAGGATGTCTTAGCTGAGGTCTAGCCCGGGGTTAGAGAGCACAGGGTGGCCGCGGGTCCTTAAAAAAAAGTCTTAGAATGTCTTGAATTCACAATTACTAGTAAAAGGCCTTAGAAAGGATTCGATCATCTTAAATTCTGTTTGAAAAGGTCTTAAATATGTATATTTTGAATGCTTTAAGCAGGGTCCAAAATGAACGATTATTACAAATTATCTTGGGCGAAATCAACAAGAGTTAAAATTCGAATGCCTCAGTTATCACGTTATGGTCTTTGGTTTTTACTATTCGTGTTCTCAAACTTTGTCCCTGCTGACCACCATCCACTTGGATTGGCTGTTGCCTGTAGCTTTTCCATCTGGGTGGATGGTATGGAGCTAGTTAGCCAAACTGGCAAACACTCCGGTTTCCCCGTGTTCTTCTGTGCTCTCGTTTAGCCATTTATCCCCTTAATCTTCTGGATTTCTGAGCATTTCTTATTCATGTCATTGTACCCGTCACTTGAACTAGTGATTCACATCGCACAGTCCCTCAATATTCTGAATATAAGTGAGGGAACCGTACAGTATAGGCTAAATTATGTGTCGAAAATATTGCCGGGTAAAACATTGTCCAACTCCACCAATGTTTTGGCAAAAGACTAGCTGTAAAAAGTGGGGCAATCATCAGTCCAATCCACAAGAGGAAGTTCACTAGGACTAAATTCATTCTGACAAGACTGCCTGTAGGCTAAATGTGACGGTTCTAATTTTGCATCTGGGGCAGGGATGTACTTGTTTATTTAAAAGCCATGTATAAACAGAGAACCACCATAATAATACAGCTGGGGTCTAAATGACTTTCAGCATGGAAATTGGCATTCTATCTTGATGTAAGTCTAGCATATACAAGGCCAGCCCAAACACAAGCCACAGTAGTCTTACAAGTAGCCCAATACACTGTTATGAAAAGTAGGACTACAGGAGCCCTTGGCAGGTGAGACAAAAACAAAATTTCAGACTATTGTACGGATTAATATCATTAAGGACAAATATATTTGTTAACATTAATAAACCAATTTGAACAAATTCTTTAACTCAACCAGTTACTGTCATTTTGCCTTATTGATCATGATCATTTTGAACTGACGATATGCGTATTCACTCATTATGCCTATACAGTATTTTCACATGCTTTTTTTTTCTTTCTCTTTCTTCTTTTGCAAAATTGTGGCATTAAATAAAATTGTGGCATTAAAAGGTCTTAAAAAGTATTCAATTGAACTTGCTGATACATGGAGCCAGAAAAGAGCAGGAGAGAGAAATGTTAAGAGGGTGAACCTGGGGGCTACCCGCATCCTCCGGGTGTTATCAGCTGAAGTCTCCCCCACGGGAGGGAAAAACGCTCTTTCATGAATCTACTGGGAAGAGTCACGTAGGCTGCAGCCCTCCAGGCCATCTCCAAAATGTGACAGCTCTCTCGCTTTCCTTCTCGTATCTAAAACCGTCATTCTAACCTTCATGCAACCTTTATTATAAATGATCTGTTCCGAGCCTGATTGACGAGAATGGATAGTGGGACATAGCGGGACACAGTCCAGGGATAACCTTCCCCCCGTGGCCTCTCCTCTTGACCCCCTTGTTCCTGCGGGGCAAAGCAATCAGGGGCCTCCGCAACTACGGTTGGCACACAGAGCCCCAGCTGAAAGGCTGTGGGTCTGTAATATTCTGAATGGAGGGTGGGTTACAGAGAGAGGATGTGGCTGATTGTAGCCTCTTTATTATCTTACTACCACAGACTGTCTGTGTGTAACAGACCAATTACACAGTTAGGCTTGTGTTAGTCGTGTCCTTGTGACTGTGACGGCCCTTAGGGTGGACGAACAATTATATATATATATATAAAACATGCATAGTTAACTAATATTAGTATGCATGTTTTATTTCAGCCCTTGGGGTGGATGGACAGTCATATGTAGAGTAATGTAGTGTACATATTTGATATTAAATAGCCAAAAGAACCAGTTCATCGCCCCAGCCATGTTTTCAAGATCAGCAGCACACTTTAAAGCCCTGTGAGAATAAGTATTCTAAATGTGTGTGGGGTGACCTAATTGAAGCTAACACTGGTCAAAATAGGAATTTTGATTTGATTTGTTTTGTTGATTTATTTTTTATTTTTAAATGATCACATGGCCAAGTACCAAATATACATTTTCATAATCTTGTTTTATTTTATTTTCGTAGTGAAAGCAATTGTATATTGAATAGCTTTCCACTGCGTTGAAGGTTTGTGCCTCCAGAGGGCTTGTGATCTAAAAGTTATATCACCCATTTAGCATCAAGGTTATTGACGGTGTAAGCGTGGACTTCTTTGTTGTAGATAAAAGCCTTGGACTAATTGGCGTCTTGGCGTAAAGATGTGCCATTGTGCTGCAGCAAAGCGAGGCTTCAGCTCATATTGATGATCAATTTATGTGGACCTCTTGGACTGCTGTCAAACTGTTACCATAGGAATGGAGATTTGCCATTTAGACAATTTCAACATTATGACATTGATTGCTTTATAGGAACGGTGTCATTAGGTTAATTAAGCGTGGTCTTCTTCGTTGTCTTTTGACACACATTAAAAGCAAACCGTAAAACAGTTTTAGGTTGTGTGTTTGGCTGAGTTTATCAAAATGAATTGCTACAGTTGTCAATGGTACGATATTGAATTTAATTAATTGGTGATATTTATCATTCCATGTTTCTGTGTCTCTCTTAGGGGATTCCTTCACACAGTTCCGTTTTTCTGAGGAGAAAGAGTGGGAGATGGACTCATCAGCAGCCTGTCGGGTAAATATATGCTGCTATTTGCTAGACTCCTCTGCATCACAGCGCGTCCTCTAGGTTTATATAGATTTCACATGCTCTGTGAGATATGGATACCTCAAGTAGTAGATGCTGTTTACACGTATCAGGACAGAATATAGCGGGTATGTGGATAATTGTGCTGTGACATGTTTTATTCATAGCTACGGAACTAGGCAGGATCTGCATATGGCTAGCTGATAACAAACTATCATTACACATGGGCAAAACAGAGTCCATTCTCTTCGGTTCAAATAACAAACTCAGCAAGACCGACGGCTTCTCAGTTACAGTGGGTGACAATATTGTCACAAGGAAAGATGAAATTACCTACCTGGGTTCCATCCTAGAGGCTAATCTTTCCTGTGACAAAATGGCATCCAATGTAATCGAAAGAAAGTCAACCAACGAACTTGATTTTTATTTTTTTATCAATTTTTTTTATTCTTTTTTACATGAAAACAAGACAACACAATACAGTAACCAATAACCATAATAATAATAAACAGAACTTCACAGGGAGATAACGACAACAATAATAATAATACAAATTATAAAAACGGAGTATAACATTTTAAAATGTAAAGGGGTACTATCTTATAAATGGCCTTTCCCAGTATTCAGCACCGTTTCCCGGCCATGTGGACCTATATTAATAGGATCTATGTCTCTAATTCTCATATTGGCGCATTCTTCCAATTCCCCTCACAACATTCACCCTCACTGAACTGAGTCATCTGAAAATGTGCATATCTGTGATGTCAGAGATTTCTCAGCTGCCTAATAATGTGGCAGTTGCCACCAGGCCACACAGTGGTTGGAGCCTAGCCTCAAAACGGCTTAAGATCTTGAGGTAGAAAAATGCTGTTTTTGAGTACTTGACTAGAAATACAAAACAATTAACCTTTTTGAGAAACAAAGAAACCTACAGAGGTGTTCCATAGACTCACAGGAACCGTGTAAAAGTGCCCAAATAATGAAAGAAATAGTCAAATAGCTCCCCCCCAATAAAATTACCCCAGTTAAAGTTAAGGAGGACAACACAAAAGACGAGACAAACAAGACATTTCCTCCTCCCCCTCCCACAAGACCGCCGGACTCCCCCGGACAAGCACCCCAACCCTGCTGAGCCGCACACGGCGGTTCTGACCTTTTCGGCTCCTGCGACCCACAGTTCAATCCCAGTCTGTCTCACCCCAATCACCCGCGCTGTGGATATCTCAAGATAAATCACATCCATCAGTGTTAGGGTTCGGGACCAGTTAATCACTGTGAGCTTCTCAGGCTCCTTCCATCTCAATGCTATCAGCTTCTTCGCTGCTGTGACGCCTGCTAGGATAACCCCCAACGAACTCGATTCTTGTACCGGATCTCCTCTCTGGTAAACAAGAATACCCTGAAGACTCTGGCAGGAGCACTCATTCAAGGGTACTACGACTATGCTTGCACCTCATGGTACCAAAGTACCTCAAAGGCGCTAAAAACAAAATTACAAACATCTCAAAACAAACTGGTCAGACTACTGCTTGACCTTACTCCTAGAACCCACCTCACCCCTGCCCACTTTGACAACCTAGGATGGCTTAGAGTAGACGACAGAGTACAGCAACTTGCAATGGGCCTGGTCTACAAGATACACTACACGACCAAGGTACCCATGTACATGTCAAAATACTTCCCAAAGGTCAGTGAATACCACGATCACAACACCAGAGGGAGCTCCACAAATCATGTTAAACCCAGATTCGGCTCAAACAAGGGACTAAACACGTTTCGCAATTATGCCACATCAATGTGGAACGCCCTACCCAAAGCTGTAAAGGAATGTGAATCACTACCCACTTTCAAAACCACTCTTAAAGAACACCTACGGGAGACTGCAATTCGAAACTGGCCCCTGCAAATGTCCTAACCCAACCCCCTCCAATGTACAGTAAATGACCAAGTATGGCTTTATCAATATTCCAATGCACAGTTTTGCTTGTACAGTGTACAGTGCCCCCCCCACCCACCCAGCCACCTCCAATGTACAGTTCCCCCCCACCCAACCCCACCCCACCCCACCTACCCAACCTCCTCCAATGTACAGTTTCTACGTCAAATGTATATACTCTCTTTTCTGGACTCTTTTTGTATCACAAACGGTACTGTATTTGCAAATCTGGTATGTCAATAATTCATAAATGTATAGATGTAGCAGTACTGTCTATTTGTATGTCGTGTGTGTCATATATGATGAATTGAAAATGGGGGACCCTGATGTAAACGAGATGAAAGTCTTTCTCTGGTCTGCATCCCCTTAACAATTGTATGTATTGAGCTGTACTGTACTGTACCCATTCTGCAATCTGTTAATAAAGTTTTCAATCAATCAATCAATACATCTTTTGTCTTTGGTGAAATGCAGTGGCATTGAGTCTGAGACCTGGTGAAGATTTTGTACTTTTTTTCCAAAACTACTTTGTTTCTCTTAATGATACTTCTGAAATATAGGAACACATCTCTTTTCAGAAAAACATATTTCAATGTTTCATTTAAAAGTTTTAATAACAAGAGTTTGAAAAAAACGCTAAACTCTTAAATGTTTTCTTTATTAGTGTAAAAATAGTATACCCAACCATTTCTTTCAATACAAAAATAAAGGGATAGAGCTGTCAAAAGTAGTTTTTCAACTTGATTGTGCCACATTCCATACGCCATTGTTTGACTTCTATTTCTCTAGATGTCGTCTGTGTTTGTGGACCTTCCAGCGCTGGTTCAGTGTCTCCAGGAACTGCCTCTCCACCACAAACTCAACCTAGAGGCCGAGCTAGATCAGGTAGGTAACTAGAGCTCAAATGAGAATAGAATAGAATAGAATAGATTAATAGATTATATACCATTATTAGGCCATAGTGATCATGTTTTATGATCAATGATTTCTATCTCAAGCTCTGCCCCTCTTTTCTTGATCCTCCAATCAGAACTGTTGCTTCTCTTGTGATTGGAGGATCAAGAAAAGAGGTAAATTGTCAACAGAATCTCAAAGGGGAATGCCTCTCATTTTAGGAATTCATATATTATTATTATTACTGTGCCCCAGGACAGTTCAGTCAGTATTTGTACCACTTTCTCCTAAAGTTAGAAATAGGAAAGAGAACCCTTGGATTTTTGATTTGTCACCTGGATGAAAAATCTGGTGCTGCTCTGTAGAAAATGAATGGGGCGCTGCTTTTGTGATTGAAGCCATAAAGTTGAGTTCTCGCACTCAAAATTAGGTTTAAATCATATTTAAACATCATTGCAAATAGTTCTGAACCAGAATTTAAACCTAATTATGGCTCGCACAAACATTTTATGGGCCCACAAAATCAATCCCTCATTCATTATATATGGCATATTCTGTTGTGATTACATGAAGTAACTCTCTAATTATGTTTCAGGTCTCAACACCAGTAGAGTTGCCCACTATGACCATGGTACCCAAACAGGACCTGGGGAAGGTCGCTTTCAAACCTCCCGCCACAGCTTTCAAAGGCCTCGACGCAAGCCTTGGAGTTTCCTCAGCTCTGACCTCAGTTTCAGGCACTACTCCTCTGGCTTCCTCCAGTGCAGCCAAATGCCCAGAAGATGACATGGACGATGAGGAGCTGAACCAACTGCTCAGTTTACAGAGGCCAATCTCAGAAGCATCAGAAAACCAGTCTGTCAGTGTTCCAGGCGAAGAGATGGCCGATTCAGATGAATGCGAGTATATTCTTTGTACAACAACAGGGCTATACTTCTGTTAGACAATATAGTTTCAGAATAATGTAAAACTTTTTAAAATGTCCAAATCAAAGCAGTCCCTTTTTTTTTTATATGGATGAAATCTACCAGAACATGTAAATTGTTGAGCGATTTGTTGTTCTCTGTGGTGTATTTAACTGTGATGTGAAAACAGGTTTGTTCTTGGTAGAGCCTGAAGTGTGGCCAGCAGTAGCAACCCCTTCCTTATACCCATTGAAATCCAATCCACACATCAGACAAAAACAGAAACTGTAAATGAAGCGTAGTACCATGTTGTAATTGTTTGCCTAGATGTCGCTGTTTGACAACATCACATATTCTACCTCTAATCAGTCTTATTATTTGAGTCTAAACCGTTTATTTTTTATTTATTTTTGTTATCAGCACCCAAGAAAATAAAGGAGGAGGTCCCAGAGGTACAGGTGGAAGATGAAGAAGAGAAGGAAGGCCCTCCTCCCAAGGCTGCAGCAGTCAAACAGGAAGTGACTGAGGACGATTTAGAGGACTGGCTTGACAGCATGATCTCCTGAAATGTAATCCCAGAAGACAGCCGCACAGCCTGATCCAGGGTGAGCAGAAGCAAGACCGAGTATATGTGTGTGAACAGGAAGGAAGACGGAGGGGTGGTGATGATGCAAGGAGTAGAGGTACCAAAAGTGGACGAGTTTAAGTACTTGGGGTCAACAGTCCAAAGTAATGGGGACTGTGGTAGGGAGGTGAAGAAGAGAGTGCAGGCCGGGTGGTGTGGGTGGAGAAGGATGACAGGGGTGATCTGCGATAGAAGGGTACCAGCAAGAGTAAAGGGAAAGGTCTACAGCACGGTAGTGAGACCAGCTATGCTGTATGGTCTAGAAACTGGCGCTGACCAACAAGCAGGTGGCGGAGCTGGAGGTGGCAGAGATGAAGATGTTAAGGTTCTCTCTGGGAGTAACAAGGTTGGACAAAATCGAAAATGTCTACATCAGAGGAACGGCCCATGTTGAGCAGTTCGGGCAGAAAGTGAGAGAAGCAAGACTGAGATGGTTTGGACATGTGCGGAGGAGGGAGGTGGGGTATATCGGGAGGAGGATGCTGGAGATGGAGCTGCCAGGAAAGAGGAGGAGGGGAAGGCCCAAGAGGAGGTTTATGGACACAGTGAAGGAGGACATGTAGGCAGTGGGAGTGACGGAGGACGACGCAGATGACAGAAACAGATGGAAACGGATGATCCGCTGTGGCGACCCCTGACGGGAAAAGCCGAAAGAAAAAGAAGAAGATGCTGAACTGGAAATTATACTGGAAAAGACCCGGAGCAAAGAATTGTGGGATCGTATAGACCTGGGGAGTCATGTGATTATTCTAAGACCTGCCTGGTTTGGGACAACATTTTCTTATGGTCTTTAACACTTTGGCTGCCTAAGGTTAAATTCATGATATACCATAGATTGCCAGCGCTATTTGTCTATGGAGAAAGTCCCCTTCTTTGCAGGGCTATAACTTTTTAAATTCTATTGCTACATTGCCATTATTAGGGCCCATTCAAAGTCCTATATGTATTGTTCATTGTGTAGCAACGTTAAACTTTTTCATTCACATATTCATAGTAAAGTATGGTCTAATGTATAAGTATGTTTTCATCTCTTTCTGCAGCTTTCTCCAGAACGTGATATATAGCCCCAAATGCATTATATTGATGATGAAATACAGTTTGATGGCAATCAGCGCGATATAAAAAATTCCAACTAGACGTACTTCTAGAAGTTACTACACGTCATCTGATGTTGACCGGATGGGCGAGGGGGCGCTTATAATTCCGTGGGCAGCGTTATACCAATCATCTAATGTGGGTCAAATGTTGATAATAGCAGTTAGTATCGAAGACGGTAACGTTACACGCTGAAACTCACCCCAGTCTCCGCGCGCCGTTGGGCGATCATCGTCGAGTAGAAATCTTATCATTATGGGATATATTTTTACCCGGTCCATCTCCAGCTTGTATAATGGTATATACGTCCAAATCATGTTGTTTATCGAGTTATTGCCAATCGATCACCGTGTAGCGTGACGAGCCAGAGTCCCATGAACTATAGCGAGCGCCCGGAAGTACTACGGTCGTCATGACAACCTCTATTCAACATCCTGTTTGGCGATTGCGCCGATCGGCCACCAGATGGCGCTCCTGAACCGCCAGAGAGCTCAGTGGGTCCTGCTGGTGGATCTCAGGCCAGCGGAGGGGACATATGAATCCGATCGCAGATTTTTGAAATATTGATATAAGGACGACGTAACGCGTCCTCCGGCAACTTTAGCATGGCCAGCAAAGACGTCTAAAGACGGGTCCCGGCACTCAAAGTGTTAACATAGGAGTTTCTCATGGTAGCTGGGTTTATATGGTTCCACTTATTCAATAGAGGCCTTGCACGGAATGTGTGTGTAGTTATTTTTCTTCCAGTATGGCCTGTAACCAGAACATTTCTCATTTCTGTGCAGTGGTAGAGTAGGTAAATGCTGGAAAAACTACGTACTATTCTACTGTGACTTATTTTTATAAATTGTTTTACAAGATTCCATACCAAACTAAATCAAATGCCAAATTATTATGTTCTCAATATATGAACAGATGGCAACCGTTGTCTCTTCCATTGCCATGTACAAAACAATGCTACAGGCAGACATTCTGGAAGAAAGAGATTTACATAAACATTCTTTGCAAGGCCTCTATTGGTCTGACATTTGACAGGAGCAGAGTTTAGTTTAGTTTCTCAATTCAATTTGAGAGAAAAAAGGTGATGGGTACAAGTAAATGGACAGATTACACTATTGGAATGATTTACTCATGATTACCTTTTCCAACGCTGTAGTTTTCGTGTTTTGGATGTAAATATTCATAACGATCAATGAAAACAAAGATGGCGGTGAATGGCGTGATAGCGAGAGATTGGTTGACGATTGACGAGGCTTATGAAGTATTGTAGTAGTTACCATGGAACCGGGTAAAGATTACGATATATATAAACCAAATTTTCTCAAAGATTAAGGTAAAACATTTACCTTTTTTATTGGTTGTAACAGTAAAATAATTAAATAAAAGATTAAATGATTATGAGTAAGTACTGATAGTTTGAGCTTCAATGGGCGGCTGCAAATGTAAAGTCACAGTGGAACCTCACTTCACAGGTCTGTAGAACCTCACTCCCCAGGTCTATAGAACCTCACTCCCCAGGTCTATAGAACCTCACTTCCCAGGTCTATAGAACCTAACTCCCCAGGTCTATAGAACCTCACTCCCCAGGTCTATAGAACCTCACTCCCCAGGTCTATAGAACCTGACTCCCCAGGTCTATAGAACCTCACTCCCCAGGTCTATAGAACCTCACTCCCCAGGTCTATAGAACCTCACTTCCCAGGTCTATAGCAGCCATCTCCTCCATACAATATTTGCAATCTAACGGATCACCTACTGAAAATTGCATACAAGTAGTATGTGACATGGGGAAATTGGATGCAGCCATTGACTGTATATATTTGACAAAGAGTGGACAGCCATAATAAGCCTTACGAACAAGGTTTGTCTGAGGAAAATAACCATTGTGATTGGAGGATCAAGAAAAGAGGGCGTGGGCTTGAGATGGGTCAATTGTAGACCAGACTGTAGTTTGGTAGTGTCACAGCTGAAACGCACTTGAAGACTTCATAGGGAGATGCAACTGCAGATGACATTAAAAAGTTCTCATGCTTGAGGGGGTGGCTGCGTAGCGCAGTGGACTAAGCACTCTCCTACCACCGCAGAGACTCTGAGATCGAATCCAGCTGTCAGCGGTACCTCCGCCTTGGTCAGTCGTCCCTACTAACACAATTGGCAGTGTTAGCGGGTGGGAAGCTGGTGGGGTATGAGTCCTGGTCATTGTAAACTGCAACTCCTACTGGTCGGTCGGGGTGCCTGTTCAGCATGGAGGGGATCTGGTGGAAATGGTGTGAACCTCCGCATGCGTTACGTTCCCCCAGTGAAACTCCTCGCTGTCGGGTGAAAAGAAGCGGCTGGTGACTCCACATGTATCGGAGGAGGCATGTGGTAGTTCTACTCCCTCCCCAGGCCGATAGTGGGGCAATGTGCGCAATGACTAAATTGGGATGGGTGAAAAATACAGAAAAGCCCAAAAATAAATAGGAGGGGGAAAAAAAGTTCCCATGCTTGGTGTGTTTGCTCTAGCGTCAACATTCTGGCCATTCAGCATCCTCTTCCAGTCTGCTGCCAGGGTTACAGTAGCATGTGCCTTGTTCCTGCTATGTAAATTGTAAACTCACTGGTGAATGTTTGTATAAATATTCAGAATTTATCATGGATAATCCATGATGCTTTAGTCATTTATTTCCTCTTTGTTAGATTAACAATGATGTCCCCGGGTATGAATAATGTTTGCAGAGCAAAGAGCCTCATTCAAATATCAAGGCGACGTAGCAAATCTAGGTCACACACACCAATAACCTTTGAGAGTGTACCGTCTGGCTTTGAAAAACTAGTGTCTGTCTTGAATTATAGAGCAACATAGATTTGTTTATTTGTGTCATGTCCAGCTTTTATCTTTGCCTGGAGTCTGGCATGGAAGGAGTTAAACCATCTTCAATCCCTGCATGTCCCTCAATCAAAAACACTAGCTCCAGTCCAATGATCCATAACTCGTATCAGCCTCTCCCACGCTGCCGCCTCTCAGGAGAGCCTTTCAGACTGACAGCCAATTATAAAAAGTGACTTGTTTGACAGACACCTGCCTCTCCTATGACCCCGCTTATTTGACTGATTGAACGAATAAGGCAGTGTTGTTATTTTCCTCTTCCCATATAGCGTCCGACTGACTGACTGACTGAAGGAGCTACAGAACGGCCACGGCTGTAGAGATGAGGCTGTATAACATTAGGCGCTCGTTCTACATTTCAGAAGCCACAGAAGATTGTGATACTTGGTAAAGTAATGCACCTTGTGTGTCGCGCAGCGATTGAATGGATGGAGACTTGAACAGGCCATGGACGACAGATTTTGGTTTATTGCATTGATTACTTTATTCATTTCCTCTCCCTCTTCAAAATAAATGCTGTTTACCAAAGCTACTACATACATACATACAAATGGCCATCCAATAGCAGTTAACCGTTTTCTCTTTTAAGTGTTCAATAAATCCTTGAACCAAATGTATTTTTTCTTCTTTTTTTCCTCAGCTTGTGGTTTTCTTTTCTACTGTGGAAAGGTATACAGGCAGACAGGACGCCACAGCTTAGGAACAAAACCAAACTAAGCAACATTTACACAATGATCTAGATTTTATACAACATTTTATTTATTTTTTTATTCTTTTATTTTTTTACTTAAAAGCTGCAAAACTACTTTTGAGCTCATTCTGCTTGTAGCAAATCCAGAACTAGAGCACTACAGTGTGTCAGGAGGGATAACAAATGGTTTTGCATAGTTTCGTTCATAAGGCACATTGGCACTTGATAAAACATCGAATTGAGTCCTGGTCCAGAAAGAACCGTCTCCAGCGATTACCCATCTCATCCAACGGATACAGACCAGCTTTAAAAGGCAGACCGGGTCTCATTCATTTAATCAATTGGATTTGTTTCATTTAATATAATTGATTATCATTTATCATTATGATTATCATCATTACCAGCAGCACACATCCATTCAGTTTGGTTGGTAATAAGTTATAGTAACATCATGGCATGAATCTGCATAATCAAACATTCATGCTGTAACCCTACACGCATCAAATGTCTTCACAACAAATTGTGCAACAGGTCGTGTTTAAAGCAAGTGAAAAGGCAATGTGTAGTAGAATCGAATGAACCATTTTGCATAAAAAGGTGTTATGGCAGATTTTAGGTAACCGAAAAGGACATGTATCTATCTTTTCTCCACACAAAGTGTCCAACTGTCAAGTTGTGAAATGGTATTCCCTCTATGTTGTGGCTGAAAATACATAATCGTTATGTTGTTCAACACAGCAGCAGAATAGTCCCAACTTGTGTTCAGGTTCCATTCAAGGGTAAAGTGAATTGAATGTCTCTCTCTTTGATAGAAGGAAGAAGGTACTGTAGGTTGGGTGTTCTGGGGCTGCAGGCAGGGGTGCCCTCTCTAACCCAACTGGTCCTCATATTGCTTGCGGAAGCAGTCTCCAGCTGGGAAGAAGTCCCAGCATCTCTCCTGGTACATCTTCCACACAAACGTTTCCTGCGGGAGACAAGATGTTGTACATGAGGGGAGACTGCTCTCCATCTTATTTTGGCAGTGAGTAATCACCCAGCGGTAAAAGATGAGCTATTTTCTGAATGGTCACTGACCCATCCTGGTCTTATTATTCAAGATGAACGCAAGGAAATAAAAACATCATCTCCTGGGCAGGGTTGGGAAGTAGTAAAATTGGATTATTGTAATCTGATCACAAAAAAAATGTCATTGGTATCAAATTAGATTTTCAGTGCTTTTGAAAATATAGGTGACTACTTGCTCGAGACATATTCTGAAGGGGGAAATACATTTTGACAGTGAGATTTAATAGACGCCATTGCTTTTGTTTACAGTTTGTGAATTAGAATAATTTATGAATCTAACGGCATATTCTGTCGATTTTGGGAGGCAATGTAACCCGAAGCTAAAAGTAATCTGAATATGTAACTGTGTCTGTGCATTTTAATAGATGTAATGCTGATTACAGTTACAGTTTTAAGCGAGTCATAAAAAAGTACTATTTCCATACTGACTTGTGTATTTCTTATTTACCAGTGATGATGTCAATTGGTAGAATATTTATTCGGCACAATCTATGCTGTTCCTCATACTAGCTTCGGATACCTAGCCACAACCAATGCAAAGTCAATGGGGTGACACTCCTGTCTGTACAAGCTGACTGAGGCTCATTGAATCTCACTCCATAGTGCACACGGAGTCAAATCCAGTGAGCCTTGGTCTGTACAGACGGGAGCCTGAGCCCATTGACTTTGCATTGGTTGTGGCGAACTATGAGGAGCGTCTGTTGTGAGAAAGAACTCTACTGATCAACAACATCATTGGTAAGTAAGAAATAGGGCTAGGGTAAAAAAAATATAATAATAATCTGAACTACGCCTTTAAGAGAGACGGATGAGGACATCCCCTTCAAAATACACTTGGAAGTAGTAAATGCCACCCTGTTTCCTTGGGAATTGTTTCTTTATAATGACGTGGAGTGGTGTGACGTACCTGGCCTGTGTGTTCAGTCTCATCCTTGTTGATCAGGTACATCAGGAAGAACCTACAAAGAGGAACAATGTTTTAAGACGCATGTTCACGTTGTATCTCGGAGAAAACCTTGTTCACCAGATTGTTGTTGATGTTTGTGGACTCACAGGTAGTTAGCTAAGTTGTGCTCTTGTAAGGTGTGGGTCTCGAACCCATGGGGCACCCTATCAAAGTAGTCATTTCCGATGCCACAGATGAAGCATTTCGTCTATAAAAAAAAAAGAAAAAAACACAAATGTCGACACTTTGATGTGCATTAATTGTTCTCACGCATACACTGATGTTATATGTATAATATATATATATATACTGTATATAGTTTGCTCACTCGCCGAGTGTCTGAACATTCATCCTCAGCATATTGTACCCTAGTGAGACTGAAAGCCTTACCTCCATGTCTTCCTTCACTTGCTCCTGCTGGTCTCTCAACTCGCCAAAGGCATCAATGATCAAACCTGTAAGGGTTGCAACAGAGTCAAATTGAACAGGACATATCTCATTACACCCCTAAGGCTGTTCTATTGGTGCATGTACGCTGCTCAGTCATGGTCTATCAGACCTGATTGGCCTGGACGCAAGTAGACTCTTTCACCGAAGAGTCATTTTCACTGACAGCCGGCAATGGAAACATTTAAAGCCGGTTAATGTAGCCAATGGAAGAGGGTCTGGTGAGAAACTAGCCGACGCATGGTTGTGATTGGAGCACCACTTTATGATTAGACCAATCACATAGAAGCTCCCTGTGTCTGTTGCTCAGCAAATTGACAGTTTGAGTGAAATATCAGCAAACCAATGAATTACCATGCTGCTCAGTTGTAGAGCTCACACTCACTGGGTCAGACGGTAGCTAAGATTCCAGCTCGCTACACCCAACCCGCTACACCCACAGTTCAGTTAGAGGATCAGCCAAGGTCAAGCTCCTTGGGTTTGTATCTGACATTGACAGTGAAATGTATGTTCTACACAAACCACGTCTGTCTGTATATCCCCCACTGAGCTTTATGCATAATATATTGTACCCTGAATGATGGCCAGGAGGATGACAATGACGAAAAAGAAGAAGGTGATGTCGAAGAGGATACGCCAGAGCTCATAGGGGTCTCCGGCCGGGTCCTCCAGCTCGTCACCGATGCCGCCTCCGGCCCTCACGCCCGCGTACAGGTGGAACAGGTAGCACTGTCGACAGAGGAGAGGAACAAGATCCCATGATGATTCACGTGCCATTATGTATGAGCCATATGTTATATTCTTGTGATTTTACAGTATTTTTTTACTTCATATACTGTGTATATTAGGGCTTCGATTTCAATTACGACTTTGGCTTCCCACAATCATGAAAACAAGATAATAAGATAAAACCATTATCGTGCCACATTGCTCTCCTCTCATTTTGTCTTGTGTTGTAAATGCAGTGCACCCTCCCTTCACAGCTGTGCGCTCCACCCCTCCCCCCAAAACCCAAACTGTAGTTTCAGTTTGTGTCGAGAGGGAGGAGGGAGCCACAGTGCATTTCTCCAGTTATTTTGAAACGTTGGTAACTTGTAGAAGATGACAGAAAGGCAGCCTTTGGTTGAGAAGAAAGGTCATTATGTTCTCAAATCAATGAGCAACCGTGTTTAATAATCGTAATTATGATTTTGGCCATAATTGATCAGCCCTAGTATAAGAGAGCATACAGTCAAGATAGGAGAAAGGGGGTATGTCACGAGTCAGATTTGAACCCATGCCATCGCAATTACATAGTGAGCCCACCTTAGCTTACTGCGCTGCAAAAGGTGTGCCGTTTTAAGTGAAATAATGAAAACAGAAATTGAACGACAAAAGAGTGTGATACACTGGTACTGACTGTACGGCTCCGAGACGCTGACTGCACAGCTCTTTAGAAATCCGTCCATCAAGAAAGAGCGCAGGATGCGTTGTTTAAAAAAGAGGACAGAATGGACAGGGAAGAAGAGTTGAACATCTACTGTATGTGCAAGAGACATGAGCGCCACGGTGGTGGTGTGGTTAACACTGTCACTAACACTGACGGTTGTGGGTTCGATTCCCGCTTGGGGACCAGGTTGCCAGGTACAAATAAAGACTTATACTTATACATAGAGATACAGGTCCCTTTGATGCCATAACATGAAGAGCCCCTATCACAGGTCATGGGGTGGTCATGTGACCCTTCCTGAACACTATGATCTGTGATGTCATGTCAGCCTTATATTGTATATTGTTTACACTGCCTTTTTATTCTATTTTTATTTGTACTTTTTTTTTTTTTTTTTTCATGAAACAAGACAAACAATAGTAATAATCAACGATAAATCACAGGACAATAACAGAAATAATAATAACAATAATGATCAGTCCAGTAATTAAATCAGAATGAAAGTAGATTAAAAGATTTCTCCACTGTAATAAATTATATTCTGTGACCTGTAGGCAGGGGCGTAGCTGGGGGGGGGGGGGTAGCTTAGGATGATTCCAAGGGCCCAGCACTTTTTTTTTTTTTTTTTTACTAGACATCACTCGGGTGTATTATTGATGCTCTCATTGATACTATGTTTGTTTCTGAAGTGTGTGTGTGTGAGATATATAGAGAGAGAGGGGGGGCTTTGGTAGACTATTGCATTGGTCTTCATTGAAGATGAACGCAATGCGACATCCTTTACTAGGCTCACCCACCAACAGTGCAGGTGCTGAACTGCTGATCGGAATGTATAGGTAAAAACCATATTATGCGTTTTCATCAATAAAAAAATGGCCAAAAAAAATTCCGCTTGCGCGCGCTCGCATTCACTGGGGGCCTACAAATACATTCTTTCATGGGGCCCAGATTCTGGAGCTACACCCCTGCCTGTAGGCCTACCTGTATGTCTTCTACTACCTGTACCTCCCCTCCCCCCTCCTCCATGCTGCTATGATACCGGAATTTCCCCAAGGGGATCAATAAAGGAATATCTTATCTTATATCTTAACTAATAGCCATACGGGACACAGTACATCCCACCTCCTTAGAGTGTACACAGTACATGCTACATGCCTTGTGTGCCTATTAAGCCCTTATTATTACCCTGAATCCATCGCACAAGCTTATTGACTCAAGGATTACGGTCAATCTTGACTTACAGTCATCATGTCGTTACACTTCATGTCGGGCTCGTCCTCGTCCTCGCTCTTGTTGTAGAACTTCCTGAAGAAGTTGAAGGCCACCACCGTGTAGAGATAGACCACCACAGCCAACAGGCCTACTGTCAGCACCAGCTAAAACAAGGGATTAAAAGATACCATTGGTTATAAGCATCTCCCTATACACGCCCAATTTAATGCCCGCTTTCAACCAAAGCATTCTACAGTAACTACAGTGTATACATTTAGTTTTGGGCTACAACACTGGGAATCAAACCTCCATTCAGACACTCCTCTGCATCTTTGAGCACACTGCCTACTTGCTCATATGCGTATATTCAGAGTTAATTATATTGTTTACACTGCCTATTTTAACTTTTCAACTGTACTATAATTGTATTGCCTGTATTTATGTCTTCTACTATTACCATACCTGTACCCTCCCCCATGCTGCTATGATGCCTGAATGTCCCCAAGGGGATCAATAAAAGAATATCTTATCTTAAATCGTCGCAGTATCAATGCTAAATTCTACCCATTGATCAACACAGTTGATGAAATTACTTCCATCTCCTCCAACATTACATTACATGCACTTTTAGAATATCTTTCCTATTTGTATTTCATTTGCAACAGGGGCCGATGACAAGGGGTTGCAGAAATGAATTACCTAGTCATTCCTTTTTTTCCCCTGCGTACACTATTGTCAACATTTCTATTCTTGTTTCCTATGGCTTTGTCTCCCTCTGGTGGCTCTCCGCGGCTCTACTCACCTGCTTGCCGTTGTGAGTGACAGAAGACAGGATGGTGCGCAGGGTGTTGAAGCTGATGACGATGTCCAACAGATGGGCGGCAAAGAAGAAGTTGTTGAAGTGACCCATGATGGACATGGAGGTGTACCAGATGAGGTACAGGTAAGACTGAAAGTAGACAAAGAGGATTCATGGTGGCGGAAGGTACAGTAGACTTTCTCCTAGATTATGGTAAACATCAGAAACAAGGCCCATACTGTGCTCCAGATCCTTTTACTTGTACCAAGTACATACTGTATACTAGTATATATTTCTTACGAAACCTTTTCTACCACCGATCATGCATTTCCCTTCAAGGGATTCATCTGCAGTCGCCTGGCACGCCATGTAACACACTTACGTTGTCGGTCAACACCACGCCCCATTTCCAGGTGTGGTACTTGGTATCAATAGAGCTCAACCTGTTAAGGAGAAAAGGAGATGACATTACAGTAAACTAATGCTCTCCCTCCTCATGTATTGTGTTTTTTCCCCTTGAATTCTGGGTGAAGGTGCATTGATTCTGTTCAGCATTCCCACTCAAATCCAGTTTCCTGTTTTCTTCTTTTTGACTTTTCGATGACTTCCCAGGATATATCTGTACCGGTGTGTCCAGTTTTTCCATACACATTTGCTACATCTTAACATGAATCTAAAGTCAAATGATGGTATGATACCAAATATTATGATGCCTTTCTGTGTTTTCTGTGACTCCAGGTTAACTCTATTTGACTTCATACAGGTTTTGTCACCAGAAACCCTTCTATTCCACAGTGTTTGATACGGTGGCTCATGTCTCACCAGGACACCAGCGAGGCCTCCCTCTCCACCGTCTCCACTGTGGGGTCAAAGTCCAGGGCGCTCTTGTCAAGCCCCATCAGCTCAGCTACCCGTTCAGCCCCGTACAGGTCACCATACTTGTTAATCACCTGCACACAACGAGAACAGAGGACGGTAAGCAAACAGTCCGGTTGGGTTTGGTTTTATTTGGACAAGCATTACACATGGAGCGTGTCACATGCAGGGCCACTCAAGGGATACGTGTGGGAAAGTATTATAGAACTCTTTATTTCTTACATCAAAAGACAGACAGAGGACAACACAAAACACACAGTCATGGAATTAAAAACAAACTCAAAGAATAAAAGCCTAGAACCGGCTATGTGGGTACAACCTTATAAATTATCTCCTCTTGTCATGACAACTTAAGGTTATAATACTGTATGGATGGATTTGCTAGGAAATAGTACTCACCTTACGCTTGACAAACTTATCCCAGTAATTGTTGGGGAAGGACCTGCAAAGGAATGTGTAGAACAGTTTAGTGTTAACTGGCCTGAGCTCTAATGAATGTCACGACTTCATAATACTGTAGCATTTAGATTTTGCCTTTAAAGGTGCAGTTGTCAATCCACAATGGTTTTGCCTCAGGTTCAATCTTAGTAAAGTGTGACTGGTTACACAGTGCTAATCAATACGGTAATCAATATGCTAATGGCTCACGGTGTGCTGATGACCATTCTGTCCCACTGGCCTTGGATTTCGTCATCAGAGGGCTGCTCTGTGATGTAGAGGCCGTCAAACTCCACCTTCCTGGCTATCTCCTTCTCTCTCTTGAACACCACCAGAGGAACCTGGGAGTGGGAGCACACAAGGAGTGCGTGACGAGGAGACATTATGCTATGATGGGTAGTTCCGGCCAAGCAATCTGCACTTGTTGACGATTCCCACGTGAATTAAGATGATATTGGTTGCTAAGCAAACTTGTGGTAACCTGGTAACTGGGAGTTAGAGAACATCTCTCTTGCTTTCTTCTGGATTTCACTTTTAAAGGAAGCTTTTCAGGCAGCACACAGGTCATGGTAGCTGCTGTTTCAAAACCATATTACACAGGAGAGCGCTCTTCACTGGGATCGTGAGCACTTCAGTTATGCCGACGAGGCCGTAATCACAGTAGTGCTATCGCTGTATGAAAACAATCCTCAAGAGTTACATACTGTCATAGTGCCGTATCATTGAGACAGACGGACGAACAGAGAGATATGAATATCCTCACCTTCAGGTAGTAGTATCCAACCAGGCAGAGGAGAGAGATGACTGTGTGGAATATGGCCAGGAAGAGGAGAGTGGGCGCCATGTAGCCGGTACTCTCCTGAAGGACAAACTCGTCCATGTCAAAAAGAGTGTTATCTTCTTCGTCTTCTTCTTCGCTTGTCCAGGCGTCGTCATCACTATCTTCCTCTTCAGTTTCAGGAGTGACCTACAAGGCAGTAGAACACATCACGCATGCAATGAATGATGTCGTCCGCCTTTATTTATTCTTCAGTGCATGCAAACCAATTGGTGGAATCAATGGGTTGATACTTGAGCAGCTACCACTGCTTTTGTGACAAAAGAAACGTCTCCCTTTTCATTCCGGAAAACATTGACATTGACCCTTTTTCTGTTCCGTCTGTCTGTTTCCAAGGTATTCCTTCTTACCTTGTAGAAGAGGAGAATGAAGTTGATGGCGAAAGCCACAAACAGAGCCAGGAAACGGAGGTTGTAGAAGTTACGAGCCAGGTAGTTCTGTAAGCACAATGTTATATTAGTGACAAAACCAAATGTTGAATGTGGGCACATAACTATTAAAGGAGAACTTTGTTGAGTCATGTTGATTTATAATCTTACACGTATCCCAAAAGTTTTATACATTTTTGTAACACATTATTTTAATTTGACAGAGTTAATTAGTATGTGAATATGTCCTCCGGTGATGTCATCAGAAGACACTGAATCCTTGTATTGTGTTAATTACAGTGAAACGATGGAAAATAATAATGAATCTTATACCCCTGTCCACTTCCATTGTCTCTTTATTTCCTGTGGCTGAACTGTGTGATAAAGATGCTAGCTAGCTAACCAAATAAGTAATGCATCTATAAGCACACAACTGTTTAGCTAGCTCATTATCCTTATAATAAAAATATCTGTAAAGAAATAGGACGAGGGTCTTGGCATTTGTCTTTAAACATTTATGGATTTGAGGGCTATTCGGCTCTATATCCCATACTAGATAGTAGGCCTGTCCCCGACTAAGGATTTGTATAGTCGACTTTGATTGGCCAAAATTTGCCGCTAGTCGACTGATGCAAAAAAATATTATATATATATATTTTTAATTATTATTCTTTATTTTTTTTATCATTCCATTTGGGTTGTGGGGCGTGTTTAATGTCTGAAGGAGTTGACTGAAGGCTTCTTGTCCTCTGTGAAAGCATGCAATTGGTCCACTGATGGATACATCTTGATATTTGTATAGTCAGTGTATTCATTAGATGGGTGAAATCCTCTTTCAGTGCTTCTGTGCCCGTTTTCTTAGGCAGTTAGCCTCGCTGGTATGCGCACCATTAGCGTTAGCCACGCCTCTTTGCTTTTGGGAATAATAATAATTAAAAAAATAATATTATAATAAATCATTTTTGCATTCAACTAAGAGGTTGGCAGTCGACTACGGCTCCTTTCGATCGATTACTCGACTATTCGACTAGTCGAGGTCAGCCCTAGTAGATAGTGTCACAAGCTCATAGGAAGTTGAAAGACAAAGTCGGCAAGCTGGTAACATCCTTGTTGCCTAGAAACAAGGTGAATAGGGCTTTTCATCTACAGTATATCAATTTGTTGATACTTCACACAACACAAGTTTCAATGACATCATTAGCTAGGACACATTCAAACTGATTAACTCAATAACTGTCAAACATCAACCATACACCAGAATGTGAATGTCTCCCATAGAAGAGCATCATTTTGTCACCCAAGAACTGACCAGTGGAAACATCAGTGGAAAAATAGCATTCTATGTTGTCTACATACAAAACTCATTCATTGTAATCTTGAGTTGAAGGCATTTCAGAAATGAACAGACATCTTATGCAGGAGCAAGTACAAGCATTTCTTCTAGAACAGTGGCAGGGCTTACCAGAATATTGCTAAGGTAGACCTCCAGAACAGCAACGGCGCTGGAAATGAAGGAGGTGGAGGCCACTTTGGGTTGACTGGTTTTGGGTTTTGGCGTCTCCTCCACCACAGGCTCCTTAGGCTCCTCCACCTTTGGCTTTTGCTCCTTCTCCTGGTTCTCTGTACTGTAGAAATGATACACCTGATTACTGCTACGAGTATTGTTACCTGATTACTGCTACGAGTATTGTTACCTGATTACTGCTACGAGTAATGTTACTTACTGCTACGAGTAATGTTACCTGATTACTGCTACGAGTAATGTTACTTACTGCTACGAGTAATGTTACCTGATTACTGCTACAAGTAATGTTACCTGATTACTGCTACGAGTAATGTTACCCGATTACTGCTACAAGTAATGTTATCTGATTACTGCTACAAGTAATGTTACCTGATTACTGCTACGAGTAATGTTACCTGATTACTGCTACAAGTAATGGTATCTGATTACTGCTACGAGTATTGTTACCTGATTACTGCTACGAGTAATGTTACTTACTGCTACGAGTAATGTTACCTGATTACTGCTACAAGTAATGTTACCTGATTACGGCTACGAGTATTGTTACCTGATTACTGCTACGAGTAATGTTACTTACTGCTACGAGTAATGCTACCTGATTACTGCTACAAGTAATGTTATCTGATTACTGCTACAAGTATTGTTACCTGATTACTGCTACAAGTAATGTTACCTGATTACTGCTACGAGTATTGTTACCTGATTACTGCTACGAGTAATGTTACTAACTGCTACGAGTAATGTTACCTGATTACTGCTACAAGTAATGTTACCTGATTACTGCTACGAGTAATGTTACCTGATTACTGCTACAAGTAATGTTACCTGATTACTGCTACGAGTATTGTTACCTGATTACTGCTACGAGTAATGTTACTTACTGCTACGAGTAATGTTACCTGATTACTGCTACAAGTAATGTTACCTGATTACTGCTACGAGTATTGTTACCTGATTACTGCTACGAGTAATGTTACTTAATGCTACGAGTAATGCTACCTGATTACTGCTACAAGTAATGTTACCTGATTACTGCTACAAGTAATGTTATCTGATTACTGCTACGAGTATTGTTACCTGATTACTGCTACGAGTAATGTTACTTACTGCTACAAGTAATGTTACCTGATTACTGCTACAAGTAATGTTACCTGATTACTGCTACGAGTATTGTTACCTGATTACTGCTACAAGTAATGTTACTTACTGCTACAAGTAATGTTACCTGATTACTGCTACAAGTAATGTTACCTGATTACTGCTACGAGTATTGTTACCTGATTACTGCTACGAGTAATGTTACTTACTGCTACGAGTAATGTTACCTGATTACTGCTACGAGTATTGTTACCTGATTACTGCTACGAGTAATGTTACTTACTGCTACAAGTAATGTTACCTGATTACCGCTACAAGTAATGTTACCTGATTACTGCTACGAGTATTGTTACCTGATTACTGCTACGAGTAATGTTACCTGATTACTGCTACAAGTAATGTTACCTGATTACTGCTACAAGTAATGTTACCTGATTACTGCTACGAGTAATGTTACCTGATTACTGCTACAAGTAATGTTACCTGATTACTGCTACGAGTATTGTTACCTGATTACTGCTACAAGTAATGTTACCTGATTACTGCTACGAGTAATGTTACCTGATTACTGCTACGAGTAATGTTACCTGATTACTGCTACGAGTAATGTTACTTACTGCTACAAGTAATGTTACCTGATTACTGCTACAAGTAATGTTACCTGATTACTGCTACGAGTAATGTTACCTGATTACTGCTACAAGTAATGTTACCTGATTACTGCTACGAGTAATGTTACCTGATTACTGCTACAAGTAATGTTACCTGATTACTGCTACGAGTATTGTTACCTGATTACTGCTATGAGTAATGTTACCTGATTACTGCTACGAGTAATGTTACTTACTGCTACAAGTAATGTTACCTGATTACTGCTACAAGTAATGTTACCTGATTACTGATACGAGTATTGTTACCTGATTACTGCTACGAGTAATGTTACTTACTGCTACGAGTAATGTTACCTGATTACTGCTACAAGTGATGTTACCTGATTACTGCTACGAGTAATGTTACTTACTGCTACGAGTAATGTTACCTGATTACTGCTACAAGTAATGTTACCTGATTACTGCTATGAGTAATGTTACTTACTGCTATGAGTATTGTTACCTGATTACTGCTATGAGTAATGTTACTTACTGCTACGAGTATTGTTACCTGATTACTGCTATGAGTAATGTTACTTACTGCTACGAGTATTGTTACCTGATTACTGCTATGAGTAATGTTATTTACCGCTACGAGTATTGTTACCTGATTACTGCTATGAGTAATGTTACTTACTGCTACGAGTATTGTTACCTCATTACTGCTATGAGTAATGTTACTTACTGCTACAAGTATTGTTACCTAATTACTGCTATGAGTAATGCTACTTACCGCTACGAGTATTGTTACCTGATTACGGCTATGAGTAATGTTACTTACTGCTACGAGTATTGTTACCTGATTACGGCTACAAGTAATGTTACTTACTGCTACGAGTATTGTTACATGATTACTGATATGAGTAATGTTACTTACGGCTACGAGTATTGTTACCTGATTACGGCTACAAGTAATGCTACTTACTGCTACGAGTATTGTTACCTGATTACTGCTACAAGTAATGTTACTTACTGCTACAAGTATTGTTACCTAATTACTGCTATGAGTAATGCTACTTACTGCTACGAGTATTGTTACCTGATTACTGATATGAGTAATGTTACTTAAGCTACGAGTATTGTTACCTGATTACTGCTACAAGTAATGTTACTTACTGCTACGAGTATTGTTACATGATTACTGCTACAAGTAATGTTACCTGATTACTGTTACGAGTAATGTTACCTGATTACTGCTACAAGTAATGTTACCTGATTACTGATACAAGTAATGTTGCCTGATTACTGTTACGAGTAATGTTACCTGATTACTTCTACAAGTAATGTAACCTGATTACTGCTACAAGTAATGTTACCTGATTACTGCTACAAGTAATGTTACATGGTTACGGCTACAAGTAATGTTACCTGATTACTGCTACAAGTAATGTTACCTGATTACTGATACAAGTAATGTTACCTGATTACTGCTACGAGTAATGTTACCTGATTACTGCTACGAGTAATGTTACTTAATGCTACGAGTATTGTTACCTGATTACGGCTACAAGTAATGTTACTTACTGCTACGAGTATTGTTACATGATTACTGATATGAGTAATGTTACTTACGGCTACGAGTATTGTTACCTGATTACGGCTACAAGTAATGCTACTTACTGCTACGAGTATTGTTACCTGATTACTGCTACAAGTAATGTTACTTACTGCTACAAGTATTGTTACCTAATTACTGCTATGAGTAATGCTACTTACTGCTACGAGTATTGTTACCTGATTACTGATATGAGTAATGTTACTTAAGCTACGAGTATTGTTACCTGATTACTGCTACAAGTAATGTTACTTACTGCTACGAGTATTGTTACATGATTACTGCTACAAGTAATGTTACCTGATTACTGTTACGAGTAATGTTACCTGATTACTGCTACAAGTAATGTTACCTGATTACTGATACAAGTAATGTTGCCTGATTACTGTTACGAGTAATGTTACCTGATTACTTCTACAAGTAATGTTACCTGATTACTGCTACAAGTAATGTTACCTGATTACTGCTACAAGTAATGTTACATGATTACTGCTACAAGTAATGTTACCTGATTACTGATACAAGTAATGTTACCTGATTACTGATACAAGTAATGTTACCTGATTACTGCTACAAGTAATGTTACCTGATTACTGCTACGAGTAATGTTACCTGATTACTGCTACGAGTATTGTTATCTGATTACTGCTACGAGTAATGTTACTTACTGCTACAAGTAATGTTACCTGATTACTGCTACAAGTAATGTTACCTGATTACTGCTACAAGTATTGTTACCTGATTACTGCTACGAGTAATGTTACTTACTGCTACGAGTAATGTTACCTGATTACTGCCACAAGTGATGTTACCTGATTACTGCTACGAGTATTGTTACCTGATTACTGCTACGAGTAATGTTACTTACTGCTACGAGTAATGTTACCTGATTACTGCTACAAGTAATGTTACCTGAATACTGCTACGAGTAATGTTACTTACTGCTACGAGTAATGTTACCTGATTACTGCTACAAGTAATGTTACCTGAATACTGCTATGAGTAATGTTACTTACTGCTACGAGTATTGTTACCTGATTACTGCTACAAGTAATGTTACCTGATTACTGCTATGAGTAATGTTACTTACTGCTACGAGTATTGTTACCTGATTACGGCTATGAGTAATGTTACTTACTGCTACAAGTATTGTTACCTGATTACTGCTATGAGTAATGTTACTTACGGCTATGAGTATTGTTACCTGATTACTGATATGAGTAATGTTACTTACTGCTATGAGTATTGTTACCTGATTACTGCTATGAGTAATGTTACTTACTGCTATGAGTATTGTTACCTGATTACTGCTATGAGTAATGTTACTTACTGCTATGAGTATTGTTACCTGATTACTGCTACAAGTAATGTTACTTACTGCTACGAGTATTGTTACATGATTACTGCTACAAGTAATGTTACCTGATTACTGTTACGAGTAATGTTACCTGATTACTGCTACAAGTAATGTTACCTGATTACTGCTACAAGTAATGTTACCTGATTACTGCTACAAGTAATGTTACATGATTACTGCTACAAGTAATGTTACCTGATTACTGCTACAAGTAATGTTACCTGATTACTGATACAAGTAATGTTACCTGATTACTGCTACAAGTAATGTTACCTGATTACTGCTACGAGTAATGTTACCTGATTACTGCTATGAGTATTGTTATCTGATTACTGCTACCAGTAATGTTACTTACTGCTACAAGTAATGTTACCTGATTACTGCTACAAGTAATGTTACCTGATTACTGCTACAAGTATTGTTACCTGATTACTGCTACGAGTAATGTTACTTACTGCTACGAGTAATGTTACCTGATTACTGCTACAAGTGATGTTACCTGATTACTGCTACGAGTATTGTTACCTGATTACTGCTACGAGTAATGTTAGTTACTGCTACGAGTAATGTTACCTGATTACTGCTACAAGTAATGTTACCTGAATACTGCTACGAGTAATGTTACTTACTGCTACGAGTAATGTTACCTGATTACTGCTACAAGTAATGTTACCTGAATACTGCTATGAGTAATGTTACTTACTGCTACGAGTATTGTTACCTGATTACTGCTACAAGTAATGTTACCTGATTACTGCTATGAGTAATGTTACTTACTGCTACGAGTATTGTTACCTGATTACTGCTATGAGTAATGTTACTTACTGCTACAAGTATTGTTACCTGATTACTGCTATGAGTAATGTTACTTACGGCTATGAGTATTGTTACCCGATTACTGATATGAGTAATGTTACTTACTGCTATGATTATTGTTACCGGATTACTGCTATGAGTAATGTTACTTACTGCTATGCGTATTGTTACCTGATTACTGCTATGAGTAATGTTACTTACTGCTATGAGTATTGTTACCTGATTACTGCTACAAGTAATGTTACTTACTGCTACGAGTATTGTTACCTGATTACTGCTACAAGTAATGTTACCTGATTACTGTTACGAGTAATGTTACCTGATTACTGCTACAAGTAATGTTACCTGATTACTGCTACAAGTAATGTTACCTGATTATTGCTACAAGTAATGTTACCTGATTACTGCTAGAAGTAATGTTACCTGATTACTGCTAGACGTAATGTTACCTGATTACTGCTACAAGTAATGTTACCTGATTACTGCTACGAGTAATGTTACCTGATTACTGCTACAAGTAATGTTACCTGATTACTGCTACAAGTAATGTTACCTGATTACTGCTACAAGTAATGTTACCCGATTACTGTAATGTTACCTGATTACTGCTACAAGTAATGTTACCCAATTACTGCTACAAGTAATGTTACTTACTGCTACAAGTAATGTTACCTGATTACTGCTACAAGTAATGTTACCTGATTACTGCTACGAGTAATGTTACCTGATTACTGCTACAAGTAATGTTACCTGATTACTGCTACAAGTAATGTTACCTGATTACTGCTACAAGTAATGTTACCTGATTACTGCTACAAGTAATGTTACCTGATTACTGCTACGAGTAATGTTACCTGATTACTGCTACGAGTAATGTTACCTGATTACTGCTACAAGTAATGTTACCCGATTACTGCTACGAGTAATGTTACCTGATTACTGCTACGAGTAATGTTACCTGATTACTGCTACAAATAATGTTACCTGATTACTGCTACAAGTAATGTTACTTACTGCTACAAGTAATGTTACCTGATTACTGCAACGAGTAATGTTACCTGATTACTGCTACAAGTAATGTTACCTGATTATTGCTACAAGTAATGTTACCTGATTACTGCTACGAGTAATGTTACCTGATTACTGCTACAAGTAATGTTACCTGATTACTGCTACAAGTAATGTTACCTGATTACTGCTACAAGTAATGTTACCAGATTACTGCTACAAGTAATGTTACCTGATTACTGCTACAAGTAATGTTACCTGATTACTGCTACAAGTAATGTTACCTGATCACTGCTACAAGTAATGTTACCTGATTACTGCTACAAGTAATGTTACCTGATTACTGCTACGAGTAATGTTACCTGATTACTGCTACGTGTAATATTACCTGATTACTGCTACGAGTAATGTTACCTGATTACTGCTACAAGTAATGTTACCTGATTACTGCTACACGTAATGTTACCTGATTACTGCTACAAGTAATGTTACCTGATTACTGCTACAAGTAATGTTACCTGATTACTGCTACAAGTAATGTTACCTGATTACTGCTACAAGTAATGTTACCTGATTACTGCTACAAGTAATGTTACCTGATTACTGCTACGAGTAATGTTACCCGATTACTGCTACAAGTAATGTTACCTGATTACTGCTACGAGTAATGTTACCTGATTACTGCTACGAGTAATGTTACCTGATTACTGCTACAAGTAATGTTACCTGATTACTGCTACAAGTAATTTTACTTACTGCTACGAGTAATGTTACCTGATTACTGCAATGAGTAATGTTACCTGATTACTGTTACAAGTAATGTTACCTGATTACTGCTACAAGTAATGTTACCTGATTATTGCTACAAGTAATGTTACCTGATTACTGCTACAAGTAATGTTACCTGATTACTGCTACAAGTAATGTTACCTGATTACTGCAACGAGTAATGTTACCTGATTACTGCTACGAGTAATGTTACCTGATTACCGCTACAAGTAATGTTACCTGATTATTGCTACAAGTAATGTTACCTGATTACTGCTACAAGTAATGTTACCTGATTACTGCTACAAGTAATGTTACCTGATTACTGCTACAAGTAATGTTACCTGATTACTGCTATAAGTAATGTTACCTGATTACTGCTACAAGTAATGTTACCTGATTACGACTACAAGTAATGTTACCTGATTACGGCTACAAGTAATGTTACCTGATTACTGCTACAAGTAATGTTACCTGATTACTGCTACAAGTAATGTTACCTGATTACTGCTACAAGTAATGTTACCTGATTACTGCTACAAGTAATGTTACCTGATTACTGCTACGAGTAATGTTACCTGATTACTGCTACACGTAATATTACCTGATTACTGCTACGAGTAATGTTACCTGATTACTGCTACAAGTAATGTTACCTGATTACTGCTACAAGTAATGTTACCTGATTACTGCTACAAGTAATGTTACCTGATTACTGCTACAAGTAATGTTACCTGATTACTGCTACGAGTAATGTTACCTGATTACTGCTACGAGTAATGTTACCTGATTACTGCTACAAGTAATGTTACCTGATTACTGCTACGAGTAATGCTACCTGATTACTGCTACGAGTAATGTTACCTGATTACTGCTACGAGTAATGTTACCTGATTACTGCAACGAGTAATGTTACCTGATTACTGTTACAAGTAATGTTACCTGATTACTGCAACGAGTAATGTTACCTGATTACTGTTACAAGTAATGTTACCTGATTACTGCTACAAGTAATGTTACCTGATTATTGCTACAAGTAATGTTACCTGATTACTGCTACAAGTAATGTTACCTGATTACTGCTACAAGTAATGTTACCTGATTACTGCAACGAGTAATGTTACCTGATTACTGCTACGAGTAATGTTACCTGATTACTGCTACAAGTAATGTTACCTGATTATTGCTACAAGTAATGTTACCTGATTACTGCTACAAGTAATGTTACCTGATTACTGCTACAAGTAATGTTACCTGATTACGGCTATAAGTAATGTTACCTGATTACTGCTACAAGTAATGTTACCTGATTACGGCTACAAGTAATGTTACCTGATTACTGCTACAAGTAATGTTACCTGATTACTGCTACAAGTAATGTTACCTGATTACTGCTACAAGTAATGTTACCTGATTACTGCTACAAGTAATGTTACCTGATAACTGCTACAAGTAATGTTACGTACTGCTACAAGTAATGTTACCTGATTACTGCTACAAGTAATGTTACCTGATTACTGCTACAAGTAATGTTACCTGATTACTGCTACAAGTAATGTTACCTGATTCACCTGATTACTGCTACAAGTAATGTTACCTGATTACTGCTACAGGTAATGTTACCTGATTACTGCTACAAGTAATGTTACCTGATTACTGCTACAAGTAATGTTACCTGATAACTGCTACACGTAATGTTACCTGATTACTGCTACGAGTAATGTTATCTGATTACTGCTACCTGATTACTGCTAGAAGTAATGTTATCTGATTACTGCTACCTGATTACTGCTAGAAGTAATGTTACCTGATTACGGCTAGAAGTAATGTTACTTGATTACTGCTAGAAGTAATGTTATCTGATTACTGCTACCTGATTACTGCTAGAAGTAATGTTACCTGATTACTGCTAGAAGTAATGTTATCTGATTACTGCTACAAGTAATGTTACCTGATTACTGCTAGAAGTAATGTTATCTGATTACTGCTACGAGTAATGTTACCTGATTACTGCAACAAGTAATGTTACCTGATTACTGCTGCATTAAGCTTTGCACATCAGGGTGGGAAGCAAATCGTACTCTACCAACAACAGTTGCACGTGAATCCAGAAATGACTGATCATCCGGAATTTTCACTAGCCAAAGTGGATTTTTTTTTATACAATAACTCTCTTTCAGATATCAAGAACACCCACCAAGTTGCTGGTTGAATTGACAAACTGACTAGCTAATATAGCAGCCACCCTACCACCACACTACTTTCAACTCAGGATTCAAGTCACGTCACCTTAATTTATTACTTTACTTTACTTTAATTTATTTAGTACTTTCAATTAACACCAGGTTTAAAACAAAGTGCTTTATACTGTAGTCCCGGATAAAAGAACAACAAAAGAAAAACAACATATACTCTCAAAGAGATTCTGCGCTTTATACTCAGTGTAACTTTGTCATGGTGCAATAGCCCAAAGTTCTACTGCACACTCAACTATACTGCATACCACGCTGACATACAGAACGGCTGTACTAAAAATACAGTATATATGGAAACTTGGAAAGCGTTATGTATAGTCTACTGTCTACTGTTTGTTGTGCTGTCTCTTTGCACTGTGATGTCCTGTTGTCATGGTACTATCCGTTTCTGTCATGCTGTGGAATTCCTGTGGTTCCCGATATAGACGTGTAACCACTTCATTTGGATGATAAAGTGTTTCTTGATTCATGTGATTATAATAAACAGGAATGAAGGTTGCTTCCATTTCTGAGTGCTTTTGATCCAATCTGATTTGAAATCATTTTATTTTTCTTGAATTATCTCCCCCTCCCCCTTCTTTTTCCATCTTTCTCCCCTCCCAATGTTAGTCGTTATGCCAATTCCCAATCCCCTTCCTGGTCATTGCGCACTCTACCCCCTACCGTCGTTCTGGGAGGGCGGAGACTATCACATGCTTCCTTCGACACATGTGTACCCAGCCCACCACTACTTTTCACCTGGCAGCGCGGACTCTCACTGGGAGAGTGTAACGTGTGGAAGATCACACTACCTCCCTCCAGATCCTTCCCTCACTGTGCAGGCGCCCCGACCGAACTGTAGGAGTCGCTGTTTACAACGACCTGGACCCACCCACCGGCTTCCCTCCCGCTGACTCTGCCAATCGAGCCAGTATGACGGCCAGCCAAGCCGGAGGCAACGCTGACAGTGAAATCATTTTATTTCAACCACCCAGCTGGTTTTACTTACTCCGCTTTCTCTGTTTCGGACTCTGCGGCCACAGATGCAGCGGCGATGGAGGTTTTCTACACAAGAGGACACAACAGAGAGTTGAGAGACACAACAGAGAGATGAGAGACACAACAGAGAGTTGAGAGACACAACAGAGAGTTGAGAGACACAAGAGAAAGTTGAGAGAGCTCCAAAGCAACGGCACACGTCTACACCACTTTAAATGATGGCTCGTATCCACATCCATACCAAAAGTCAATCTCTCCTCCATGAAATGAGAATAAAATGACGGCTGACCTTCTTTTCCGCAGCCGCAGCCTCCACAGACGCCTCTGAGTCTCCCAGTCCGAGCTCTATGTGTTTTCCTCCATCCTTTTTGGCCGTTGGGTTGAGCATCTCCATCATCATGTCCACCTCCGCCTTGTCCGCCGGTGGTGCCATGGATAGATCTATGCTCCCTGATGACTCGCTAGCCTCCGCTTTCTCTCCGTCCAACACATCGCCGTGGATACCAAATTGGGTGGGGTCAGGCATGTTGCCCAGGATGTCAGTCACTTTGATGTTCTTGGCTCCCTCAACCAGGCCACCACCAAACATGGAGGACCAGATGAGGTGGAAGAAGCCAAAGATCAGGCCGTAGATTCCCTTGAAGAAGCCACTGAAGAGCATCCAGAAGAAGGAGACGAAGCCTGTCATCATCTCTTTGATGCTCAACTTCTTGACGCTCTTGTACTGCTTGCGCATGTTCTTAAGGGACATCGTCTGGCGGACATTCTGGATCTTCTTTTTGACCGCATGGCAGACGTTAGTGAAGGCTGAGGCGGACTCCAGCCCTCTCTCTGCCTCTTCTGCCTCCTCCAGGATGCTGTGCACCTCCTCTTCCTCCTCCTCTTCAGGTCGCTCCGCCGGATCCGAATTGGAGATCTGCGAGGCCAACTGCATCTCAAAGATGGTGTCCTCACAGAAGTTGACAAACATCTCCATTTTCTCACTCTCACCGCCCTCGTTAATCACATCAGAGATGAACTGGCGCTTGGACTCTTTGATCTGGGGCTTCTCCCACTGCTCGCGGCAGGACTCGCTAATCTCAAAGTAGATTCTCTCGATGCGCTTTGCGCTGCCCATGATCTCAATGCGTCCAAGATAAGGCTCAAAGTAAGTGAGCATGCTCTCTGCCAGCTCCAGGAATGTAGACAGTCGGGAGTCGTGAGGCATGTGCTCCGACAGGTTGGAAAGCAGCACGGCCAAGTTGAAGCCGATTTCTTTGGCCGGCTCATGGAAGCGTCCCACAAACTCCTCGTAGTTGAACATGTCATTCTCGTCGGCCTCGGTGCAGGAGAGCAGGTACTCGATCTCGGACTGCGTGTACTGCTTCTGGCTCTCCATGGACTTCTGGAACTCCTTCTTGGAGATGATACCCTTGCAGTCGGGGTCATACTCCTTGAAGTTGTCAGAGGTGGTCAGGTCCTTGAGCTTGAGGAACATGTCGAAGAACTTGAGAATCATCTCCACATTGTTAGAAGATTCCACTAGCGTGTCCACCATCTGTTTTCCTATTGTTCCGTTCACCACGTTACCTGAGGAGGGAACACCGAAGAGTTGAGGGGTTGCTGTTTCGTGTGGTATTGTTACCCACAACCTTTGACCTTGTACAATACACTGTGTAATATAACATGGCATTAACATTATAATTAATTCAAATAAATGTCTGTGTTAAGTCACTATCCATTGCCAAATGAGGTCACACAATGGTGAATGAGCCTATGGCCCACTGATGAAAGCCCTTGCCTATGCAGCATTATCAAGTATTATGAATTCTGTGTCTGTGGCGACATTCCCGGAGAAAGATATACCGTATCATAAGACATTATTCCCTTTCTCTTTCATGTGTTACTACTGGTTACCCAGGCGCAAACTGCCAACTGACAATACTGTTTGGTTCCAAAGTGAACTCTGGGAATTGTGGTCCAAAAACACACTTAGCATAGGTGCCACCAAAGACAATGAAATGGAAATCTTTGAGATTGGCACTTTTGCATTGTACATTTACTTTATTTACATATTCACATTTATTCACATGAATTGTACGTATTATTGTATAATCTATTCACATACGTACATACATGTATTCATATGTAATTGACTACAATAACATTATTGATAAATAACTAGATAAAGAACTAGTATTTTCTTACCCTCCAGCAAAGACAGCATCATGACAATCATGTCCTTCTGCAAGTCCATCAGCTCCTTCAGCAACTCAGTCTGACTAGAGTCCTGCAACAATAACAGATCATTAAAGACTACTTCATTGAGCGCTTATCCTTGTCATTAGGGCACAAGTATCTTGTGTTTTATTATACATTTGTGTGTTAAGGAGTCTTAGAAGTATAAACGTCTCAGGATCTTAGTGTACCAGAATTTGTAGAAGTCTGGTAAACTCATTCCCTTTGGCCAAATTAAAAGCCCAGGTTTATTTTGACTTGATTTGTAGCGCTGCTACCTTTCATACTGGTGAGCACAGGGGTGTAAAAGTACCCAGAAATTATACTTAAGTGAAAGTATGGGTACCGTCTCAAAATCTTACTCAAGTAAAAGTCAGAGTATCTGGCTAAAAACACACTTGAGTAAAAGTAAAAAGGTTTCTACTTTTAAATGTACTTAAGTACTAAAGTAAAAGTAAAAACCTTTTTTTATTCCAGGGCAGTGAAATGTTCCGTTTCGTCCTCTTCATCACTCGTACTATCGTTTGTGGCCATCTTCTGTAGCTTGTCACTCTGACTGTCTATTCTTCTGATAGGAGGTGTTTAATCAAAGATCCACGCTTTCTAGTCTTGCACAAGGACCAATCAGCATGGTTATGGGCGGGTTAATTTTCCATTGATGGGGATTTGATTGGCTGTTTTTAAATAAAGCACGGCTGCAGGATTAATAACGTTAACGTTAGTTCGGCCAGAGAAACAAATATACTAATTCAAATGGTTTGTACTTTGTAGGTCTGCATTTTAAATGTACGGAGTAAAAAGTATGTTTTTTTTTCTCTGAAATGTAATTGAGTAAAAGTACAAGTATACAAACCTAATAATACTCGAGTAAAGTACAAATCCCCCCAAACAGTACTTAAATATTGTAACTAGTGCTGTCAATCGATTAAAATATTTAATCTGATTAATCGCATGATTGTCCATAGTTAACTCACAATTAATCGCAAATTAATCGCATTTTTTTTTATCTACCTTAAACTGATCTTTTTCAAGTTTTAATACTCTTATCAACATGAGAGTCAACAAATGCTTGCTTTATGCAGCCATTTAACACTTTCAGTGCCGGGCCGTGTTTTCCTATTTACCCCGTTGAGTGCCACCATCCACGGCCAATGTTAACGTTAATATCGCCTAATCTATGTTTTAAATTATGGCTATGTGTCTAATCTGCCCGTCGCTTATCAAAGACTCATTTTCCAGTCAACATTGGCAAGGCAGATTGTATTTTTATCGCTTCATTTCCGTTTGATAGCATTTTGAAAATCACCCGTTTTCCGGGGAAAAACAACCCATGCCTATGATAATCGCCTTTTACTGGAATATTCCAGAACGTTGTCATTTGTCGGCCTATTTATGAATCGTTTTCAAATAAACGCTAGATGATCGATAGTATAATGTGTGCGCACGCATGCTCGTGCCGTGCGCTGATAATCGCTGCTGTTATTTCCTCATGGCTTTTACAGTCAAAACAGCCATATCACATATCACATAAACGCTTATATCTCTGTGAAAACGAGTCTGATTATCCTAACACTGATAACATAGATTCCTTACCTGAGGTCAGATGGTATCCAAATGGTTTATTCCTATTTCCAATCGCCATTCGAAAAAATCGATAAATGTATTGATCCATCGTGTGTACAGTATAACCCATATTCGCCGTGGCTTAGAGGCTCCAGAATGAACTCTGGTAGACCCCGGCTGCATCAGTGAGAAGTAAAATGTGGAGTCAGAAATCCGTTCTCCCATTCACTTTCATTGAGTCCATTCCAAAAGGGTGATTTACCATCTGGGAGACGATAGGGGGCGCTTTTTTCACATCTGATCGCCGGCGGTCCCTGGATCTCCAACGGTAGGCTCGCGTGATGCAATATGATTTCAGATTGCTAATAAAAAAATAAAAAAAAAACACCAGAGAATAGCCGTGACGTGGCATTCAACGGTCGGGTCGTAAACCCGAGAAAAGCCGCGAGTGCCGCTCAAAGTGTTAACACAAAAGGATGACCCTCATGCATTGCAAATTTGCATCAAATTCAAAACAGAGTGATGCAAATTTGCAATGCATGAGGGTCATCCTTTTGTGTTAAATGGCTGCATAAAGCAAGCATTTGTCTCGTAGTGGTGACCGGAGTGCTGGACGTCCCGCGATGATTGTGACCCTCTCTGCGCCGCCCCCTATCTCCCTGTCTCCGGCTGTCTCGGAGCAATGACCAGAATGTTAAATGTACTGTGATTAAGACAGGGAGGACGCAACCCTCTTTGCGCCGCCCCTGTGCCTCAAATAGATTCGCTATCAGCTCTATCTTTAATCTTTCAAAATGTTCAGTTGCTATCGCTATCAGCTCTATCTTTAATCTTTCAAAATGTTCAGTTGCTATTGCATGCACTCATCTGTGTTTCACTACACACTTGAGTGCATGCTTACCAACTGTTAGTCTGCAACACTACTATCACCGACATCTAAGAAGGGAGATCCCCCCTTGAATGGCCCTTCTAAGGTTTCTCTCCTCCACACTGCCTGTGGAGCATTTTTCCCTATTGTTAGGTTTTAGTGAGTTTTTCCTTACCTTCGCGTGGGGTATGTCTGGGAGTGCTTGCATTCTTTTCATTTATTTGCATTTATTTTAAATTTGTTGGACCTTATGGTGTTCTTGTTCGGTTCTTGACTTATTGTTATGTTTCTTCTTGACTTGTTTAAAGAAGACGTGTACGGCCCATGGGGAAATTAACGTGTGTTGTTGGGCCTTACAAATAAATTTGATTTGATTTGATTTATGCACAAAATAACTTAAAAGAAAATAATAATTTAAAACAATGAATAAAGTGCATGAAATAATAGGGGAAATAAAACGTTAGGAACTTGTTACATTCACCCACACAAGGGCAGAGAACTCACACCCCGCCCCCCCTCTCTATCTCTCTCTATCTCTCACACACACACACACACACACACACACACACACACACACACACACACACACACACACACACACACACACACACACACACACACACACACACACACACACACACACACACACACAATTTGAGTCAGAAACAAACATAGTATCAAAGAGAGTATCAATAATACACCAGAGTGAAGTCTAGTAAAAAAAAAAAAAAAAAAAAAGTAAAAAAATAATAATAATAATATATATTATTTCTTTTTGAAAAAGTGAATCGTGAGTTAAAGAAAATAGTGGCGTTAATAGAATCGGGCGTTAACGCGTTAATACAGCGTTAACTTTGACAGCCTTAATTGTAACAAAGTACAATTACGCAAGTACTTTACACCCCTGGCTGCTGCCTTTCATACTGGTGAGCACAGGACTTGTGACTCACAACTGGGTAGAGGCTTCATCCTCCAGGAGGAGGGAAGCCAAAGCCATGACAATAGTAACTTAACACTTGTGGTAATGTACCTGAGAGAGCTTCATGTGGTAATGTACCTGAGAGAGCTTCATGTGGTAATGTACCTGAGAGAGCTTCATGTGGTAATGTACCTGAGAGAGCTTCATGTGGTAATGTACCTGAGAGAGCTTCATGTGGTAATGTACCTGAGAGAGCTTCATGTGGTAATGTACCTGAGAGAGCTTCATGTGGTAATGTACCTGAGAGAGCTTCATGTGGTAATGTACCTGAGAGAGCTTCATCTGCATGTTGGCGAACACATGCAGGAAGCCCACCACTGCGTCCCACAGTCTGCTGTGAGCCAGACTCTGCTGGTTCCCAATGCAGGGACCCTGAAGAGGTGAAGGTAGGATGGGAGCGTAGACAGAAAGAGGATGAGCGAGAGGGAACAACCAAAAAGGATGCGATTAGGTGGTTAGAGATATTGGATGAGGGAATAAGGGAGAAAAGAGGACAAGAGACACAGAGAGGTAGTGGGAGAGAAGGGTAGTAGAAAGAGACCGAGGGTAAAACAGGTTAAGAAGGAGAGTAGATTCCATAGGTTCACGTGAGCGTTGGCAGAGTTGAGTCATCAAAATGATTACCCCTAGGGAGGAAATTGTTTTGTTTTTTTTAAGCGAATTGATCCATAATCCTTGAACTTATTTCAGTTGTTACAGTATATCCTCCTGTGAGACACAGCAATTCATTTTTGAAGAAGAACCAAAATTGACGTTTTCTTTTCTTCTTATTAGTCACACACCCTTTTGGCCAGTGAAAATACTGTGAATGTGGATAACATTTTCATAATTCCTATGTAAGATTCTTATTGTTTTTACGATCAATGAAGTCCGGTTGTGCACTACAGTGCACATTTTGTAAAATATTAATAGAGTTAAGTGTTATTTAGCACCCAAACACTTAATTTATCCCCAAAAAATACAAGTGACAACACTTACCCCCCCCCCCCCCCCCCCCCCAGGTCTCAGGAGGATATGGTGAAGCCAGCATTGCTGCAAGAGGGCTCAGGTCAGACCTTACCTGGATGTACTCAGTCAGGGAGTTGAAGATCTGCTTGGCCACACATAAGGCCTTAGAGAAGTTGACCTGCCCTGTCTCATCAATGACGTCTTTCCCAGAGTAATACCAGTAGAAGTCACTGATAGATTCCTACAGAGCCAGATCACATATATAGTATAATATGTTAAACAATAATAATAAAAAAGTATAATAACATGCATGTGTGTGCATTTAATTTGTGCATATAGCGTGTAGCCCACCTGAAGGCGGAGCAGATAGTCCACAGTGCTGATGATGATGTTCACCGTGGCTGTATTTCCTGTCTGAGTTCTCAGGAAGTTCTGGAAATCTAACACGGGGAACGGGCAACACATGGCAGGAGATCATCTCACATTGACAAATGTCTATAGACGTGTTTACAGGCCTAAGCTTAACATGCATAATTTGTACAGTCAAGGCAACACTTCTGGTACTGTAAAGTCCACGTCAAAAATGTTCTCACCGCCGTTGTGCCCCTCACAGAGCAGTTGTAAGAACCTGAAGAGATCCGTAGTAAACTCATCGTTCGTTAGCACCTTGGAACCTTGGGAGATACGGGAGATGTTAGTCAACTAATAGATAGTGTGTACGTAAATGAAATTGTATGTGTCTGATATGGATATATTATTAGAAGATTGTATAATTGGTTGATATGAACATAGATAATGTATGAAAAAGCTAAATTGTATATTATGCTGTATTGTATTATGAATTAATTATGAGTAGGTATTGTTGTATTGTATTATGAATTGATTAGGAGTATGTATTGTTGTATTGTATTATGAATTGATTCGGAGTATGTATTGTTGTATTGTATTATGAATTGATTAGGAGTATGTATTGTTGTGGCTAATGGGGATCCAAATAAACTTAAACATAAACTCAGCTCCTTCTTTGACAGTGTGATACAGTAGCATACAGTGAAGGGTAATTTATTATGCAATTAATAACAGAACATAACATAATGAAACCACCCACAACACCCATCCATCTGAGACAGGCAGCACAGATAGTCATGGGGTCTCATGTTCACAACATTTTGGAAGTCCAGGGACTTTAGATTGCAGGTTCACAAATCTGTATCCAAAGTGTTAAAAAATTAATGATGTGAAACACCAGGACATTTCAATAAGCTGGGGTTAGCCTGGTAACTTTCACATGTACCATACTGTCGATCGAACAGAAGAAAACAATGGCGGATATTGTTTCAAGATAAGAGTAGAAAGGCACAGCATGCCTGTCACTGAATGTTTGGAATGTTCACTTTTTTCCAATCAGACCACTATGTTGGAAGAGACACAGGTTGCTATGTAAACAACAACATTTATTTGTAGCAATGGAGGCACTAAGACACCAAAAGAGATATGGGCCGTTTTAATTAATTAGGGGGCCAGAGAGAATTCTATAGATCAAAACCTAACGTCCTATGTTAAATTTTTCTCTGCGACCGCATGGATAATTAATTAATAAGGTCTGTTTACCTGGACTATAGAGCACTTCTCACAAACCTCTATCCGGCTTAAAATATTGAGCCAAAAGTGTGACATCAAAACTATACAAGTATGTTCCTAAATATTTCCCGGTATTTGTGTTTATTGTGAATAATTTCAAGATGTTGTAAATTAATACTAGAATATATATATATATATATATATATATATATATATATATATATATATATATATATATATATATATATATATATATATATATCCTATCGCGTCTTAACAATTGATGAGAAAAAGTCACAATAGAAACAGATTGAAAGGGGTCATGTACAGTATATGTAGCAAACTGAGTCAGCCCCTTTTAGAGTGTACACTTCAGGAACATTGGCATTTGGCAATGAGTGGTGGTTAAAGGAACACATAGATTGCACAACTGGCAATGATAAAGGGATAATGTAGGTTAGTATTTGGTAAATTAGTATTGGCAATGTATGGTTAAAGGGACATGTTGTATGCTGAGGAGCATACTAATTGCTGTCTTTCTCTCTCTCAGGAATTAGCCATGAATATAAGTAAATTGTACATTTTCATTGTAGAAGATCCTATTTTGCATGGTAATGTTACCTTACTAGAGAAGTATAGAATGGTGTGTGTGTGTGTGTGTGTGTGTGTGTGTGTGTGTGTGTGTGTGTGTGTGTGTGTGTGTGTGTGTGTGTGTGTGTGTGTGTGTGTGTGTGTGTGTGTAAGTAAGTGTGTGTGCGTGTATGCGCATGTGTGTGTCCCGACGGATTGATGCCATGCGTCACTGTGTGTGGCAATAATAATGGGCATCAATATTGGGTTTGTGTCTCCATTGCGTCTCTTGTAAACTCTCTAGTTGCTAGGCAACCTTTCAAAATTCACACCACCAACTGTGGTACACAAGCTAAATCATGATGATACAACCAACAGTCCCAGTCTCTCTCTCTCTCTCTCTCTCTCTCTCTCTCTCTCTCTCTCTCTCTCTCTCTCTCTCTCTCTCTCTCTCTCTCTCTCTCTCTCTCTCTCTCTCTCTCTCTCTCTCTCTCTCTCTCTCTCTCTCTCTCTCTCGTGTTCTTCATGTATTAATTTGATTCATAAGGTATCATTATTGCAGTGTTATATTTTGTACAGGATTAATAATTTTGTTATACCGTAGTACACACAATTTCTAAATGTTTTGTGACGAGATGAAATTAAACATCCATGACATGAAACATTCAACCTACTCTCTCTTATGCTTAGACATGTTGAATAGTACTATGATTGCAAAATGATATCCTTAAATTCAACCTTGTAGGTCAAACGGGCCAAAATATCCCTTGCAGTATCCCTTGCACCATGGAATTGAAATATGCACAAAACTCTCATAATCCTGAAAGTACTGAAATACCTTATAAACATTATTGTATCTGTTTTAAATCACATCAGAAATGTGACCCTAATGTCACACTTCGGCCCCGTATTACTAGAGCTACCCATATATGTATATACCAACAAAATGTACAGAATAGAATGAATTGCAGTTTTATCAAGCTTTCCCCCACATTTCACAGAATATTTTGATCTCTCAACGGCTGCCCAGGAATTGGGGCAGTATTCTTTGTTTTGTTGTCAATCCTCCAACATGGCAGCGCAGATACTGTATAATCACTGGCAGTCGCCACTATTCAAACATCCTCTGACACGCCTCTATTACCTTCTTAGAATCAACCAGTAGTCCATTCCACAGAACTACACAAAACATACATTTCTGCAACCAGATAATATACCATGTGAAAGTTAGACATTGTACACGAAAAAAAAACCAGCTTTGTGAAATAATCCCAAAATCAAAAGTCCTGGTGTTGCTATGTTTGCCAGTTGTCCGAGCACCATATTTGAGTGTCTTTTTTGACATTAGTAATGCTAACATGATGGAAATCAAGCAATGAAGCCTAGAGAGCCACTTAATGCCTATACTCTTAACAGTCAGCATGCTTCATATTTCCCTGTAGACCAGAGCCCTTTGGTTAATGCATCTGGGTACGGGGGGACAGGACGGGTAGGGGGGGGGGGGGGGGGGGGGGACATTCAGGGTGAAATCATGAAGATGTGAGGAGGATCTTCATTTGCTATTTACCCAGTCTGACTGCCATCGATGGATTTAAAAATGACGGGCGGGAGACAGACAAACAAAACAAAACAATAAAGGAAAAAAAACAAAACCCGCAGACATACAGTAAGCAAAAAAGACATTGAATTTCAATACATACAACAACAGGAGAGATGTGAAGACATTGGCTATGCGTGGAAAGTCATGCAGTTAAAGAAGAGTTGTTTTTAGGAAGGGATTAGAAAGTAATAATATGAATAATAATAATACTGCTCTGACATCATCTCTACAGGCTAGTATGAAGATGAGCTCCAACAGTTAATTCAATCGTGAATCATAATTTAACAGTAAGACCAGTGAATATTACAAGACACAACTCTGTGAGAAAAGTACAGCAGGTGACTGAAAGATGAAAATATGGGCACTGTTCAACGTGATATTTCACATAATATAGATATCACATGCCTCACACCAAACAACCTAATAGCCATGTCAAATTGAAACGGCCCTCATTGCGGTCACAGAGGCACTTCACTTAGCAAAAGCGAAAGGCCTCTCCTCTGTCCTGATTCTCCTAGACCTGTCTGCAGCCTTCGACACAATCAACCATCAGATCCTCCTCGCATCCCTCGCAGGAATGGGAGTGGCTGGCTCTGCGCTGACATGGCTGACATCATACCTCAATGACCGCTCCTACCAAGTGTCATGGAGAGGGACCCTGTCGGCCATCCGCCCCCCTGCGGACAGGTGTCCCCCAGGGCTCGGTCGTTGGACCCCTTCTCTTCTCCCTCTACACTAAATCTCTGGGTAACATTATCACGTCTCATGCCTTCTCGTATCATTGCTATGCCGATGATACTCAACGAGTTACTCTTCCTCTCCTTCCCTCCCTCAGATATCCACGTCTCTGAGCAGATCTCGGCCTGTCTGTCCGACATCTCCGCCTGGATGACGACCAACCACCTCAAACTGAACCTAAGCAAAACAGAATTGCTTCACCTACCGGCCAAATCCTCCCCCCTGACCAACCTTTCCATCACAGTCAAGAATGTAGCTGTGGCCGCGTCCCCGACCGCCAAGAATCTTGGTGTTGTCCGTGACGACCAGTTGAACTTCTCCACTCACATCGCAGCGACAATCAGAACCTGCAGATTCCTCCTGAGCAACGTCAGAAGGATCAGCCCCTTCCTGACAAAAGAAGCCACCCAACTCCTAGTCCAATCAACAGCCATCTCCCGCCTTGACTACTGCAACACACTGCTTGCTGGCCTTCCGACCACTGCCACCAAGCCTCTTCAACTCATTCAGAACGCAGCGGCCCACCTGATCTCAAACCTACTGAAGTCAGCCCATGTCACCCCACTTCTCAGGGACCTGCACTGGCTCCCCATTGCCGCACAAATCCGCTTCAAGGCCCTCGACCTGGCCTATCGTGCGGCGAAGGGAACGGCTCCCGCCTACCTCCAGTCAATGGTCTCTAACTACACACCCTCAAGACCCCTACGCTCTACATCTTCTGGCTGCCTCAGACCTACTCCTATCCGAGCTCCGGGACGGTCATCAAAGAGAGGTCGCCTATTCTCGGTCCTTGCCCCACAATGGTGGAACGAACTTCCCACCACAGTTAGGAGAGCCGAAACCCGTCCAATCTAAAGACACACTTCTTCAATCAATATCTGAAATGGAAAGAAAAATGCACGAACTTGTCCTAATATACTAACCTACAGCGTCAGCTAAATGACAAAATGTAAAATGTAAATGTAAAATCATCGTCGGCTTTCTCTTACGACCTTCCAGGGAGGTTGTCGTAACAGAAATCTTAGGACAATGTTGGTGAATGAGGTCCATTGTTCACCCATCCGAATCACATTGCAGGGCTTCTTGCAATGCAATTCAATGTGTGTGTTTTGTCTAACAGAGCCATTCAGATAAATAAAACAGTCTTGACTCATGAGCGCTGTAACAGGGATTAGAGAGAGATGAGGTTGTGGTTCAGTAATAACTGCAGTATGTGAAAGAAGGATTGTTAGACAAGCACCAGTCAGTGTGGGATGAGTAGGTTGAGTGTTTGCCTTTATACGTTTCTCAAGAGTGGAGATAGGTACACGTGGAACACGCCAACATTATAGGAAATGTGCTTACCGTCTTCTCCAGAATCAGACAAGAAGATAATTTCCTCTACTGTGTGTTCAGTAGAAAGCTATCCGACAGCAAGCTATCCTAACTTAGCACAAATTAATGGAAGCAGATACAGATCACTAGCCTAACTTAAAACTCTGTGAGAGGTGTTTTTGGCCAACATCTAGGCTAGTGGTCCGTATCTGCTTCCATTCATTTGTGCTAATGTAGACACTACACCACTAAGATACCCATGTACATGTCGAATGAATTTCACGACCACAACACCAGAGGGAGTTCCACAAATCATGTTCAACCCAGATTCGGCCCAAACAAGGGACTAAACACGTTTCGCAATTATGCCACAATAATGTGGAACGCCCTACCCACAGCCGTAAAATAATGTGATTCCCTGCCCTCCTTCAAAACCGCTCTTAAAGAGCACCTACAGGTGGCTGCAATTAGAAACTGGCCCCGGTAAATGTCCAAATCCTCCCCCCCCACCACCCACCCACCCAACCCCCTCCAATGTACAGTTTCTTCCCCTTCGGATGTATATCTTTTTCTTATGATATATTTTTTTTCTTACACAGTACTGTATATGTGTATGTCTTGTATGTATGTCATAAATGTCCTGATGAATTGAAAATGGAGGACCCTGATGTAAACAAGACGAAAGTATTTTTCTGGTCTGCATCCTCGTAGCAGTTGAGTTGTTTTGTATTGAGCCGTACTGTATTGTACCCATTCTGCAATCTGTTAATAAAGTTTTCAATCAATCAAGTCTAGTAGAACTCTGCAGAGATTTTCCTTTAGGAGGACTGACACTAGGGGGAGCTGGTTGGGAGTCAGTCTGGTGGTCAGAGGAGCCGGCGCCAAAGTGGTTAACGCAGTTATTAAGGGGAACTACAGTGTACTAACAGGTATTCGTCATTAAGAGCTGTTGATGACTACTGTAAAAGCTAAGGTAGGTAAGTCCTAAGGCCCCACTAGCCACGTTCATATACCTTACGCCTAGTAGTGTGGCAACCACAGTTGGGGGCCCGGCTGGACATAGCTCCTCCGTGTTGCGGCTACCCAGTGTTGGTAGAACCTCACCCTCACTAAACAGGGATAATCCACCCTGTTACACTAAGCTAGGCTTAGCAGACCAAATAGTTCCAAGACATTGCATCGGTCTGAGATAAGAATCAAGCATGGGAAATACACGAGGACTGTATAAAAAACTTTGTTTGCATGTTATTGTTGAGGTGTGGAATGGATTAAAACAGGATTGTTACAGGACCCCCCACACTTCTCGCTAGGTAAGCTAATGGCTATGCATCGATTGCACTACTGTATGATTAAAAATGAGAGCTATCCCTTTAAACCTTTGTCATTTCCATAACACTGACACTTGTCCATTTCCCCTAAGACTCGGTTAAATAAGGTGTATGTTGGTTCGTGGCATTGCCTTCCTTTTAACAATGGGGCATCTATAGACTATTGAACCACGGGTGAAGAAGAGACCAAAACTGTGGAGCTAAACAAGACTAAAGAATACAGTCGGAACATCAGTCTCCACACGATCATGGCTTTACTTACTCGATCCTTCCTCTGTCACCATTCCAAGTCCTTCTGCTTTGTTCTGTCTTTCAAATGCATTCAGATCTAAGACACTAGGTGGAGGAGGAAAAACACAAGTCAGATATAGGAAGGAAATTGACACTCGGGAGGCAACGGTTGTAATTGTAGTTTGAGATAGGTCAATTCACTCACCAGTAGGGCTGTCAGTTTATCGCGTTAATTCGATTAATTAATTACACAGCAAATTATTGCGTTATGAAAATTAACTCAAAATTAATTACAATTTTTTTTTTTTTTTTTATATAATTTTTTTTTTTTATCTCATTAATTCCATAAGAACGTAGAATACACATTACAGACTTTTTTTATATGGTCCATTTGCATGTTCTTGGTATCTGATTCTAGGGACATATATGGATCTCAGGGAATGTATTCCCAGTGTCAGAAATACTGTGTCTGTTACTAGGCTTGAGTAAATTGTAATGAACCAAATGAGAATATCAATAAAAAATAAAAATATCTTTGACTGTGAATAACATTATGCTCAAATTGACCAGACCTGAAAAATCTAAGCAAATTAATAGATGGAAGATGATTAAACAGAAGGTTTTGTAGATACAGTACTGAATTCTGCCATCCGGACACATGCAATTTGAAATATGATTATAGAATATAGAATATCAGGCATAAAATGGTTATGCGATTAAAATGCGATTAATTAGATTAATTAATTACAAATCCTGTAATTAATTAGATACATTTTTTTAATCGCCTGACAGCACTACTCACCAGTATTCCCTAACCTATCGGAGATGTGTGGTTAACTCATAGTACAAATATCACAGTGCTATATTTGAGCCCGTACATAACTACATTTGAACCCTTTAAGCCCGAGTGGTCCGGTACCGGTACACAAATAATATCACGTCATAAATAGATCAATACAGTCCGTATTAATTAATATTGCAAAATAAATATCTCTGTGCATCCCGGCGGAAACCGGATGAATTAGACGGAAATAAACTTCCGCCTGGCGTGAAATAATTTATTTGACTTTACCTTTCTGTGATAAACGTGTCTCAATCTGATGAAAAATGGCGGAGCATTTTTTATTACAAAAAAGTATTTGTAATTTTTACAGTAGATTTCATTCATCGCTGCTGTCGGGACAAAACCTCATAACTCCAAAAACCCAACTTTTCAGCAGATGAAAAAAACTAACACAGATTTGAGGGTGAATAGAGTTAAGAGGTTTAGACAGATGATCGGTTTAATGCTTTCCCATTGTTTAAACTTTGTAAAACCCACACACACATATGGAGGATGATCTACGGAGTTGATTTATATAATAAAAAAAAAATTCTAAAAATGGAGTTATGAGGTTTTGTCCCGACAGCAGCGTCATGGTCTTTGCTGCCATGTTATGGGCGCCTGGTGGTACTTAATCCAGATTGAACTCTGCCATTAAAAAATAAAAATAAAGAGGAGATTTGGCCCGCTCCATAGATGCATGACTTGGCCATAATAAGGTAATTTATAGGCCTGATATTCTATATTCTATATTCATATTTAAAATTGCATGTGTCCAGATGGCGAAATTCAGTACTGTATCTACAAAGAAACCTGTAAATCATCTGCCCTTTATTAATTTGGATAGATTTTTTGTACACTTGATCTGAGGAAGGTGCTGAATGAGCTCTTGAATGCATTGTTCACGTCTTGTCAATGTTAACATGGTGTTATTCACCGTTAAAGAAGAAAATAGTATAGCATAGTAACAGACACAATATTTCGGACACTGGGAATACATTCCCTGAGGTCCATAGATGTCCCTAGATACCAAGAACATGCAATTGGACTTGTGGAGCAATCTTCCATTTACTTGGGTATGTACTTTTAGGCAGATTTTATGAAAATATGGCTAGGGCTTAAGAGGTTAACCTTTTGGAACCAAATACGACACCGTGCTGGTGTTAAATTTACTCTGGTACACTGTGATTTAACAGAATTGTAGCCAGTCATTTTGACCTCTGACAAGTCCATGATCTCCAGTAAAGGGGTGATAGCATGCGGGTTAAGTGATCATTATATGATTTTCTGTACCCGCAAAAAGCTAAAACAGAAGGCCGGCTGTCACAAAACAGTCACATCTAGAGACCTCAAAACTTACTCTAGAGAGGCCTTTAACCTAGAACTGGGGAGCTTGGACTGGTCAGATGAGCTCAGTGGTACACAGGTTGAAGAAACATGGCTTGGATTCAAAACCAAATTCACAGCAATACTCAACAACATGGCACCGATAAGAACCACCAGGGTTAAAAATCGCGCTGAGGCATGGATGCACACTGAAATACTGGCCGCTATGAAAACCAGAGACAAAAAATGCTCTGAACTTCATAAAAGTCAGACAAAGCTTTCCAAAAGCTCAAACAGTGAACTCCAAGCCCACGTGGTTGAACTAAAAATCCAAAGAAACAGACTAAGAAATGACGTAAACACCATGATCAGAACCGCAAAAAGAAATTTCATCAACGACAAAACTGAGGAAAACAAAAACAAACCCCGCGAACTTTGGAAATTACTCAATAATCAACTAGGCTGCAGTAAAAAACTTAAAACCAGATTCTCAAACATAAACATAAAGACGGACAACACGCTCATCACAGACAAGCTGGATGTAGCCAATTACTTAAACATCTTCTTCACAAACATAGCCACAACACTGGTAAACAAACTACCCTCCCACTCAGGGCATTATGGGGTAGAACACATAGTAGCATACTACAAAAACCTAGGGGTCCACAAAGACGACTTCAAACTTGAAATGGTAACAACCGATGAGGTACTCAAAAAATTGAGCGCCCTCCAACCTAACAAGGCCACTGGCCATGACAACATCCCCTCCAAATTCCTCAGAGACGCAGCAGCCGCCATCACCCCAGTCATCACACACATAATAAACCTCTCTATAAAACAGGGGCACGTCCCCAAGGACTTCAAAATTGCGAGAGTGACCCCTCTACACAAAAAGGGCAGCAAATTAGACCCAGGCAACTACCGCCCTGTTTCTATTCTTACCTCCATCTCGAAAGTCATGGAGAAAATAGTCTACGAACAGGTCGAAAAGTACCTGGCGGAAAAAAACCTAATCTACGAATTCCAATCTGGCTTCAGAACGTCCCACTCCACTGACACATGCCTCCTCTATTTGAACGACCACATCAAACAAGAGGTGGACGCTGGCAAATACTGCGGCATGGTCATGCTGGACCTACAAAAGGCCTTCGACACTGTCAATCACTCCATTCTAATGGACAAGCTAAAAGCAATTGGTTTTGATAGCCTATCAGTGAGCTGGATGCAATCCTACCTGGAGGGGAGAGAACAGATGGTAGAGGTAAACGGTACTCTATCCCCCCCCCTCACAGTGAGCTGTGGTGTTCCACAAGGAAGCATACTAGGACCGCTACTCTTCCTAATTTATGCAAATGACATGTCGTCAGCCTGTGACTGCAACTTGTTCCTGTTTGCGGACGACTCAGCCCTGCTGGTCTCTGACAAGAACAAATTGCAGGTTGAAAAAACCCTCAGCACGGAACTAGGCAAAATCTGCATATGGCTCGCTGATAACAAACTATCATTACACATGGGCAAAACAGAGTCCATTCTCTTCGGTTCAAATAACAAACTCAGCAAGACCGACGGCTTCTCAGTTACAGTGGGTGACAATATTGTCACAAGGAAAGACGAAATTACCTACCTGGGTTCCATCCTAGAGGCAAATCTTTCCTGTGACAAAATGGCATCCAATGTAATAAAAAAAGTCAACCAACGAACTAGATTCTTGTACCGGATCTCCTCTCTGGTAAACAAGAATACCCTGAGGACTCTGGCAGGAGCACTCATTCAAGGGTACTATGACTATGCGTGCACCTCATGGTACCAAAGCACCTCAAAGGCGCTTAAAACAAAATTACAAACATCACAAAACAAACTGGTCAGACTACTACTTGACCTGAACCCCAGAACCCACCTCACCCCTGCCCACTTTGCCAACCTAGGATGGCTTAGAGTAGACGACAGAGTACAGCAACTTGCAATGGGCCTGGTCTACAAGATACACTATACGACCGGGGTGCCCATGTACATGTCAAAATACTTCCCAAAGGTCAGTGAATACCACAACCACTACACCAGAGGAAGCTCAACAAATCATGTTAAACCCAGATTCGGCTCAAACAAGGGACTAAACACGTTTCGCAATTATGCCACAACAATGTGGAACGCCCTACCCAAAGCTGTAAAGGAATGTGAATCCCTGCCCACATTCAAAACCGCCCCTTAAAGAGCACCTACGGGAGGCTGCAATTCGAAACTGGCCACCGTAAATGCCCAAAACCCCCACCACCTCCTAATAGACAGTCTCCTCCCCACCGCATGTATATATTCCCTCCCCGCCGTATGTATATTCCCCTCCCACCCACCCACCCCCTCCTAATGTACAGTCCCCTCCCCATCATATGTATATACTCTGTCAGGATCTAGGGGTAACAGTACTGTATATTTGAATACCGCCTATGTCACAAATGTATCAGTACTAAATACCTGTATGTCCCTATGCCATAAATGTCATGTATGTTATGTATGTCATAAATGTCTATATGAATTGAAAATGGGGGACCCTGATGGAAACAAGACAAACGTCTTTCTCAGGTCTGCATCCCCTTAACAATTGTATGTATTGAGCCGTACTGTATTGTACCCATTCTGCAATCTGTTAAATAAAGTTTTCATTCATTCATTCATTCATGTACTTACCTGCATGACTGCATGAGTCCCGAGAGACTCTTGAAAAAGCCAGCATCTCGTTTCTCCTTCAAGTAATCCAGCATTTTCTGGAATAAAGAGAACAAACAATCATTTAAGTATAGAAGAGTCTGGTCTGAAGAGCTTCAGACCAGTGTCCATACTTAATGTAGATTACAAGATGTATACATCGATAATAGCCAAAAGATTTGAGACATTTATGCCAGATATTATAGACGAAGACCAGACCGGATTCATTAAAGGAAGAAAAACACAGGACAACATAAGAAAGACAGTGCAGATAGTAGAGGAGATACAAAAAGAAGGAGGAAGTGCAGTACTAGTTAGCCTGGATGCAGAAAAAGCATTCGACAGTGTAAGCTGGATATTCCTATATAAAGTATTAGAGAAATTTGGACTAGACAAAAACGCGATGAAAACAATTAGGGCATTATATCAAGAACCAACGGCAAGGATTAAAGTAAATGGCATCCTGACGGACCGGATCAAACTAGAGAGGGCTACAAGACAGGGCTGTTGTCTTTCGCCGACGCTCTTCGATATATTCATCGAACCACTGGCTCAACTAATTAGACAGACCGAGGACATCAAAGGGGTGGAGATAAGGGGAACAGAACATAAATTAGGACTGTTCGCAGATGATGTGATAGTATATATGAGACAACCAGACACAAGCTTCCCGACACTGATGGACTTACTGACAGAATATGGATATTACTCAGGATATAGACTTAACGTAACAAAGACACAGACCTTAACATTGAACTACACCCCAACGACAGAGATCAAAGACAAATACAAGATTAAATGAGATATGGACAGGATCAGATACCTAGGAGTGAATATTACAAGAGAGGTGGAGGGACTATACGATGCAAACTATACACAGATTAATCAGAAAATCAAACAAGACCTAGAAAGATGGACAGTAATGCCTCTAGACTTTAGCTCAAGGATCGAAATTATAAAGATGAATATATTACCAAGGTTACTATACCTATTTCAGGCTCTACCTATATTAATACCACAAAGCCAGTTCAGGGAATGGAATAAACAGATATCAAGATTCATATGGGGGGGGGAAAGGCCAAGGATAAGATATGTGACTCTACAATTACAAAAGGAGAAAGGAGGAATGGCAATACCTAGTTTAGAAGATTACTACTACGCAGCACAGCTGATAATAGTAACATGTTGGTGCAACGAGAACTATGAAGCCAAATGGAAAGACATAGAAACAAAAAATGAGGGACTCAAAGTGCAGGCACTAATAGGAGACAGGGAGCTATACAGAAGAAAGGAACAACTAATAGACCCAATTACCAAATTCACTATAAATATATGGAACAAGATAGTAAAGAAATACAAGCTAGAAAAAGAAACCAAGATACTGAGATGGATAACGCACGACAACAAATTTAAACCAGGGAAAGAAGATCATGGGTTCAAAAGATGGGAGAGGGGGGGCATAACAGCAATATGTACAATAACAGAAGGAGGGGAGATCCAGACTCTACAAAAATTGAAAGAAAGATTCGGACTAGAGAATAGCGACCACTTTAGATATTTACAGATTAGGGACTACTACAACAAGGAAATAAAACTAGACAAAGACAAAGATCAGAATGGGATAATTAAGATAATGGTAAAAGCATACGAAGGAAGGAAGGGGGGGGGGGATATCAGCACTATATCGGGCAATAATGGACAGCAAGGACATCACAACCAAATATATAAAGGAAAAGTGGGAGAAGGAATTAGAAACGGAGATAACAGAAGAAGAATGGTATAACATATGTAAGATACAACACACAACCACAGGGTCAAGGATATGGAGGGAGTTTGGGTGGAAAAACATAATTCGATTTTTTATAACACCAGAAATACAGGGCAACTATACACCAACACAGAAACCATGCTGGAGAAAATGTGGACAGGAAATAGCAAACCACACACACATATTCTGGGGATGTCAGATAATAAAGAACTATTGGGAAGAGATAGGAGGGATAATAAATGAAATAGTAGGATATGAAATACCCCAGACAGGACAAGTATTGTATTTAGGGAACTTAACACAGGAAGGAATGCAGGGGAAAGATATATACTTGATTAAGATATTACTAGTAGCAGCCAAGAAAGCACTGACGAAAATGTGGTATAGAGTAGAAGCACCGACGAGGGAACAATGGACAGAGATAGTGGGTGGGATACAGGAAATGGAGAGAATCACATATAGGCTGAGGCTACAAGACGAGAAGTTTGAATCAAAATGGGAGAAGTGGGAAGAGTATAGGAAAAAAAGAAACGACATCACAGGAGAGTGAAAAGGAGACAAGAAGAAAAAACGAAACGAAAATAAACTATGAAGGTACCAAAGAACCCATGTCACTTTTTTTGTATTTTTTTTTTGTATTTTTTTGTATTTATTTATTGTTTCTCTCTTTTCTTTGTTTTTGTTTAGCTGTGTTTTTTCCTTTTCCCCTTTAGTGAATTTATTTTAGGTCAACTTGTCATTCGATTTCGATATTAATTTTTCTAATATCAGCTATATCTTTTAGTTCTTATCTATCGAATTCTATTGTACTGTCGTTTATAATTTTGACCGCCAATTGTATTATTGTATGTGGATGTTTAGTTTGTAAAGCAAAAAACTGGAAATAAAAATGTAAGTATAAAAAAAAGAAGAGTCTGGTATATTTAATGTAGCCATATTATCCATGTGGCCCTATTATCCATGTGGCCCCCATAGCAACAAAGTAGCCTCACATGCAAGGTAGGGATGAGTCCAAATCCGAATATGAATTTGGGAAAGCACAGATAATGAGATGGACACAAATATTTGTATTACACAGACGCAGCATCTATTCACTGTCAGACTGGCATCAAAACTACCTTTAGGACCTGTAAGACTGCACCGTTTCTTCGTTTGGACCCACGGAAATATCCGTAATCATATTTTTTAAGTTGTGTGTCAAATGAGAGAAAGAAAAAGGCAGATGTTTTCTAGAGTTTTCTCTAGTATCTTTGCTGCTCCATGAGAGCAAGGCCCCCCTACATTTTCCTAGTCTTAAATCGTCATGATGAGTTATGCATGTGAAATTAATTATATTTATTGCGTGTGTGCTGGAGACCTATTTCAGAACCAACCCGAGATGTACAGCACGCTCCCCTCCTCTCATCTCCGTTACTACACTAAGAGCAGCCTTTACTTAAGCCAATTCCAGGAATATGATTTATAGATATAATTTATCTGTTAAAAAGTTGTCATGAGTTGTGATGGGTTATCCTGGTATTACAAATGCAGTTACTGGTAACAGAGATAATGAGTAAAAACGTGCATCGCAATGCTTTTGTTCTCCAGACACACACTGTTCCAAATATTATTACAAATATTTCCACTACTTCAAATCAAGAAAAAAACGAATGATTATAAGTATCTTTTGAAGGCGGACACGATGACCATGACAGTTTAACTATCAGACATGGTATCCGCTCGTCCTTCATCATGTATGGAAAATAGCCCACGCATTTAATTTTTAGGCTATTCATCATTCTTATGTATGAATAATTCATTAGATGATTAAAAATGTAATCTTGAACATGGGCCAATTTGAATTTGTAAACGAGACTTGCTTAAACATTTCCTGCTCTATAAAGCTGATTTTGTTTTCAGAACTTCACACAAATAATATTAGATTAGATTAAACTTTATTGTCAGAGAACAACTAAATCTTATGGGCAGCCTAGATATTAGTCTACAGGCTGCGTAAAAAGAACACACCTGATTTAGCAGGTGACGGAAGGTGGGGTGTGTGCAATGCCTGCTGTTATATACTCTTAACAGAAATGGTGCTCAATAGCTCTAAATGTAAATGTGGTTATTTGGCTTGTAATCATCTACAGGCTGCGTAAAAGATTATACAGAAAATAATAATAAAACAGGCAAAAAAGTCAAACAAATACTGTTGTAAATATTTGTTTCAGTCTCTGATTATTCAATGTCCCCCAGTTAAAGGGGGGGGGGGGGGTCAACTTCAGACAGTTCATAAAACTTGGTTTAGTTAAAAATAACAATAAGAGAGAGAGAGAGAGAGAGAGAGAGAGAGAGAGAGAGAGAGAGAGAGAGAGAGAGAGAGAGAGAGAGAGAGAGCACAAGTACAGATGACAAGTACAGTATGAGTATATTCATAATTAATTATATGTCAATATTAAATCAATTTGATCCTCTTAAAGTACAACAATTGCATTTCAGATGAATATTAGGTTAGAAAATACATTTGCTGGATTTAACATGACTTCCTTTAATCTAATGTTAATTTCTGATTTTGATCTGTTCCCATCTTGTATTGTACAAAACATTTATTATAATAAGAAATTATATAAAAACTTCTGGTATAAACCATGCCCATTTCCGAATCCGAATACACATTATTTTGTTGGTTGAACAGATACAGATAATGATGTCTAATGCAAGGGGTCCCAAAATTGTATTTAAATGAAGATGGATGAATGCAATAAAATGAAGGTTCAGAATGACTGATCCCTTTAACAATCTGCATTGTTCCTACATGTTTTGGAGCTCAACTCCTTCTGATAAAAGGAGTTAAGCCCTGGAATGCGCCAGAGAAATCAAGATTATTCAAGGGATTTTATTCAAGCTTTCTATTTGAACTGCTCAGAAACCCCAGGACTGAGCGACCCTTCAGCGACTCTATTGTGTTGTTGATTCTGAATGAATCGGTGTTGACCGTGTGACCGTACCTGCTGGACCCGGACATTGCCTCCATTGAGAATGGAGATGCCCAGTTTCAGGGTGCACGTCACCATGGGACCCAGGTGACCTAAAGCAGAGATTATCACCACTAGTTAAACATCTGAAAGTGAAGATACTGTGATGTACAGCAGGAAGACAGACACAGGGAATCAGGATATTGTCTGATATATGTAATTGCACACCTCAGATGAAAAACACACCAACATTATGGGAAATGCGCTTACTATATTCTCCAGAGTCAAGAAGACTGTATTTGAAAAGATAAAGTTTTCAAACGACCATGAAAAGTCTTTGTATCTCAAATTGCTGAGTAAAATTATGGAACGGTCTGATTGTGGAGTTAAAGCAATGTCAAAACATAAAACAGTTTAAAATAAAATACAGTCAAATGGTTTTCCAGAGGTACAGATATGAAGAAGGGGTTTGATAACTGGCAGTATGTATATATATATGTATATATGTGCATACATGTAGGTATGTAGTTGTATATATGTATATAAAATGGCTAGAGGAGCTATACAGGGTAACCTACAGTTTTGGCAAATATTAATAAGGTATTATTAAAAAAAAATGTGTAAGTAAATCTTTTTCAATATAAGTCTAGTAATGTATGAATTAGTAAATATAATATAGTATGATCTGATGAGTAAAAAGGGGTGGGATTAAATAAGTGTATGCTTCTTCCCACTCCTTTTCAAATATGTAAATGACAAAAAAAGAAAAATAATTTTGTTTGGCTTTTTGTTTGTTTTGTTATAAAAAAAATATATATATATATATATATACATTTATTATTTGAACGGCTTAAGGCTATATCTGTACTTAATGTTTGTTTGTTGTATTGCATATTTGAAATAAACTGCAATCAAATCAAATCAAGAAGAGTCTTGAGCTGTTTTTGGCCAACAGCTGGGCTAGCTGGTCCATATCCGCTTCCACAGCCGGAGAGCTTTCTACTGAACGCACAGAGGGAATTGGTCTATCTATCTTCTTGTCTAACTCTGGAGAAGACGGTAAGCGACATTGCCGTGTTTCTTTAAGCTCCACAAAGTTTCTTACAGCTCCTGGAAATGATGTAGCTGAAAGAATATCAATACATTGTCTTATAGGGACTGCTACCTTATCATTCCATTGAGCTGTAATTAACACAACACAAGGATTCAGAGTCCCCGATGACATCACGGTAGTCATATTCAAACTAATTTACTCTCAATAACTGTCAAACTAAATGAATGTGTGCAAAAACTGTTTTTGGATGCATGTGTGAGATTATGTGCAAAATAAATCCCTTTTTATTTTAAATGCAATAAATCAGCATTGTTTATTGGTGAAGTGCCCCTTTTAATAGCATTGCGGGAGATAAAAGCCTTGTCTCCTCATAAGGACATGTGTCTTTGTCCCCTCCCCTTTGTAAACGCCATTTTATGGTGTGTCCCCCTCCCCCTCTGTATATTAGTGGCCCCTGAATGGGGGGTCGCTCTTCTTCTTCCGGGTCTCCTAGCTAGTAACGCAGGATGGGAGCCATTCAGCCATATCTAGTAACCCATTCAGCCATATCTAGTAGTAAGCCATTCAGCCATATCTCTAACTATATTGTATGTATTGATCTCTCTGGCTAATAAATCGTATTAACCGGATCCATTTGACTGAGTAAGTTATTCAGCATCATCATCACCTTTACTGGCGCTTATCATCTGCAGTACCATCTCAGCCGCCCCACGGGCGTGCAACCTCTCCTGCTGGTACAGAATCTTCTGCTTTTCCATTTCCTTTTCCTGAGGACAACAGACGCACACACACACACACAGACACAGAATGGAAGGTCATAGCAGTCAACTACAAAGTAAATACAATGACAAGATTCTCTGTCTATACAGATCAGTGCTGCTGTCACTCCAAGTGACGGACAGTGTTGATTACTGTCATTTCTCATGATTCGCCCCGGCGGTCTGGTACCCATCGGTACGATCAAAACCATAGCCTTCAGACTCTCAAAGACACATTCCGCCAGGAGCGGTGATATGTGACGGGGGGACAGGTCCATACCTCAAATGACTTCTCCTTCCCTTCCTCTTCTTCTTCTTCCTCTTCGTCTTCTGCACAACTCTGAAGATATTCAAATATGGATAGAATTAATCATATTTAAATTATTCAAACATTTGGTACATTGATGAATGCCATGAACAAAAATAATGATATAGTGACAGTATGGTTTGACGAGTGGTTCAGTACCTTTGCCATCATGTCCGCATACGCAATATATAAAGGATCTTCGTCTAAGGAACTGGAAACAGAAGATATTTTTCACACAAGTTCCTATTTGTCAATGAGAATAATCTATCTATCTATCTATCTATCTATCTATCTATCTATCTATCTATCTATCTATCTATCTATCTATCTATCTATCTATCTATCTATCTATCTATCTATCTATCTGTCTGTCTGTCTGTCTGTCTGTCTGTCTGTCTGTCTGTCTGTCTGTCTGTCTGTCTGTCTGTCTGTCTGTCTGTCTGTCTGTCTGTCTGTCTGTCTGTCTGTCTGTCTGTCTGTCTGTCTGTCTGTCTGTCTGTCTGTCTGTCTGTCTGTCTGTCTGTCTGTCTGTCTGTCTGTCTGTCTGTCTGTCTGTCTGTCTGTCTGTCTGTCTGTCTGTCTGTCTGTCTGTCTGTCTGTCTGTCTGTCTGTCTGTCTGTCTGTCTGTCTGTCTGTCTGTCTGTCTGTCTGTCTGTCTGTCTGTCTGTCTGTCTGTCTGTCTGTCTGTCTGTCTGTCTTGTCTGTCTGTCTGTCTGTCTGTCTGTCTGTCTGTCTGTCTGTCTGTCTGTCTGTTTATCTGTCATCTCACCTTCTCTCTGTGAGGGCATTGTGACTGAAGTGGAGGATGAGCTGGTGGAGAGGGTCTGGTTGGACATCAGTCACCTCCTCTTCCTCCTCCTCCACAATCTTCATAGGGGTTTTCTGGAGGAGCCCACACGGGTCAACAGTTAGTTTTGTCACAGATTGGGGATCTGCTGTAGTGATCTACTGTACTTACCACTCTGGATCTACTGTAGTCTGCTGTACTGACCACTCTCTCCTCTCTCTAGAACAGATAGTTCTGTCACCGTTTGGGATCTACTGCACTGACCGGTCTGGATCTACTGTAGTCTGCTGTACTGACCACTCTCTCCTCTCTCTAGAACAGTTATTTCTCAGGGCTTTCCATAAACAATGGTATAAGGGTGTATACAGTATATATATATATTTCTATTTGTTTTGCAGTGAAAGCTTGGGGTCAGCTTAGAAACAGACGCATCATTGTCTAATATGTGATTGCTTGGTCCTCTGTTCCACTGTTTGTGTGTGTGTATGTTTACGTGTTCAACATTAAACTATTGTGCAACCATAATACACTATACTTAAATACTTATTTGTAACTTAGCCTTACTTGTGTTTGCTGTTTTTTTGCCTCCCAGATGGGGAGCACAGACCCCCTCCGGACCACACCCTAGTTGCGAAATCCTGAGGAAAGCCCTGTTTCTGTTACAACTTGGGAATCTACGGGACTGATCACTCTGGATTAAGGAGGCAATCTACTGCACTGACCACTCTCTCCTCTCTCTAGAGAAATGGTTCTCAACCTGGTCATCACGACCCCCAAGGGGGTCACAAGATGAATTATACAAATACACCATCATCATCTTTACGATCTTGGGTATAGGTGTTTTTTTCTCTAAAGCCCTCCTCCACTTATTAGTCAAAGTTAAGTAACCTGTAAAGGGGAAATAAAAACCATTCCTTGGTGTCAAAGTTCACCATTCTGTCTCTGCTTGACCATGTTTGGGGTCAAAGTTCACCATTCTGTCTCTGCTTGACCATGTCTGGGGGCAAAGTTCACCATTCTGTCTCTGATTGACCATGTCTGGGGTCAAAGTTCACCATTCTGTCTCTGCTTGACCATGTCGTGGTTTGCAAAGCAGTGTCCCCTCAGCTTTTAGGGGCCATAAACTAAAAAGGTTGAGAACCGCCACTCTAGATCTGTCTATCACAGAACATTTCTGAACATATCTCCACAATCATTAATGTTCTCTTAACATTCTTTGTACATTTCTAAAGAAAATACTCAATGATGATTGTGTCCAGTCACATACAATTATCAATCACATTGAAATGTCTCACACACACACACACACACACACACACACACACACACACACACACACACACACACACACACACACACACACACACACACACACACACACACACACACACACACATGCTGTACACACACACACACAACTCCACCATTATCATGCAGGTGAGGTATGTAGTGTCCTGATGGTCCATGGGAGGGACAGGACAAGGAGACGATAGTGTGGTGGAATGAATGAATGCATGAATGAATGAATGAATGGATGAATGAATGAATGAATGAATGCATGAATGAATGAATGCATGAATGAATGAATGAATGAATGAGAGTAGGCTACCAGTTCTCAGATCCATGCCTGTTACTGAGCACAAACCCATGCAGTGGATGTCATCTGGTGGCATGACGATGGACATGAACACAGAGTACATAGAAGTTCAAGAAGGACTATCACAACTAAACTGTACCGATCACTAAGACCCGACACTGATTGGACTGGACTGAATGGAACAAGTAACTCAAGTTGCTCTGCAATTACTCTTTATATCTACGGTATAATCTTCCACACACATAATGCAACAACACATCTGTTATGTTGTGCAGCGTCTGATGTACCTAAGGCTACAATATTCATCAATATCAAGGAACGGTGTCTGAAATGGAACTGCTGGTCCTCCTCACATACAAATCTGATATGAAACATGATCCCCACATACGCGAGCATGCCACTTGACGCCACGACGACCACAGCAACGCAACGTCACGTCAGACGTACAACTACAGACTTACACAGGAAAGCGCAGACGAACGACAACTGATGGGTTGGTGGCTTCGGATCGGACAGCGAAGCGGCTAAAGTGACGGGCGTCTGAAAAGGCCCTCCTTACCACAGCGGTCAGATAGGGATAGCCTGTTTTTCTAGAGCCGTGTGTTGTGGCGGCGGCGGTGTGGACAGAGTGTCTCCCGTAGCGGTCATGCAGCCTTTGAGCCCTGACGGATCTCTGTTTGGAGGGTCTCGCACGGCTAGAGCGGGAGCCGCGAGGCGGCTTTGTCCCCGCACGGACGCTACGCTCCCAGGGCTCGACGGGCGCGCTGGCGCTAAAGAAGCATTCGGCAGACAGGACCGGCAGAGCGGTGCCAACACAGGGCACGGGGCGCGGGGGCGAGGTGAGCCCGTTACTTACTGCCAGATCCTGAACTAGCTTCTCCTCAAAGGAGTACTCCTCTGCCTCTATCCATAGTCTCTGATAGCCGGGGAGGAAGAGGTTGATAGAGCGATGCCTGGGGGCGGGAGGGAGAGGTGGGGAGGAATGGAGGGGGGGGTGGGGGGGTGGGGAGGGAGGTAGAGTGGCATTAAGGTGGGTTCTGGTGAGTTTAGGAGGAGAAAGGAAGGAGAGATGTGAGGGGGGGGGTGAGGGGTTACAGGAAGTGTATTTCAGGCAGGGTGGTGATTGGTCGATGTGGGACCCCACTGACTCTTCTGACTGGTCATTTTTGGTCACTGAATCTGACAGACAGTTACTGCAACCTGGCTGTGAAGTTGATTAAGAAGGACATGAGAGGACACATAATCACTGTCAAACATTTTTTTCTTTTTTGTATAAATCAAATCAAAGCACACATATTTTTGCAAACAAGCTGAGCTAATGAGCTACTGGGCTAAGTAAAGAAACTCATCATCATTGAACGCATTGAATTGATTCATTCAAATTAACACTAATTTGTTGTTTAATCTACTGTAGCTTGACCAATCAGAATCACAACAGTGCAAAAAGGCTCGCAGTAGGTTGCTAGGCAGAGGTCAGTCCACAGCCTGGAGGATGAAGGGGGTTGATCAGATGAAGCATTCGCCCTGTAGTCTCACATTACCGTCAGCAGGGAGAACAGGCGGTCAAAGCTAGAGGCTTGGAACGCCTTTTCCAGCCAAACATACCGATAGCCATTCAGGAAGTAATTATTATTTTTGTATCTGAGGGACGGTAGCGTAATGTTTTGCAAGAAAACAACACAGAAGAAAGAAGAGAGAATGTTGTTAGAAATGTGAAGAGAGGTTTACATGAGCTCACAGTCAAGAAACATGTGCTTTAATTGTTGGCTGACTTATTGTTATGTTCGTAGATGGAGACAGAGAGGAGTAATAATTATGTCAATAATTAAGCTCAACATTTAGTTGCAGTGGTTGGCGGGTGTAGGCGAGGAGACTCACCTGGGCAGGTTGTAGAGAGGGGCCATCCTGAAGCAGGCCACCACGGCACGCTTACGCTGCTTGGACAGCAGCTTCTGGTACGCACACTTCCTGATCCTCAGAGGGAGCTCCACCTTGAGGACAAGGGACATGTCATATAACATTTTAACAGCTGTGTCAACCCTACAAACTGTTCATTGGTGTCACGACTGTCACAACTCTGTGTGTGTGTGTGTGTGTGTGTGTGTGTGTGTGTGTGTGTGTGTGTGTGTGTGTGTGTGTGTGTGTGTGTGCGTGTGTGTGTGTGTGTGTGTGTGTGTGTGTGTGTGTGTGTGTGTGTGTGTGTGTGTGTGTGTGTGTGCGTGTGTGTTCCATTACCTGGTCCAGGTGGAAGACTGCAGCAGAGATGCTCTGGACTCTGTCTACCGTGTTTTCTGCGCCCGTTGGCTCTTCACCACTCTCCACCATCACGCCCTTATACAGGTTCAACTGCCACTGAACCGCTGGGTCGTCAGACTGTAAGACACACACACACGCGCGCGCGCGCGCACACACACACACGCACGCACGCACACGCACACGCACACGCACACGCACACGCACACGCACACACACACACACATCACATAGTTATCGAACGTTAAAGACTCCAGTCACCCGAACAACTGCCTCTTTGAACTGCTGCGGTCAGGCAAGCGATACCGGAGTCTCAAGGCGAGCACAGAAAGACTCAGAAGAAGCTTCTATCCCCAGGCCATCAGGCTGCTAAACGAACAATGAACACTACACAACAACAACAACCATCAAACGCACATAGCACACACATCCACACGCACACACTCACTTTAAACAAACACACTGTAGCACCCACTCCACACACTTTATAGCACACACTCACTTTAAACAAACACACTGTAGCACCCACTCCCCACACTTTATATTTATTGATGAAGGATTGCACTACAACTCGTACACCTTACTGTAAATTGTACCTAAATTGTACCTCATCCCATTTCTGCTTTGCACTATATAGTACTGTACATTAGTACACTGCATAGTATTGTATATTATATGGTAACTCAGTTACGTCTATTCTGCATCGAACATTGTACATATGTCTATACTGAACACTGTGACCTCATTTTCTACTTCTAAATTACATGCTATACTATGTTATTTGATACTATCTTGTCTAGCACAGTCTCTGGAGCGTAACAAACAGTAAGAAGCATTTTGTATGAAAGTATTCTGTACTTCTGTATGACAACTATTAAAGAAACTTGAAACTTGAAACATCAAAGCGAGTTTAAAAGCAGCTTCTGAGATGAATTGTATTATTATTTTTTTAAATATATTTTCTTTTACTGTGCTTCATGTTAGCATACCTTGTCTTGAAGATGAAAATTCTGACGCAAGTGGTCCTTCACTTCTTCGTCTGTGTCTTTCTGTAAAGGGAAAGGGTTTCAGGAAATAAGAAATCACATATTATAATCTATATTACATTCAAATAACTGCTCTTTTTACACATTCCTGAATCGATGTGTGTCCAGTTTCCATAAAAACATGGACAATAACCTGCACCTGGACTGATAAAGGGAGCTTGTGATGAAGAGAAGAAGCACACAACGCAAGTCCAGTAGCAGGATCAATGACAGACACATACAAAGACGTTATAAATGAAGAATTTATGGGGAATATCCACTGAAAAAAGAACATTTAAAAAGGAATAGTTGTGATTTTCAGAACTCAAAGCCCTATTTCTTACTGATCAGTGATGATGTTGATCGGTAGAGTCATTACTCTGTACAATCCATGTGTTGGCCACAATCTGATACAAAGTCCGTGGGCCAAACTCCTGTCTGTACAAGCTGACTGAAGCTCATTGAAATCTACCCCACTGTGCACATTAAGTAGAGTTCAGTGAGTCAGTCAGCTTGTGCAGACGGGAGCTCGACCCCATTGACTTTGAATTGGTTTGTGGTCAATTATCCAGAGCTAGTATATGAGCCCGACTCGCCCAAGATCCTCACATACAATACTGAGCCTGAGCCCTACCCTAAGCGGCTTGATATATATATATAATATATATATATATATATATATTGTAACTGCTCACATGTAAAAATGCAGATTAGCCTAGATGAGCAGTTATAATAAATGGCCACTTCGTTCCATTTTAGTAATTGTATTCTGTGGCATTATGTATGATCTTGTAAAATTATTATTATTCATTTTAAAATGTTTGCGCAGCTCAAGTCCTACCCGACTCTACCCGGCCCTACCCTACCTGAGCCAATTAGCATAAATTGTTTCGCCCAACCAGACAGGCTTTTTCTGGCCCCGTCGGGCACGGGCTGACTGAAACCGAGAACACTACCAGGGTTCCAAAAATCAAGAACCATGCCTTTAAGTTCTAGACGAGGTGTAATCCACAAAAAAGCCACCTCCCCAGCAGACATGAGGAGACATCAGAGCCCAGGAGGAAGTCTCTCACCAGGCTGTAACGCATCTTGGCCATGGAGATGAGCCTCTGGTCCCCGGGGGTGCACATGTTGAGGCCGATGGGCAGCAACTTCTTCAGGGCCGCCACGATCATGGAGGTCTGGACGGAGTAGTACTCCCCGCGGCGACGCTTGTGCTTCCTCTCCTGGTCCCCGCCCGCCTGCAGAGGGGAGAGGGAGATGCAGTTTATTCTATGATCACTGTGTCCAGGGGAGAATGTCACTTGGCATTAAGGCGTACACGGTTAACACCAACACGGTGGTCATGTGGTAGAAGAGTGTAAAGAGGCCATGACAGGTTTGCTTCTTTTCTCATCTTTTTTATGGTATGTTGCTTCAGTGCCAAGCTAACTTTTCCATTTCATGTAATGGACAATTCATTTTGTATTTTCTCTTAGAAATCATCTTCATGGGTGCCGTTTAAACTGATTATTGATACAGGACATTTGTAGAAATCGTATCTATTAAGAACCACACTTAATAATGCATTATGAACAATTATGATTATCATTATAATGCATTTTAGTAAGGGTGGGAATCACCAGAGGCCCCACGATATGATATTATCATGACATCAGTCATGATACTATAATATCACAATATAATGTGATTTATTACCTTTTTTCAACTGCTAATTATGTCCCCAACGGAAAACTTTGTCAACTTTGTTTTGTCTGTTCACCTCACTCCAATAATTTGTATTGCAGCAAAATGGGATGTTGGACCAAGCTAAAAATATAGATTTTAAATATCTATACTTGGCGTCAGTGTATCAATATAATATCGGCACACTAATATATTGCGATATATAATAATAATAATAATTCATTACATTTATATATCGCTTTTCTAGACTCAAAGCGCTCCCCACAATGTAGGGTGGAAATTGCCTCCTTCGCCACCACTGGTAGCACCCAACCTTGGGCTACACAGGCTCAATGGCTGCCATACACTGGCACCAGGCACATATCACACTACACAATGGCTGAACGGCTCAGGAGACAGGGATTGATATCAGCCAATTAAGGGGAAGGGATGATTAGGTGGCCTTGATATCGCTGTATTGACACCCCCACCCCTACCTTTATGATGATAAAGGCTTATACGTGGGATTCTTTAAGTTCAAAATGAAAAGACTGGCCGTGTTGAATTGAAACAGATCCTGTGTTCTTCATTCTAAGTTTCAAACATCTGCAGTGAGCTAGCCGCTAGTGCTAAAATATAATAAAACATTCAATCTCGAGGCCTTGATTAGCTGAATCAGATGTGACAGCCCAAGGTTCTTGGACATAGATCACTTGAATTACGCAGCCCTCCACCCCCAGGATCAAGAACTGAAGAAACCTTCCAGTTGCTCCCAGCAATCAAAACAGCTGCGAGAGTGGAGATAAATATAGTGTACAGCCCAGCCAGAATACATAAACATCAAACTTTGTGACAGGGAGAGAGAGGGAGCTGCTGTTGGACCAGGCACTGACAGCATTAAGATAAAATGCGAGTCACATCTACTACTGAAAATGTCAACATGAAAAACTGTACCTCATAAAAGAATAAAATAAAACCTGTGTATAACTCAATTAAGGGGGAGTGTGAACTAATACGGTTGATGTGAAGAACATCGCACCTCTACACATTTGAGCTTGTTCAGCACATGTCAAGGTATCTGTCCAAAATAAATGCATGTTCCTTTCATTAGCAAAGTTTAGGGAACTGCAAGCCTTTGGTTGTGGCCAGCATAGTCTCTCAAGCCAGCCTATCTCCTCCACAGTCTTTGAATGCTCCAGAGACAGTCTGTAATTCAGCAGGTGTGGATGCGAGCAGTAAATAAGGCTAGATATCCGGTCATTTCCACACTTCCGTTGCAAAGTTCCGAAAGAGTTGAAAATATCTGTTTTAGAGTTGCTCCCCTATCCCGAATTTAGACGTTACTCCGACCTCCAAGTCGCCAGCCGCTTCTTTTCACCTGACAGCGAGGAGTTTCACTGGGAGAGCATAACAGGCACAGAGGTTCATGCAATCTCCCCCAGATCTCCTCCCTGCTGAACAGGCTCCCAGACTGACCAGTAGGAGCCACTGTTGCAACGATCAGGCCTCATACCCCACCGGCTTCCCACCCGCAAACACTGACAATTGTGTTGGTAGGGACAACTGACCAAGCCGGAGGTACCACTGCTGGGAACCGAACCTGGGTTTCTGCGGTGGTAGGAGAGTGCTTAGACCTCTACACTACCCAGCCCAATGAATCAAAAATATATTTTTGAATTTCCATTTCTGCTCAGAAGCTAGCTAGCTAGTAGCTAGGCTTAGACTAATTTGCTTTCCAAAATGAGGTATTTAAGCGACTGCACAGGGTTACAGATGTGGCAAAATTTATTTAAATGGGACATGCATTATAAATGGATTTTTCCAGTATTTAGCATTGTTTTATAGCAATAGGGGTTAGTATCAATGGGTCTGTGTCTCTAATTACCATATTGACTCATCAGTCTAGTATCGAGTTCACGAGATCTTCCCTCACTCAACTAAGCCGTTCTGATTTGACGGTATTGCTGACGTGAATAGGGTACTGATTTGCATAACTAACTCTATGGTTGACAGCGACAGCAGAGCGAGTGGAAATATCCTCACTTCCTCAAACAGAGCGAGGCAGAGAGAGAACGAGCGAGCAAGAGAGAGAGATAGAGAGGGAGAGAGAGAGAGAGAGAGAGAGGAGCTTCTGTCGGGGAAACAAACACACACGCATTTTACACACAACCTGGACCGCGCGGGGGAAGCAGTGGAGAGATAACCTTATGCTCCGTGTCCCTCTCTCTCTCTCTCTCTCTCTCTCTCTCTCTCTCTCTCTCTCTCTCTGTCTGCCAGTCGCAGACTGTGGGTGACTCTCACTCAAAGCGCTTATGGGCGGAGCCCATCCAAAAATAGCCTGAAATCCATGATGCTTTTGAGTACTTGATCAAAAATATAAAACTATGCATTTTTTGGAAAAAATTACTTTCTGATGTGTTCCATAGACTCTCAGGAATTGTGTAAAGTTGCCCAAATAGTGCAAGGAATAGCAATGCATGTCCCCTTTAATCTCTACTTGTTAATTTGTGAATTGCTGCTGAATTAGAAACATTTGGAAATTGCGGGAGATCAACACGTCTTTCTTAACACATTGACCGCCAGCAGCAGGGGGCGCTGATCCCCCTTCAGCGCTAGGTCTTTATTCAATGGATATAGTTTTAGAATGCCAAATTTGCGAGTGCTTAAAATATATCTTATATTATAGCTATGGGTCTAATACACCTGTCGATTGTCAGTGAGTTGCTTCCAGTCAACATGCACAAAACAGATTGTTTTTTCATCCGTACATTTCCGTTTTATACCGTTTTGAATATGAGTATAGTTTTGGTGATTCTTAGTAATCCCAGGAAAAGACGCGATAATAGCGTTTTAGTGGAATACACTTATCACGTTGTCATTTTTCGCCTGATTATCGAATCTTCCTTTTTTTATCCACTTTTTCTCCTCCTATTTGTCTTGTATTTTCCTCCCATCCCAATTTAGTCGTTATGCCAATTCCCCCCTCCCCTTCCTGGTCGTTGCACGCATTTGCCCCCCCACTTGCCGGTCTAGGGAGCCCTGAAGTCTATCACATGCTTCCTCCGATACATAGGAGACAGCCAGCAGCCTCTTTTCACCTGGCAGCGAGGACTCTCATTGGGTGAGTGTAACGCGTGGGAGGGCACACTACCTCACCCAGATCCCTTCCTCGCTGTGCAGGCGCCCTGACCGACCTGTAAGAGTCGCTGTTTACAATGACCAGATTACCACCCACCGGCTTCCCTCCCGCTGACACCAATTGTGTCAGTATGACGACCGGCCAAGCCGGAGGCACCGCTGACAGCTGGATTCGATACCAGTGTCTCGGCAATGGTAGACAGACGCTTAGTCCGCTGCGCTACCCGGCCGCCCCTGGTTATCGAATCTTCCTGAAATCAACGCTAGATTATCATTATTATATCTCCTCGTGCATACATGAAATGGCCCTCGTAGCGGCCCTCGTAATTCCTACATGTTAACAATAGGGAAGAGAAACTTGAAAGCCTTTCAATATTTGTCAAAAACTTTACCTTTTGTGGCTTATTATCCCGAATATTAACAGTTATTGAAATAATTCATACATAAATTATTATTGTCTCCGATGCAAAAAAAAGTTATGTTAATTATCTGATCGCCATTCCAGTTATCCACAGCGATCCTGTCCCCGACATTACCGAGCGTTACACATGAACGGGCGGGCAGGGTTAGTGTTCCATGCCATCGTTGTAAAGGCCTGCCTCGCCTGAGTATTTAAACCCCGCCCCCACGGCTCAGATCGGCTCAGAAAACACACCAGACCATTTCCAATGAAGTGCAACAGCTCCGCAAGGCAGTAGAGGATGGTGTTGACCGTCTGCCAGCTCAGACAGGGTCTGAAGGGTCTGCAGAGGCTGCAGCCATGAATTATGAATAGATATAGTGAATAAAAAAAATAATGATCATAAAAACATAACTCGTCATTGGCGCTCAACAATTGGCGGGCTATAACGAGTATACTCGTCTTTGGCGGGGAATGTGTTAAGAGACTATGCCCAGAGGGAAGGCATATTGTTCAGGTTGAGCTATTGCAAAGTGCAGACATGGTGAGGAATCAGGGAGATTGAGACCAGATTTCTCAGAGGGAACCTGTATGACCTGTTCTCTCTCCAATCCCAGGGACCATTATTGTAGCAGGCCAGATTTCTGGAAGGATTAGAGGGACCATTTCCAGTGGGATGAGAGAGATAATCTGGCTGCGCCAAAGACTTACCTTCTCTGTGCTGGCTAAGGCTGAAGTTGAGCCTTATTTTTGGCTGTGTCAACAAACATGCTAATGTTTCAGCCAAGTGGCCTTCATCAGAGCATCAACTTTTGAATTGTTGATTAGTCCATATCCTTACTTTGGACATCTTGGCCCTGCTTTCTCCAGTTAGGAAGCCCAGGTTGTTGATCTCGTTCTGAACCACAAAGTTCTGCTCCTCCCTTTTAAAGTTCTGAGTGCAGAAGAGAGGGGGAGATGAAAGACAGGGAAGTCATGAAAGACAGCCTCAGGAGAATTCATTTGATTTAGAATCAGTGAATCAAAGTCTGAATAGGGCTGGGAGGTATACTGAATATGGAGACATAGCGAATTGGATTATTAATAATAATAATAATAATAATAATAATAATAATAATAATAATAATAATAATAATAATAATAATAATAATAATAATAATAATAATAATAATAATAATAATAATAAATTGTATTCGTTCACTAGGATCCCAAAGTGCTACAGGGTTAAAACATAGTTAAAATGTTATTACATAGTTATTACTATGCCATCATCCACTATACAAATTGTGGAATGATCCATGTATTTTATTTAATTTTTTAAGTTAATCCAAAGGAAAACTCCTTACAGCAGTATTATTAAGATTGTAGGTTAAACATTGGATTAAAATATACCCTTTCGAATGAAAAACCAAAAAAGACATGCTCAAAAAAAGACACTCAGCCCTAGTCTGAAGTAAAGCTTGGTGTAGTAGAGTTTATTTTACGACTTGCACCAGATTAAAGCTTGGTGTAGTAGAGGTTATTCTTACGATTTGCACCAGAATAAAGCTTGGTGTAGTAGGGGTTATTCTTACGATTTGCACCAGATTAAAGCTTGGTGTAGTAGAGGTTATTTTTACGACTTGCACCAGATTAAAGCTTGGTGTAGTAGAGGTTATTTTTACGACTTGCACCAGATTAAAGCTTGGTGTAGTAGAGGTTATTCTTACGATTTGCACCAGAATAAAGCTTGGTGTAGTAGCGGTTATTCTTACGATTTGCACCAGATTAAAGCTTGGTGTAGTAGAGTTTATTCTTACGACTTGCACCAGATTAAGTAAGGGATAATGTATAGCTACGAGGTCATTGTCGCAAAAAATTTACCAACACAGAGTTTAGAATACCGAGGCGCCTCGCCGAGGTGTTCTAAACGTAGTGAAGGTCAATTATTTTGCGACAATGACCGAGTATAGGCTATACATTATCCCGCTTATTACATGGCTAATTTACTAACAATATACCTAATTCATTTTACACCATCGACAAGACGAGATCAAATGCAGACGCAGTTGTTCTGTGGCTCCGCTGTCAGCCCAAATAAAGTAATTATTATTATCGCCGGCAGCCGGCAGGTGTGTCTGATCAATCAATCAATCAATTTCTTTAATGACGACCCAGCCAGGCTGGTGGAATTTGGTTTCAGTGCATAGCATAGCAGTTCCAACATAAAACATAGAACATATAACATCACTTACAACGTACATAAAAGAAAACACAATTACATAGATTACAGTTCAGAGTTGTCCATGTCAGAAGAGGTAAGGGGGGTTGCGGGGGGGTACTACAGGGAGGGGGGGGGGGGGGGGGGGGGTACTACAGGGAGTTCAGTGTCCGTATGGCAGTGGGGAAGAAGCTGTTTTTGAACCGGGATGTTTTGGTGGTCAGGGATCTGTAGCGCCTCCCGGAGGGCAGCAGCTGGAAGATGTGGTGTGCTGGGTGAGTGGGGTCAGAGATGATTTTTCTGGCTCTCCTGATTGTGATTTGGCGGTGGAGTGATTCGAGAGAAGGGAGGGGGGTGCAGATTATTTTTGAGGATTTATTGATGATTCTTTGTAGTTTGTTTTTTGAGTGAGTGTCCAGATTGCTGTACCAAACAGTTATGGAGAAGGTGAGGATGCTTTGTATAATGGCCTGGTAGAAACGGAGCAGGAGATGTTTTTTGACTCTGTATTTCTTGAGCTGGCGGAGGAAGAAGAGTCTTTGATTAGCTTTTTTGTTTATGTGGTCTGTGTTGGTTTTCCATTTGAGGTTATTGCTTATGTGAGTGCCGAGAAATTTGAAGGAATCTGTGGTGATTATGGGTTTGCCGGAGATGGATATGGGGGTTTTGGGGTTTGGCTGGCGTCTGAAGTCGATGATGAGTTCTTGGGTTTTTGATGAGTTGAGAAGGAGGTTATTGTCTGTGCACCAGGTGATTGTGTGGTTGATTTGTGTACGGTATTCTGTTTCGTTATTGTCTGTGATGAGGCCTATAAGGGTTGTGTCGTCTGCATATTTATATATTTTTACGGAGTTGTGGAGGGATATGAGCAGGTTGGTGTATAGGGAGAAAAGCCAGGGTGAAAGGACGCAGCCTTGGGGGGCTCCTGTGCTGAGATATAAAGGGTGGGATGTGATGTTATTTATTTTGACCTTCTGTTGTCTGTTGGAGAGGAAGCTGTGGATCCAGTGGCAGATGCAGGGGTCAATGTTCATGTCCAGTAGTTTATTGATGAGTTTGGCTGGGATAATTGTGTTGAATGCGGAACTGAAGTCCATAACCAGAATGTGGGCGTATGAGTTGCGGGTTTCCAGGTGTTGCAACAGGTGGTGAGTGGCTGTGTTGACTGTGTCATCCACAGACCTGTTGGTTCTGTAGGCAAATTGGTGTGGGTCCATGAGGGGGGTGGTGCTGGTTTTGATGTGGGTGAGAATGATGCGTTCAAATGATTTCATTACTACGGATGTGAGGGCAATTGGTCTGTAATCGTTAATGCAGGAGATATTATTGGATTTTGGGACAGGGATGATGGTGGACTGTTTGAGACATTGGGGGACTGAACAATTACGGAGGGAGGTGTTAAAAATGTTGGTGAAGATGGGGGCCAGTTCTGCAGCACAGTGATGTAGGACAGATGAACTGATGTTATCTGGGCCTGCTGCTTTATTTTTCTTTATCCTCTTGAAGGTGGTCCTCACCTCTTCCTCCTGGATGTGGAAGGGGGGAGGTGGCAAGGGGGAGGGGGGTGGGGTGACTGTTCAAATCTAGTGTAGAAGATGTTGAGTTTGTCCGGGAGCTGGTCATCATTGTCAGGTATGGGGGGGGGGGGTTCTTTTTGTAGTTGGTAATGTCCTGGAGTTTTTTCCAGATGGTTCTTGTATCTTTGGTTGTGATTTGTTGTTCTAGTTTGGCGGCGTAGTTGGATTTTGCTTTTCTTATTGCAGCCCTTAATTTGTATTTTGCAGTCACATAGTGTTCTTTTATTCCTGTTATGTAGGCAGTGTTTTTCTCTTTTCTTAGTTGTTGAATTTCTTTGGTGAACCAGGGTTTATTGTTGTTGTAGAACTTGACCGTTTTTGATGGGATGCATAGTTGTTCACAGAAGTGGATGTATGACGTCACTGTGTCGGTGTAGTCATGCAGGTCACCGGCTGCGCGGAACTCGTCCCAGTCAGTGCATGCGAGGCAAGCACGCAACTTTTCGGTGGCCTCTGTTGACCAGGACCTGACAGATTTTTTCTGTTGGTTTAATGGATTTAAGTTTTTGTTTATATGTTGGGATGAGCAGCAGCATTGCATGGTCGGACTTGCCCAGGGGAGCTCTTGGAAAAGCACGGTAAGCCTGCTTGATTGTTATTGTATAGCAGTGGTCCAGTGTGTTATTCCCTCTGCTGGGGCAGGTTACCTGTTGGTGATAGCTCGGTAGCTCAGAGGACAGGTTGGTGTGGTTGAAGTCGCCTAATACAATTATTGCTGCGTCGGGGTGTTTGTTTTCAACAGATGATATGTAGTTGGCAAGTTCGCTTATGGAGGAGTTAGCGTTAGCATCTGGGGGGATGTAGACACCGATCAGGATTACCGATGCGAATTCTCTGAGGAGGTATGTTGGTCTGCATTTAACGGAGATATATTCCAGGTGAGGAGAGCAGATCTGACTGAGTGTAGTGGAGTTGGTACACCAGCGGTGGTTGATCTGATGCAGTGTGTGTCAGTGGGCTTGATTGCTCCAGCTGCGAACAGCGGTCATTATTGCTCGGTTGCCCCTGACAGCGGTCAGTTATAGAAAAATAACGGACCGCTGCTATGGGCAACCGAGCGCTATTGACCAATCACAATCAAGCATTTCGGCGAATGTTAAAACGCCATGTAATAAAGCTTGGTATAGTAGCGGTTATTCTTACGTGTGACTTGCACCAGAATAAAGCTTGGTGTAGTAGCGGTTATTATTACGTGTGACTTGCACCAGAATAAAGCTTGGTGTAGTAGAGTTTATTCTTACATGTGACTTGCACCAGAATAAAGCTTGGTGTAGTAGAGGTTATTCTTACGTGTGACTTGCACCAGAATAAAGCTTGGTGTAGTAGGGGTTATTCTTATGTGTGACTTGCACCAGATTAAAGCTTGGTGTAGTAGAGGTTATTCTTACGACTTGCACCAGATTAAAGCTTGGTGTAGTAGAGGTTATTCTTACGATTTACACCAGATTAAAGCTTGGTGTAGTAGAGGTTATTCTTACGACTTGCACCAGATTAAAGCTTGGTGTAGTAGAGGTTATTCTTACGACTTGCACCAGATTAAGTAAGGGATAATGTATAGCTATGAGGTCATTGTCGCAAAATATTTGACCAACACGGAGTTTAGAATACCGAGGCGCCTCGCCGAGGTGTTCTAAACGTAGTGAAGGTCAATTATTTTGCGACAATGACCGAGTATAGGCTATACATTATCCCGCTTATTACATGGCTAACTTACTAACAACATACCTAATTCATTTTACACCATCGACAAGACGAGATCAAATAGAATAAAGCTTGGTGTAGTAGAGGTTATTCTTACGACTTGCACCAGATTAAAGCTTGGTGTAGTAGAGGTTATTCTTACGTGTGACTTGCACCAGAGAATGAAGATCTCAGCCACCATCCCGAAGAGGTCTTTGGAGTACGGATCAGGAGCCTTCAGCCATTTGGACCTGGGGATGGCAGAGAGCAACAATTGTGCATTTACTCAATGGAAGTAATAGTGTAAAAACTGCAAGCAAGACAGGAAAACAAAATAATGTGTCTAAGTGATCATGGAGTGGAGGAGACGCAACACACTTTTAGTATCAAAAAGTCAATTTCTTTTTAAATATTCGTATTGGTTAAAATGGTGATGTTTCAGCCTAAATGACCGTCAGTCTGATGTAGGTCCGCTAGACCAAAACGTCATGTTAAATAAATAGATGCATCTCAGAGTGTCGCGCCTCCTCCTATATATTTCTTTGTATCTTTAAGTCACTACACGTAAAGGAACAATTCTTCACCACAGTCAAAACTAATTAAGCCATTAAGATACTGTCTTACTGAAGTTGAGTGTCTGGACAAATTGTATTATCCATAGGCTACCTGTTGTTGTCCACATAGCGGATGAGCATGGGGTAGAAGGCATACAGGTCCCTGCAGAGCACAGCAAACTCATCAAGGATGAGCAGCTCGGCCTCCTGAGTGTCTCCTTTGTCTCCTGCCTTCAGAAGCTCCTCCTCAGCCACCACCTGAGAGGGAGGTCAAAGGTTAATGCGGTTGTATCTATAGGTAATGTGGAGTAATGTGATATAACATCACTGTTCTGAGATAATGTAGGACAGGGAGGGGCAACTGGCGGCCCGCGGGCCGCATGCGGCCCTCACCGACGTTCCATGCGGCCCCAGGCCAACATTAAAAAAAAAAAAAAAAATAATAATATTTTTTAATTTTTAATTTTTTTAATTTTTAAATTTTTAAATTTTTTTGTATTGTATTCGACTAAGAAGAGTTGGCAGTCGACTATGGCTCCTTTCGATCGATTAGTCGACTATTTGACTAATAGGGGTCAGCCCTAGTGTGGACATATGAAACGCTGTTGAAAGTGCCGTGCAGCAATATGGGGGTTTTGATAAACTGTCGGCTGTTGTTACCGATGGAGCACCGGCAATGAAAGGAAAACGCACAGGATTCGCCGGGCTTCTAAGGCAGAGTGGCGTTGAGTGTCCAATGCTGCACTGCATTATACATCAGGTAAGTTCGCTAACATAATTTCCATCTATTGTGGGTCACTAATAATGACCAATGCGAGTCGAGTGTAGTAAAATTATATGCGAGAGTCGTTAAATTGTTTTTCTTTTTTTTTATCTGATATAGGAGGCTCTCTGTGCCAAGAAGCTTGACTACAGCCATGTTATGGATTTGGTTACCAAGGTTACCAATCTAATTCGTGGAGGCAACAGGTCACTAAACCATAGAAAGTTTGTCTCCTTTTTGGAAGAGATGGACACTGATTATGGCGACTTGCAGCTACACACAGAAATCCGATGGCTGAGCCGTCGGAAAGTACAGGAACGACATTGAAACACTGCAAATGCAATTCAATGATCGGTTTGAAGATTTCAACGGCATGCAGTCACGGATAGCGCTGTTTGCCGCCCCCCTCACCGCTACGGTGTCAGAGCAGCCCCCACCGTTGCAGCTTGAACTGTGCGAGCTACAGTCGGATCCTTTTTTTCAAGCAAAGAGAAATGAGAGGGGAATTTCGTTTTGGAAACTGCTACCTGAGCCCCGCTTCCCACTCCTCAGGGACTTTGCCCTCTCTATGGCAGTTTTGTTTGGGAGCACATACATATGTGAGAGCAATTTCTCAAACATGAAGCACATCAAGTCAAAGGAGAGAAACAGGCTGTCGGATGAAACATTATTTCATCTGATGCAGATTGCATGCACAAACATTGAAGTTGACATTCCTGCTATTGTGCGCCAACAAGAGAGACCACAAGTGTCTCATTAAAGACAGGGGGGGAGGAGATGATGAAGAGGTGTAGAGGGGGGGGGGGGGAAGGAGATGATGAAGAGGTGTAGAGAGGGGGGGGGGAAGGAGATGATGAAGAGGTGTAGAGAGGGGGGAAGAGATGATGAAGAGGTGTAGAGAGGGGGGGAGATGATGGAGAGGTGTAGAGAGGGGACCATTATTATTATTATTATTATTATTATTATTATTATTATTATTATTATTATTATTATTATTATTATTATTATTATTATTATTATTATTATTATTATTATTATTATTATTATTATTATTATTATTATTATTATTATTATTATTATTATTATTATTATTATTATTATTATTATTATTATAACCATTATTGACCCACTGTGGGGCGAGGGTGAATGTCATGCCAGTTTGATAAAGGGTCAATGGGAGGCATGTAGTATTGCACTTTACTTTACTTGCACTTTACTTGTTTACTATAGTGTTCAGATAACACTAATAACACAAACACAAAGCAGCATTCCTGCTGCATTTCACTACAACAGTAAATCAAAAGTGCAATAATAAATGATTTTGTTAAATGTATACACTTTTATCCTGCTACTAAACAAAACATTCCTGAGTGCTTCATATCCATAACATGCATTTCAGTGTTATAATGTTTTGTTTAGTAGCAGGATAAAAGTTTATACATTTAACAAAATCATTTATTATTGCACTTTTGATTTACTGTTGTAGTGAAATGCAGCAGGAATGCTGCTTTGTGTTTGTTGAGCAGTGGGCTTTAAGTTCATACATTTATTTTATTAGAAGCCTTAATTATAATTGATCATTTTTGTATATATTTGGGGTTACACAGCAATACTTTTAAATTCAGCTGTTTATAAATTCATAAAGTTGAAATTGCATTACTAAATGCATTTGAAATGGAATAAAAACAAAGTTACAACAAATTATAATTGTTTATATACCTTGTGACTATTAGGGCTATTTGAGTGATGGGGTACTACTGGCGGGACTGCCGATAAACAATGCGGCCCCCCAGATTGATTGTGGACATTTTGTGGCCCTCACCATATACAAAGTTGCCCACCCCTGATGTAGGACTATAGGTGTGTTCTCTTCTCTCACCTTCACCGTCTTCTTCTTCAGTTGGTCCAGCGTGGGCAGGAAGTGGCTCCTCAACAGGTCTCCTGCAGCCTTGCAAATGATTGGCTGAGAGTAGACTGCAGATAGAAATGGGTGATGAGCATAATGGGTATCCAGTTTCAGGAGAAATAAATTATTCGGTATACAATGCAATCACAGGCATTTTGGATTTAGAGTTGTACCGATACCGACACTGGTATATTGGATATCGGTCCGATACCAGGCCAAAATAGAGTATCGGTAATCAAGAGGATTTCCCCCAATACTAAAATATGATACCAAGAAACATGTCTAACATGCCAGAATTTCTGACACATAGAAGCATGTTGGATGTCGGTAATGGAGAAAAATGTATTTTATTTCAAAAGTCTCTACTGTTCAGTAAAAGCAATGGATCGGAACGGTACTGCTAAAAGAGATAGTACAATAATAATAATAATAATAATTATTTTTTTTTAACCTGTCTGATTTGTCACAAACTGGGACTCCTTGCAACCCAATCAAAACATATTTGCATGTGGGTTTTGATTTGTGATGTATTACAAGCAGAAGATGTTAGCATTCATGCCCTCATACAGCACTGCAAAATACTAATATGTTCTACTTCCAATATCTCAAATACCAAAGCTGTAGTGCACATGCTGTTTGGATGGCCTGGAAGGACACACCAGAAAGGCCTCTTAAAAATGTGGACTCTCCCTTTCAGTTGCACAAAAGGTTGTGAGGAAACGGCAACCGAAGGCTTAAAGGTGCAGTTCCCCCAAAATTCTGAAATGTTTCCACATCAATGTAAATGTGCCAGATTTTTGCTAATTAGCTAGTTTCCATCTGTAGTCCCTGCCTACCATGCATGTCTTTATCGTCAACATAACAACACAACCCCCTTTAACATTAAGCATGTGTCCATTCCTTTGGTGCTAATCCCCCCGAGCCCGGAGCCGCGTGCCCATCACCTGCGATCCTCTTCATCCACTCGGCCTCTTCGATGCCCAGGTTGCTATTGAGGATCTTGAGGATGTTGCCCAGGATGATGCTGAGGTGTTCGGAGGTGATCATGGTGCAGCACGGTGGGGCCGAGTTCTCCGGGCCTTTCTCCCACCAATAGGACAGGTAGTTACACAGCATGGGTAGGATCACCTCGATCACCTGCACAGATGAAAGGGGGAAGAGGTTTAGCAGAGAGGCAACTGCTGCCACAGCGGACCCAAGTAGAGCACAACGAGTGTCAAACTCAAGCCTGCACCAAATCCGGCCCGGTCTGGCATTTTCATCCAGCCCCGTGACTGAGAATGTGCTTATCAATTCATTTTGGCCTGGTGCCTCACCTAGGCGCAATTCAACTGGCCTGTGATGGAAATCAAGCGCACCCAGCGCAAATCTGCACCTGCATCATGTTTTTATTGAATAAAAAAGCATCAATGTGCTTTCGTGGACAATTGGAGGAGGACCCAATATTTTGCCTTCACTTGTAGGCTACCTTATGTTTTTATTTACTTTCACTTTTAAAAGCTCGCCAGTTGTCCGTTTTCACTCGACTCAAGTCGTGGAATTATTCGGTTGCATCCAATTTTACTTTATCAAGTGGATTATCCGTAGATGGACGATACACTGTTTGTAACTTTATTAATCATATTGTAACTCATAATATAGAACTGTTTTAATCAAGGGTTTACAAACATTCCCAAATGTGGAAAAAAAACAACAACAAAAAAACACAGTAAACGCAATAAAATGTACCCCATTTGTTTATGTTTGGATCACCGATTGGGCCTTTAAATACAAGTAAAGTGCTCCCCCACATGAAAGACTTCCCTCTCTGAACTTAAGGACCTCAATCGAATTGAATTGAACGTGTGGCAGATCACTCTCTCAAACACGAGCAGTCGTGAGCAAGAACATATTCAACGATCCCGTCGCCCCTCACGGACCTGTGGCATCTCGGTGTAGCGGGCGCCAGACTCGGAGATGTCATGGATGTCCTTCAGCAGGCGGTCTAGACGTGGCATCTCTGGACACATCTCCATCACTGTGTCTGGCATGCTCAGGACTACACAAAGAAAACCACGGTCACTCAACGGTAGGAAGCCCACAATACCATCGGAATAGAAGAAGTACAATAAAAGGACATGGCAGTCCACTATTTCTAATGTCTTTATGATACACACATGGATTCCTCTTGAAGCAATAAAAAAAAAACTGTGATATGAGAGTAGCACAATAACATTGTCTCTCTGACTTGAGAAGTTGAAGAAACCATGATCTAGGGTCAAAGTTACCCTAGGGTAGAGACTCACTGGCTCTCTCACGAGGGGTCTTGGTGTTAAAGACAGACAAGGGATTGTGTGCATTGAGTTGGGGCTCCAAGAAGGCCACAGGCATAGCCCCCACCAGGGTGGCCAGACACTCCCCCAGAGCTGGCAGGTGCCTGGAAAAAGAGTGTGCAAAGGCGTAATATAAATGTATATGCATATTACATTTGCGTACATTACAGAATAGCAAACAAATTATCCAGTGTGCTGCTGTGTTATTCTCTTAGGAAATGCATGAAAACTGATACATTGCTTTTCAAGACACTTGGCATTATAGACAACAATAGTTGTCTACAGTAGGGTCTCCTACTTCTCTACATAGATGTTCTTTCCGGTCCCCAGTGAGTAGAGACAGGTCAGGATGCGGTAGCATGACAGCTGCACATCATCCACTGAAACGCAAACGGAGCACATTCACATTTTCAATCCATAGGAAACCATCGCTACTTAAGAAAGGTAAGATCACAGGAGCACAAGGGTAAATGGTAGTGGCCCTGGCGAAGGATTCCAAACTCACATATCAGGTCCACTCCGAACTCGTAGGTGGTGACATGCTCGAACATGGCATTGAGGGTGGGCAGGAGGGCCACAGTGATGTAGTTGATGCTCTGGGTGACGCTCTTCATCTGGGCACGGGACTGTGTGAACTTTCCCAGCTTCAGCATCTCCACCAGCTTCTCCAGGTCCTCTGATGCGTTATCAAAGTACGCCCGCACCCCCGCCTTGACCAGCTCCGAGCCTGACTTCATCACCGTCCTAGGGGTGGCGGGGGGCGCAATAGCTCATGTCCTCACATATTTATTAAATTCTAACTAACCTTTTTGCTTTATTTATTGGTTAACAAGAGTATTGACAAGCCAGCGTACAAACAAGTTCAACATTGTAGAGCGCAATCCAAAGGGACGTGTGCTTTGAAGTTCACAAACACATAATAGTGACCACGATATGCTTACCTGGTGTCAAGAGAGTGAGCGAGGATGTCCATACAGCTCACCATCATCACCGAGTCGCCTCCTGTGAGAACAAGACATTGATGGGTAAATCAGCAGCGAGCAGAGAGTGAAGAGAGGAGCCTCACTGGCACACAGACAGAGTTCTTTTTTTTTTTAAACTTAAATTTTTATTTTCATTTTTTCAACAACATACATAGACAACATTCATAGACAATACACAGTACATAAATTAAAACAAATAGACAAAAAATGTGTAAAGAAAAAGTGTGACATGGGTCCTTCGGTCCATTCTACATTTGCATTATTTATTTACATTTTTATTAATTTCCTTGTATCCTTTTCAAACCTCTGTGATGTTGTTACTTCCCCTCCTGTATTCTTCCCATTTTCCCCATTTCCATTCAAACTTTTCTTCTTGCAGCCTCAGCAGATGTGTGATTCTCTCCATTTCCTGTATCCCCTCTACCAACTCTATCCATTGATCCTTTGTTGGCACTTCTACCTTGTACCACAGTTTAGTTAAAGCTTTCTTGGCTGCCACTATCAATATCTTAATCAAATATTTGTCTTCCCCTTGGATTCCTTCCTGTGACAGATTCCCCAAATACAACACTTGGCCTCCCTGGGGTATTTCGTATCCTATTATTTCATTTATTATCCCTCCTATCTCTTCCCAGTAGTGCCTTATCTTCTGACATCCCCAGAATATGTGTGTATGGTTCGCCCCTTCCTGTCCACACTCCCTCCAACATGTTTTCTTTGCTGGTGTGTAATTGCCCTGTATTTCTGGTATCTAATTATATTTTTCCACCCAAACTCCCTCCATATCCTTGATCCTGTGGTTGTTTGTTGTGTCTTACATGTGTCATACCATTCCTCCTCTGTTATCTCTATTTCCAACTCTCTTTCCCACTTTTCTTTCACATACAATGTTGTATTTCCCTTACTGTCCATTATTGCCTGATATAGTGCTGATATCACCCTCCCCTCCTTCTGTCCTTCGTATGACTTTACCATTATCTTAATTACCCCATTCTGTTCTTTGTCTCTATCTTGCTTTATTTCCTTGTTATAGTAGTCCCTAATCTCAGACAGAGTTCTTACCAAAGAGAGAGATCCTGTGTCTGACAAGAGCTGCCAGCTTACAGAACAGGCTGGGAAAGAAAGGAGGAGGTGACAGTAAACACAAGAGAGGTGAAGAGGAAAGGAAGAGTGGAGAACAAAGAAGGGAAACAACAAGTTCTTAAAAGTTTGCAACACCATAGGATTCTGACATATCAAATCATTCAGGTTTCATTGATCACTGAACTAAAAACCTTTTTTTTAATAGTAATAGCGAGCGGAGTTACCCGGTGACCATCTCCTTCTCCTTGTTGGAGGCGTAGCCGCAGCTGCTGAGGTTCTTACTGGGCGTGGACAGGAAGTACAGACAGTGGTTCTTCATGGTTTGGTCGATCAGAGGGAGCATCACCTGGAGGGAAAACGTGGTTGGTCATAACCATGTAAAAATAACTATTTCAGTATTTGATTCGATTTATAAAAGCCCCGAGGTACTTTCATACCTTGGCGAAGAACTTGATTTCCTGGTCGTGAGGCGATTTGTCTGTCTTTCCACTGGTGGCCATAGCCTCTGGAGCAACAAAGGTAAAAAGTGAATGACATGGGCAATATTACAAGGTGTGATACTACTACTATGACATAATTATGTCAATACCTGTCCTTGGAGCAGGTTGGCACATATACTTATTCGATTAGATTCAAATGTATTGTCATTATACAGCACAAGTGCAGTACAGTAGAACGAAAAGGAGTATACATGGTGAGTTATGTGCTATGCCGGGAAGGGTGATCAAACCAGCAACCCTTTGACTACTAGGCATCCTCCCTAACCATCCTGCCAAACTGCTATCTGAGAACTCGACAGGTGCAGGGGCATTTGTGTTTAAGATACTGTATGCCATGAACCACAAACCCACTCACCCAGATGAGCGATGAACTCCTGGGCAGAGTCCACATACTGCAGCACCCTCTTGAGGAACTTGAAGGCGAACTTCTTCTCCATAGAGGAGGACTCTTGCTCCATGTCCTTCTGACCCCTGCAGTATAAGAGCATCACCATATAGAGTGTTTCAAATACCTACTGACTTGTCGTGTTTTACACGGTAATGAGGAAAAGTTTGCCTTTCATCAAAGGCGCTATTCCAACTTAAACGAAAATAGCAAACAGATGGAATGTGTTTGGGGGCCATTATGGGCCATGTTCTACACACTTAGTTTGTAAGTTTGCATAACTGTCTTGTCCTTGTGTTTTATTATTGATACAAGTCATATTCTTCCAGAACATATCACACCCAAAATATACTGTAGATGGTCAAAGAAACATCGGATTGTACTTTTTAACCAGTCAGAAAACATTGTTGTATTACTGATATTTTACCTCCTAGCTAGGATAAAATACCAACACTCTGAAGCTCTCTTGTATTAATGACATTAAAATTTCTCTAGCTAATACATTTCAGCTCCTAGCTAGGGTAAAATTTATTTCAGCTCCTAGCTAGGGTAAAAGACCAAAGACCAATCGGCTACTCTAAATCTGTCTTGTATTAGGTAACTAGTAGCTAGGGTAAAACATGTTTACACTCCTAGCCAGGGTAACACATGTTTAAACTCCTAGCCAGGGTAAAAGGCATTTCAACTCCTAGCTAGGGTAAATCACCAACGGTCTAAAGCTATCTTGTATTACTGATATTTCAACTCATAGCTAGGGTTAAAACAGCAACAGGCATTAACCTGGTGATGGCATATCCGTTGATCTGCAGGAACCTGAAGAGGTCCTGGGCCTTCTCCCTGTCCCGGTACTTCTCTTTAGCTGTCAAGGTGTCATAGGGCACCAACATCGAGTCTGTCCCTCCTCCTGACACACACGGTCCAGAAAGAGAGAGAGAGTGTGTCATTGGCACAGCAGTGTTATATAAAATAATGCTCTATGGCCTGGTTTCTAAATGTATAGGCCGGGACCCCAAAATGGGTCGCAGGTCTTCATCTGGTGGGTCACCATTAGGGATGGGTACCTTTCACATTTGAACCGATACGGTACCGGTACCAGTGAATCGATACCGGTACCCAACGATACCTTTTTTTGGTACTTTAGTCTCAAGAAATTTAATTTACGAAAAAATCAGTTGTAGAAAAAAAATATCCAAACTTCAAATAACTACAATTTCGACAGTTTTCGGCTTGCCATTGCTCCGACTGCTTTGTTGTTGAATCAAGTCAAATCCTAGGTAAGCATATATTGTGCGTGTGAACGTTGACATGAAAAGAAAAAAGGTAAAAAAAAAGAAAAAGTAATTTTTTTTTTTTTTTTTATCTCACTTGAATCGATACTCGGTAGTACCGACGTGTTTCGGTTCGGTACCTCAAAAGTACCGAATTCGGTACCCATCCCTGGTCACCATGTGACAACAGTACTATTAGTAATATTAGTAATATGTTTCAATACGTCTGCTAATTTGGATCCCTGACTTTCAAAGTTCAAGAAACCACCCTTAGACTCTGAAGGAAGACAATCAGACTTATCTCAAGCCCTGTCCTCTTTTCGTGATCCTCCAATCACAACTGTTGAGAGGCTTGAGATAGGTCAATCAGATGTAACATGAAAACATAATGAACTTGTTGAAATGACAAGAGGTGGCGAAGGACCATTGCCATCAAGGTGGTAAGACATGCCTATAGCCCACTGGAAGTCTATCAATGAGTTGGATGCAATCCTATCTTGAGGGGAGAGGTAAACGGTACCATATCCCCCCCCCCCCCCCCCCCTCACAGTGAGCTGTGGTGTTCCACAAGGAAGCATACTAGGACCGCTACTGTTCCTAATGCAAATGACATGTCGTCAGCTTGTGACTGCAACTTGTTCTTGTTTGCGGACGACTCAGCCCTGCTGGTCTCTGACAAGTTACAGGTTGAAAAAACCCTCAGCTCATAACAAATCGCTGATAACAAACTATCATTACATCTGGGTAAAACAGAGTCCATTCTCTTCGGATCAAATAACAAACTCAGCAAGACCGACGGCTTCTCAGTTACAGTGGGTGACAATATTGTCACAAGGAAAGACGAAATTACATACCTAGGTTCCATCCTAGAGGCAAATCTTTCCTGTGACTAAATGGCATCCAATGTAATCAAAAAAGTCAACCAACAAACTAGATTCTTGTACCGGATCTCCTCTCTGGTAAACAAGAATACCCTGAAGACTCTGGCAGGAGCACTCATTCAAGGGTACTACGACTATGCGTGCACCTCATGGTACCAAAGCACCTCAAAGCCGCTAAAAACAAGATTAAACAAGATTACAAACATCACAAAACAAACTGGTCAGACTACTACTTGACCTTACTCCTAGAACCCACCTCACCCCTGCCCACTTTGACTACCTAGGATGGCTTAGAGTAGAAGACAGAGTACAGCAACTTGCAATGGGCCTGGTCTACAAGATACACTACACGACTAAGGTACCCATGTACATGTTAAAATACTTCCCAAAGGTCAGTGAATACCACGACCACAACACCAGAGGGAGCTCCACAAATCATGTTAAACCCAGATTCGGCTCAAACAAGGGACTAAACACGTTTCGCAATTATGCCACATCAATGTGGAATGCCCTACCCAAAGCTGTAAAGGAATGTGAATCACTACCCACTTTCAAAACCACTCTCAAAGAGCACCTACGGGAGACTGCAATTCGAAACTGGCCCCTTGCTTGTACAGTTGTACAGTTTCCCCCACCCCGCCTACCCAACCCCCCCACCCCAATGTACAGCCCCCCCCCACCCCACCTACCCAACCTCCTCCAATGTACAGTTTCTATATATATATATATATATACTGTCTTTTTTAGACTCTTTTTGTATCACAAACAGTACTGTATTTGTAAATCTGGTATGTCATAAATGTATAGATGTAGCAGTACTGTCTATCTGTATGTCATGTATGTCATATATGTTATGATGAATTAAAAATGGGGGACCCTGATGTAAACAAGACGAAAGTCTTTCTCTGGTCTGCATCCCCTTAACAATTGTGTGTATTGAGCTGTACTGTATTGTACCCATTCTGCAATCTGTTAATAAAGTTTTCAATCAATCAATCACACCTTTGCTATTCAGCTCCGTTTTCTTCTTATTGGCCCAGATATTGTGGTAATTCTCAGCAACGATCTCCACCATTCCCTAAAGGCAACAACAGAGATGAGGATTAGTGCTTTAACACCGTTATTGTTCAAAAGACACACACACACACACGCACGCACGCACGCACGCACGCACGCACGCACGCACGCACGCACACACACACACACACACACACACACACACACACACACACACACACACACACACACACACACACACACACACACACACACACACACACACACACACACACACACACACACACACACACACACACACACACACACACACACACACACACACACACACACACACACACACACACACACACACACACACACACACACACACACACACACACACACACACACACACACACTCCTCACACACTCCTCACACTGTACATTAGTGATGATCAGGGCAGGAAACTATACTTTTCATCCACAGGAGGTGGATTCATAAATTCACCAGACACTTTCAACCTAATTGACTTTCAGAATAAAAAGATAAGTTTAGCTGCCAACGTGTCTAATGCTTCCCAGCCTTAGACTATTACGAATGTCTGACCACTAAATGTGTCTGACTCTTAACCACCAAAACCTACAATATGTATGACGTATATCATGCCAGTTAGCATGATTAGGATACCTTGTGTATACTGTTTACTTTTACTATTACTCAAAGTATAATAATATATAATATATATATATATTATTATTTTATTGCCATATTTATTGTAACATATATTATAACCGATCGGGCATACATACCCTCATCTGCACCTTTGTTTAATATACTGTTTAGTTTTCTCATATTTTTATATTCAGATCTAATTGTATTGCCTATTTATTTGTGTGTGTGTGTGTGTGTGTGTGTGTGTGTGTGTGTGTGTGTGTGTGTGTGTGTGTGTGTGTGTGTGTGTGTGTGTGTGTGTGTGTGTGTGTGTGTGTGTGTGTGTGTGTGTGTGTGTGTGTGTGTGTGTGCGCATGCTGCGTCAGGTGGCCAGGAGCGCGCAACAAGACGGTATAAATATGGAATATTAATACAGTCTATTCCACTATATGATAACAATACATTAAATCGAATCAAATTTTTATCCGTCGCAAAGCGTTTGCTCGCAACCTGTTGAACACGAGGCAATGCCGATGCTTGTTTTGCGTACAGCCCTCACATTATAATGAGCTGGAAGGGCGTGTCTGTATGCAAATGAAGTAAACGGAAACGCGCGTTCCAGTTTGTGAATGAGTGACATATCTCATTCTGGGGATCGCAGCTGAGATCATTTGGCAAGTTAAGACAACCTCTCCACACGTTCCAAGGAGGTTGTCGTAAGATAAATCTTAAGACAATGTTGGTGTATCTGGCTGGTGGCAGTGATGATTCTGTTCAATATGATGATGACTCTAGGATGATTTTAGACAGACAACTGTTGTAGGGATGAGACGAACACCCACCTGCAACTCCCGGGACAAAGTCACGCTGTTCAGGTCCAGTGGAGCAGGGGCGAATCCAGTAGAATCCTGTAGAAACACAAGATACATACCAACATGCAAGAATCACAATCATACAAGATTAAGACATACAATGCATTGTAATAGGAACAATGTCAAAGGGACCTACTCATTATGTTGGAACAGTTACACATTTATTTTTAATTTAGTTGTTGTCGTAGTGCTGTTCTGAAGGAATAAGGTTTAGTTCCTAGTCGACGACGAAGATTATGTTTTTTTCTCATTGTTTTTTCATGAGATTTTTAATGAGCTGAATGAGTTATTTCCAGAAGAATTACGAGCATATTTACCACTAAATTTAAATAAATCCTTCTGCGTGACTGCATATGTGCGACACAATTTTACAGATCTGTCATTGAAACCAAACAAGTTGATGGGTCGACAAAGTCCTATGACTATTAAGTTGACTAAGAATTCCTTTAGTCAAGACAATACTATTACACAAGTGAACATCCCTGCTAATAACAATACTATTACACAAGTGAACAGCCCTGATAATAACAATACTATTACACAAGTGAACATCCCTGCTAATAACAATACTATTATACAGTTGAACAGCCCTGCTAATAACAATACTATTACACAAGTGAACAGCCCTGCCAATAACAATACTATTATACAGTTGAACAGCCCTGCTAATAACAATACTATTACACAAGTGAACAGCCCTGATAATAACAATACTATTACACAATTGAACAGCCCTGCTAATAACAATACTATTACACAAGTGAACAGCCCTGCTAATAACAATACTATTACACAAGTGAACAGCCCTGATAATAACAATACTATTACACAAGTGAACAGCCCTGATAATAACAATACTATTACACAAGTGCAAAGCCCTGATAATAACAATACTATTACACAAGTGAACAGCCCTGCCAATAACAATACTATTACACAGTTGAACAGCCCTGCTATTAACAATACTATTACACAAGTGAACAGCCCTGATAATAACAATACTATTACACAAGTGAACAGCCCTGATAATAACAATACTATTACACAAGTGAACAGCCCTGCTAATAACAATACTATTACACAATTGAACAGCCCTGATAATAACAATACTATTACACAATTGAACAGCCCTGATAATAACAATACTATTACACAAGTGAACAGCCCTGCTAATAACAATACTATTATACAGTTGAACAGCCCTGCTAATAACAATACTATTACACAAGTGAACAGCCCTGCTAATAACAATACTATTACACAAGTGAACAGCCCTGCTAATAACAATACTATTACACAGTTGAACAGCCCTGCTAATAACAATACTATTACACAAGTGAACAGCCCTGCTAATAACAATACTATTACACAAGTGAACAGCCCTGCTAATAACAATACTATTACACAAGTGAACAGCCCTGCTAATAACAATACTATTACACAGTTGAACAGCCCTGCTAATAACAATACTATTACACAAGTGAACAGCCCTGCTAATAACAATACTATTATACAAGTGAACAGCCCTGCTAATAACAATACTATTACACAAGTGAACAGCTCTGATAATAACAATACTATTACACAATTGAACAGCCCTGATAATAACAATACTATTACACAAGTGAACAGCCCTGATAATAACAATACTATTACACAATTGAACAGCCCTGATAATAACAATACTATTACACAATTGAACAGCCCTGATAATAACAATACTATTACACAAGTGAACAGCCCTGCTAATAACAATACTATTATACAGTTGAACAGCCCTGCTAATAACAATACTATTACACAAGTGAACAGCCCTGCTAATAACAATACTATTACACAAGTGAACAGCCCTGCTAATAACCATACTATTACACAAGTGAACAGCCCTGCTAATAACAATACTATTACACAGTTGAACAGCCCTGCTAATAACAATACTATTACACAAGTGAACAGCCCTGCTAATAACAATACTATTACACAAGTGAACAGCCCTGCTAATAACAATACTATTACACAAGTGAACAGCCCTTCTAATAACAATACTATTACACAGTTGAACAGCCCTGCTAATAACAATACTATTACACAAGTGAACAGCCCTGCTAATAACAATACTATTATACAAGTGAACAGCCCTGCTAATAACAATACTATTACACAAGTGAACAGCTCTGATAATAACAATACTATTACACAATTGAACAGCCCTGATAATAACAATACTATTACACAAGTGAACAGCCCTGATAATAACAATACTATTACACAAGTGAACAGCCCTGCTATTAACAATACTATTACACAAGTGAACAGCCCTGCCAATAACAATACTATTATACAGTTGAACAGCCCTGCTAATAACAATACTATTACACAAGTGAACAGCCCTGCTAATAACAATACTATTACACAAGTGAACAGCCCTGCTAATAACAATACTATTATACAGTTGAACAGCCCTGATAATAACAATACTATTACACAAGTGAACAGCCCTGCTAATAACAATACTATTACACAAGTGAACAGCCCTGCCAATAACGATACTATTATACAGTTGAACAGCCCTGATAATAACAATACTATTACACAAGTGAACAGCCCTGGTAATAACAATACTATTACACAAGTGAACAGCCCTGATAATAACAATACTATTACACAAGTGAACAGCCCTGCTATTAACAATACTATTACACAAGTGAACATCCCTGCCAATAACAATACTATTATACAGTTGAACAGCCCTGCTAATAACAATACTATTACACAAGTGAACAGCCCTGCTAATAACAATACTATTACACAAGTGAACAGCCCTGCCAATAACGATACTATTATACAGTTGAACAGCCCTGATAATAACAATACTATTACACAAGTGAACAGCCCTGGTAATAACAATACTATTATACAGTTGAACAGCCCTGATAATAACAATATTATTACAAAGTCACGGTGTGAGGGCGGTCAGGTGGCGTAACGGAGATTGCGTTCATCACCAAACCCCGGAGCGGCTAGATTCGCCTGTTCGAATCCAGCTCACAGCTCCGGGGTTGTCACCAGCTTGGCTGGCCGTTCACACTAATACAATTGGCTGTATTAGAGGGTGGGACAAGCTGGCGGGGTGGGTCCGGGTCGTTGTAAACAGCGACTCCTACAGTTCGGTCGGGGCGCCTGCTAAGCGCGGATAGGACTTGAGTGGGATAGTGTGATCCTTCCACACGCTACGCCCTCTCAATGAGAATCCGCGCTGCCAGGTGAAAAGAAGCGGTTGATTGGCTGGACGTGTGTCGGAGGAAGCACGTGATAGCCTCCACTCTCCCAGACCGACTGTGGGGGGTAAGTGCGCAGCGACCAGGAAGGGGATTGGGAATTGGCATAACGACTAACATTGGGATGGGAGAAAATCGGAGGAAAAATGGAGGGGGAAAAAAGATTAAAAAAAAAAAAAGTCACAGTGTGCTACCTCAGACTGCTTCTCAATCACTCTCTGCTGGAACATGGCCTCGCCCTCCTTGGTCCTCTCGATGCCCCAGCGCATAGCCAGCATGCTCCTCAATGACTCCTTTACTGGGTAGCGATAAGTCTCCCTCTCCTGGGTATGGAACACGCACGCACACGCACGCACGCACGCACGCACACACACACACACACACACACACACACACACACACACACACACAGCACTGTGTTACTGACTCAATCCGTGGTATCTGTCACTGTTGATAATAATTTGTTCTACAGACAGCTCTCTGTATGCAGGACACATGTACCTTCTCACTCAGCTCTTTGTAGGGTTTCAGCAGCGGATGTGTTTTGGCTTGGTCATCCACACTCTCTCCCACCGTCCAGCCTGCTGTGACCTGCAGCAACAGGTAACAACAGGTCATGTTTAAACACTGCAGATATAAACCCAAGAATAAGTGGGGTGGCCATTTTAAATTGGCCTATATCAAACCCCACCCTCTTTTCTTGATCCACCAGTCACAAGTTGTGATTGGTGGATCAAGAAAAGAGGGCGGGGTTTAAGATGGGTCAATTGAATGCACAGCGACTAACCCTCTCTGATGACCACTTGTCATGGGAATGCTCTGCATAGGTGTTAGCAATGTAATCAAGTTTTTCAGGAAGGGATATACTGAAAACAAAGAGAGATGCCATAATTAGGTCCAATTTACATTTGTCATAGTCATGTTCACTGCTGATCGACCTATTTCAAGCCCTGCCCTCAAGAAATTTTAGATACGTAGGTCAATTAGCTACTACCACTAGTGGGTCAACCCTGTCTGTCAACAAAGCTATCGTTGCATCAGAGAACAAATGTATTCTGATCGCTAATTATTAATATTAATATGAATGTGACCGATAGTTTTAGGATTAGTTATTATACTTAGGATTACTTCCCCAAACCATTTGACATATACATCATGCAATTAATACATTGAGAAAATCTGTGTCATTTAAAACAGCCCTAGTACTACTACTATAATGGATCTCTCTGACCACTCACTTGGCAGTATCGATGGGTGTGGGGTCAAAGTTGCCCTGTGCGTCCACTGACTCCTTTTTCTCCATCTTGGAACCATGGCTGGCGTCCACAAAGTCTGGAGGCAGGGCTCCAGCGATGGCACACAGGCAGGCTGTGGCCAGCTTGAACAGTTCACTATCATACTTCTACAATGGATAAGGATGAGGAGACAGAGGGTTATTTAAAACGACAATGGATGAGAAGACAGAGGGCTATATAAACTGCAGTGGATGAGTTTAGTGAAGAGACAGATGGTTATATAAAACTACAGTGGATGCGGAGACAGCGGGTTATATAAAACTACAGTGGATGAGTTTAGTGAAGAGACAGATTTTATATAAGATGACAGAGCATGAGGAGACAGAGGGTTATATAAAATGACAGAGCATGATGAGACAGAGGGTTATATAAAACGACAGAGCATGAGGAGACAGATGGTTATAGAAATAGTAGTGGTCCTCATTCTCGAACATGTTCGTAAGTACCTTTGTAAATACCTTGGTAAAAATGTTGTACTAACAAATTTACAAAAATCCTCCGGATTCCTGAACACGTGAAACGGTATCCGTAAGTGGCCAAAATCTTCATCAAAATGAATGAAAAACGTCACTCATTCTTAAACTGCAAAGCACGTTCTCGTACACCTGAATTTGCATACATACATGCTCCATGGTGGCCCATTCAATAAGTAGCGCGGCAGCAATTTTTTGCGACTGATCTCAAAATTGTATTACATTCAAATGTATTGTCATTATACAGCACAAGTACAATACACCATCCAACCAGAGTGCAATAGTAACATACAATGCACAGGTGATGAAACCCAGACATTTAGTAATGTCAATACTGAACGACATTCAGTATTGACATTACTAAATGAGATGTCTTGCTAATATGTCATGTTCTACAGTGAGATTTACTACTAGAATACCTAATAAAACAACTCATTAGAATAATAGAAGCCTACTTTGCTGGAACGATTAATTTCACACGTATACAGTACGTGTGTGTGTGCTAGTGCGCAGAGGCTGCCTCACTAAGCATTTATTTAGTTCTAGCAATAGGAATACATCAAACCAATAATAAATAATATCATAGAGAAGAGTATATGGCATATTAATACAGTATATTCCACTATACAGTAGCTATATCCGCGGCGATCGGTTTAGTTCTTATTTATTTAGTTTGCAGTGTCTGTGTAATGCTCACAATGCCTCATTGAGTCAGGACTATAAATGCAAAACGTTTGTTAATGATACAAATATTGTTGTATTTATTATCATTATAATTATTTAATTCCACAGATGTCTGTAGTATCGGCAATCCCCAATGACTTGTCCCAGAGAAAGCTGTTGAAAACATGGGCGCACACCGGTCTGTCCGACTTATGACTCCCTTTTCGAGTTCATAAATCCTACAACGAATTTACAATACAAAGCCGTTCGAGAATGCCGAATAAGTACGTAAATCGAGTTACAAAGGAATTCCTTTTTTCTTTTTTGACCTACTTTTTCTCCTCCTTTTTCTGTGATTTTCTCCCATCCCAATTTCCTCTCGTGCCAATTCTCCTGATCGTTGCTCGCATGTGCTCCCCACTGGCCGGTCGTAGGGAGGATAGAAGCCCATCACATGTCCCCTCCGATACATGTGGAGGCAGCCAGTCACTTCTTTTCACCTGCCAGCGCGGACTCTCATTGGCGAGGTGTAACGTGTGGGAGGCTCACACTGCCCCCGCCATTTCCTGTCTTTGCTGTGCAGGCGCCCTGACCGACCTGTAGGAGTCGCTGTTTACAACGACCAGATTACCACCCATCAACTCCCCTCCCGCTGACTCTGCCAATTGAGTCAGTATGACGGCCGGCCCGAGCCGGAGGCAACGCTGACAGCCGGATTCGATACCGGTGTCTCTTGCGTTGGTGACGAGCGCAATGTCCGCTGCGCCACCCAGCCGCCCTACGAAGGAATTCCTTGTTAACTTTCATGTATGTTCGTTCGAGAATGAGGACCAGTGTGTTTTTCTCGACAAATCTCTATGCTCACTTTTCGCCCCCACAATTTTTTTTAGAATTGTCAGGGTCGACAAATGAACACTTGTCCATGAGATGGAGAGGAACAGACAAAGGGAGAGAGAGAGAGAGAGAGAGAGAGAGAGAGAGAGAGAGAGAGAGAGAGAGAGAGAGAGAGAGAGAGAGAGAGAGAGAGAGAGAGAGAGAGGAGAGGGGGGGAGGGGGAGAGAGAAGTGGAGAGAGATCAAGAGTGCAGTGAGCAATCTGTCACGGACTGATAAATGATTCATCTCGTTCAGCCTCCGCTTCCGTAGCGGCATTCACGTGGCCATGCTCAGACAGCCAACCAAGGATATGTCCCAGAGAGAGACACACGCTCCAGTGATGGCACTCACACTGCTCAGACACAACATTCATAAACACTCTGTGAGGGTATGGCACCTCCAAAGGCTGAGTGAATCTGAGGACCCTTGGCTTATACAGACAGTATGTTATTACACATGGGAGAGTGATTGGAGGAAACAAAGTGTCTTGATTCTTGGCACTTCCGTTGTATTCTCTGAGGGTTTCAATCGACTATGCAAAGTTAGGCATCTCTTCTGCAGGACTTATGCACATTAAGACTTGGAATACTCGGAATGTGCGTTCTGATATGATTGGATGTGCTATACCTTACACTGCTTCTCGAAGTTGTACTTCTTGGGGCACAGATAAGCATTGATATTGCTAGAAAATTAAAACTATACTTCAAATACAGGGAATATAGCCAATATCTTTGTGGGCTAACCAGGCAATTTTTCATCAGATTGCAACGCCGTTTTTTGCTAGATGTTGCACCGTCAAAATATACCTACAGAGTCATTAATTAATTATTTTGTAGGGGATTTTTTTTCGTATATAATTTTTGGAGCGGTGTGTGGAACGTATAATCTCCACAAATACATGCAAGTTACCAGTAACAGCATTTGCATTTGTCGTACCATGACAACCCCCTCAGGTAACACTGGCGTGTTGTCAGGGCAGTAAACAAGAGGCGAGGAGAGGAAGGGAGCACACGTTCTGAAATAGGTCTCCAAAGACGTAAGCACACTGTGATTAATATAATCAATTTGACATGCATAACTCATGATGATTAGCTGAGACAAGTTTAAGACAAGCTTTCTCTAGGCTTTAGAAAATGTAGCAGTGATCCTGCTCATCACAGAGCAGCCGAGATAGGAGAGAAACTCCAAATAGCCTTTTTTCTTTCTCTCTTTTGATGCACAACTTTCCAAAGATGATTACTATTGTTTTCCTAGACATGGCAGCCCTACAGGTAGTTTTTGACGGCAGTCCTACAGGTAGTTTTTGACGGCAGTCCTACAGGTAGTTTTTGATGGCAGTCCTACAGGTAGTTTTTTTTTTTTTTTTTTTTTTTTTTTTTGGTCTTTTTCCCCCTCCATTTTCCTCCGATTTTCTCCCATCCCAATGTTAGTCGTATGCCAATTCCCAGTCCCTTCCTGGTCGCTGCGCTTTACCCCCCACAGTCAGATCATTTGGGAGAGTGGAGGCTACCACGTGCTTCCTCCGACACACGTCCAGCCAATCACCGCTTCTTTTCACCTGGCAGCGCGGATTCTCATTGAGAGGGCGTAGCGTGTGGGAGGACCACACTATCCCCCTCACGTCCAATCCGCGCTTAGCAGGCGCCCCGACCGAACTGTAGGAGTCGATGTTTACAACGACCCGGACCCACCCCGCCAGCTTCTCCCACCCTCTGATACAGCCAATTGTATCAGTGCAGACGGCCAGCCAAGCTGGTGACAACCCCGGAGCTGTGAGCTGGATTCGAACAGGCGAACCAAGCTCACAGCTCCGGGGCTGGTGACGAACGCAATCTCCGCTCGACCACCTAACCGCCTCCTACAGGTAGTTTTTGATGGCAGTCCTACAGGTAGTTTTTGACAGCAGTCCTACAGGTAGTTTTTGACGGCAGTCCTACAGGTAGTTTTTGACGGCAGTCCTACAGGTAGTTTTTGACGGCAGTCCTACAGGTAGTTTTTGACGGCAGTCCTACAGGTCGTTTTTGACGGCAGTCCTACAGGTCGTTTTTGACTGCATATTTGGTCATAAGAAATATCTGTATCCATCTCATGTGCTTTCCCACAATCAAATTCAGATTCAGGCCAATCCCTAGTAGGGGTTAATGCAATCTGAATCATCATGGTTTTAATATTTAGATAATTTGTCTTTTTTTGTATGACCACAGTGGTCTATATCTATATGATCTAATTCCAAGAACGATCTCTGAATCATTCTCTGATTCAGAGATCTCTGATCCCTGATGAATGTTGGATGACTGAAAGAAACTGTAAGTCAAGACAGTCTGCAGGACACTACTCTTCTAGAAGACTGATGTAGGAGGTGCTAAACTAGGTTCCCTGAGCAGGTTTGTACCTTCTGAGACATGCACTAAATTAGGTTCTCCGCGGGACTAGGACCATGTTCGTACCTTCTGAGAAAGGGAGTCGAAGATTCCCCAGAAGAGTTTTTTGGTGAGCAGCAGCTCCTCTTCTGACGCAATGCCAAAGCCCACCATACCGGAAGGTAGACAGTAGTACTTCCAGTTCTGATCATAGTGGTTGGTCAGCAGCTACAAAACAGATACATTATACCAGAAGAGGTTGGTTGATAGTAATGGATTACATCAAACAGGATTACAGTATTCTGATTACAGAAACCTATTTCTTTATTGACATTTCTTTTAATGAACATACTGTACTTTATAAAAACAAATTCAGACAATTAAACATATACACCCACAACACCCCTGACCCCCCCACCCCCCACCCCCCATCCTACGACCTGATTACAGAAACCTTTGAGAGAAAACAAAAAGGTGATTCCTTGTTGGACTAAGAGAGACTTGGTAAAAAGGTATTTTCTATATTATGGCTCCATATAATTTGATGTAATTGTTAATTACGGTTGTACATGATGATGTTGATGATGATTATGATGACAGGATTATTAACTTATTGCTTCCTTATTGGCAGAACTAGGTCAAGGGGAGGGAGGGAGAGGGCTTAACTAGCGTAAAGTGAGACCATGATAGATAGGAAGACACATGTGTGTGTGTGTGTGTGTGTGTGTGTGTGTGTGTGTGTGTGTGTGTGTGTGTGTGTGTGTGTGTGTGTGTGTGTGTGTGTGTGTGTGTGTGTGTGTGTGTGTGTGTGTGTGTGTGTGTGTGTGTGTGTGTGTGTGTGTGTGTCTGTGCACGTATGTGTGGGTAGACTGTATGTGGGGGAGATGGGGCAGGGGTTCATTAGTGGTGACAATGGCAGGATGGCCTAGAGGTAAAGAGGCTGGCCAGTAACCGGAAGGTCACTGGTTCAATCCCCGGCCCGGACAGGAAGGTGTATTCCAGCTGTGAGCTGGTGACTGGAGGGTGGCTTGTATTACATGGTTCCCACCATCCTGCCTAAGTGCCATTGAGCAAGGCAGTGAACCACAAAACTGCTCCAGAGGCCGTGCACTGCGCCGCACTGTGCTGCAGGTGACCCTGATGCTCTGAAATAAATACTGTATGTGTGGGGTAACTAGGGGGATTCGCCCCCTCCAACATTTTCTACTGAGAAACCACTAGTTATCTATTGCATGTTGTTGGATCATAGCGGCTGGGTCTCACCCTGAGGGGCATCTTGCAGTACTCTGTGAGCAGGGGGACGTCAAACACCAGCCGCCTCAACAGCTGCTGCATCATAGAGGGACGCAGGTGCCTGGGGACAAATAATAACACGTTTCAACCTAGAAAATAAAGGAAAGGATACATTTAATGAGCCAACAACCAAATAAATTGTGAGAGAGAGAGAGATAGATAGATAGATAGATAGATAGATAGATAGATAGATAGATAGATAGATAGATAGATAGATAGATAGATAGATAGATAGATAGATAGATAGATAGATAGATAGATAGATAGATAGATAGATAGATAGATAGATAGATAGATAGATAGATAGATAGATAGATAGGTGAAAATCCGCATATTCTTGGTATCTAGGTACATCTATGGACCTCAGTGAATGTATTCACAGTGTCAGAAATATTGTGTCTATTACTAGGCTTGCTTAAATTGTGATGAAACAAAGGAAAATATGAATTATGATTTTTCTTTGCATCTTTGACAGTGAATAACACCATGATAATAATGACCAAACTTAAGAAACGGCCACTGACCTCGTTCAGTACCCTCTTGAGATCATGTGTACAAAAAATCTAAGGAAATTAATAAAGGGAAGATGATAAAACCGAAGGTTCTGTATATACAGTACTGAATTCTCTCATCCGGACCAATGCAATTTGAAATATTATTATAGAATATAGAATATATGCTTATACATTACCTTATTATAGCCAATTCGCACATTTATATATATATATACATATAGTATCTTTCAAATGCCCGAGTTCAATTTGGATTTAGTATCACCAGGCGTGCATAATAACAGATACTACTATCTACTGTAATCGACTGTACTTTTTTATTTCTCCCACAGTGCAACTGTTATGTACCATGAGCTTGATCACTCCTGTGTCACTGGGCATGCAGGTGAGGGCTGCTAATTAGCTGATTGCTGCTGATTGGATACCTGCTGGCAGGTTAAAGCCAGTCCCTCAGTCACACATGCAGCCTGCCTGTGGCTAGAGGAAAGTGTGGAAACAGAGACTTTTCACGTTCCACCATTCTTTGTTCTTTAGTTTGTACTAGTACTCATTGTTAGAATAGTCTTTTGGTTTAAACACGGGTTTTGGTGTCCGTTTGCACATAGGTTGCGTCCCTTTGAGCCAGGGTCGTAACAGTTGGGGGCTCGTCCAGGATTGAATTTGGAAACAAATACCCCTAGAATTTGTTTGGTGTTTATTTTTTTGTTTTGCATGGTGTGTCGTGGTGCTATAGTGTGGGTAGTGATCGTTACATGTTGTGTAACGTGGGGGCTTGAGCCGATCATCAAACAGGTGAGTATGCCCTTATTTCTTTGTAATTTGATTTGACTACTTATAGGCTGTTAAAATATATAGTTTAGTGGACACCACATGTAGGTAGGGACATTATTTTCTGGTTGTTTGTTAGCTTCCTGTGCACCACTTACTCCTGGGGCAGTCATAGAAGTGATTAGTACCATCTACTTGTCTTGTACCATACCATATACTTGACGGGTGGATGGTCAATATGATCTTTGGCTGGTAGCAGGTGTGGTTGAAGAGGGTTAGGTCTACAGGGCGTTAGCTTAAGGGTAGGTAGGATAGGATAGTGTGGTAGGGCCTGATGTAGTCTTTTTTTAGGGTAGACATGTGGTGGGCCGTTTGACTGCAGTTTAGATGTAGAAGCTGTAAGTAGTCAGGTCAGGTTACAAGGGGCACCTGTTTGAGTTGTTTGTTGTATTTAATTTTTTGTTTTGAGTGTAACTCAGTGTTTGGATAGCCTACCTGTTAGCACCTGACCTCCTGCGCGTATGACACATCTATTTATTTCAGGGTGGTTGTTTTTTTTAATAAAATTTTTTGCAAACTAGAAAGGTGCGCTCAGTAGAGCACACATTTCCACCACGACGCACGCTGGTCACGCAGGCGGACAGGCACAAGAGCTGACTGCTCTCCTTATAGGTATTAGTATTGGCATTAGCATGTTAACACTAACGAGGGGTGCTTCGGTTCTTCAGTGGTTCTTCAGTGGTTCTTTAGAAGCTCTTTAGTGGTTCTTTAGTGTTTCTTCAGTGGTTCTTTATGGTTCTTCAGTGGTTCTTCAGTGGTTCTTTAGTGTTTCTTTTGTGGCTCTTTAGTGGTTCTTCAGTGGTTCTTTAGTGGTTCTTAGGTGAATTGTGTGTATGCTAGGGTGCTTTTGGCAGCTTTTTGGTGACTCTAAAGTGAGCAGGTTGTGGTGCTGGTGCAGTAGGGATGGCTTCCATAAAGGATTTTGTTGATCACCCTTCTGATGAGGTGTTGGAAAGGTTTTCCAAGGAACAGCTTCTGGAGCTTGCTGTGCACTACAAGGTGGAGCTTACTGCCAGTGAGAAGCGTTTGAAACCAACTGCCTTGGGTGCTTTGAGGGCTTTGCTCGTTAGGGAGCAGGTGCTTGCGGCGAGGGTGGAGGAGCCTCCTTTGTCTGACGCGTCTCCGCTACTATCTGGTGTGGCGGAGGGTGAGTGGAGGCTTAGAGAGTTGGAGTTTAAGGAACGACAGCTACAGCAAGAGCGTGAGGAGAGGAGAGAGGAGCGTGAGCTTAAAGAGAGGAGAGAGGAGCGTGAGTTTAAGGAGAAACAAATGTTGCTGGAGCACGAGCGTGCGCAGAAGGAGCTTGAATATAAGCATGCTGCCTTGCAGGCGGGTGCTCTGCGTTCAGAGTCGCGTTCCGGTTTTGATGTCGGCAAAAATATTAGGATGGTGCCTCCTTTTGTTGAGGAGGATGTGGATAGGTATTTTCCCCTTTTTGAACGGGTGGCAACCACATTGAAGTGGCCTGGTACGGCCTGGACGCTGCTGCTGCAGTGTGTTCTTGTTTGTAAGGCACAAGAAGCCTATACTGCTCTGTCCCTTGAACAAAGTGCTGACTATGAGCTTGTTAAAGCTTCCATATTGAGGGCTTATGAGTTAGTCCCCGAGGCCTATCGTCAGCGTTTTAGAGGCTATCACAGGTCGGAGGGACAGTCGTATGTTGAATTTGGAAAAGAGAAGGAGAACCTGTCAAGAGAGCAGCTTAGACAGTTGATTCTCCTAGAGGAATTTGAAAGATGTGTTCCTGATACCGTTTCTACTCATCTAAACGAGCGTAGGGTATTGAAGATAGGCGACGCCGCTGTCTTCGCTGATGAGTTTGTGTTGACACACAAGTCAGTTTTTGTGGAGGAATACCGTGTTGAGTCCAGGGATAGGCGTCCTTTTCAGGGGGGCCGTTTCCCAAAACCTGTGTCTGCTGGTCAGTTAACTTCACCTCCTAGGCGGGGTGGTTCTGCTAGTGCATTCCCAGAAGGGATTATATGTTTCTACTGTAAAGAGCCTGGTCATATCGTTGCTGGGTGCCCGGTGCTTGAACAGAAAAATTTCAGAACGGTGGCTCTGGTAGAAACCGTATGCAGAACACCTATGCCAACGTTAGAGGGTGATGGGGAAAGTATAAAACGTGTGGACAAAGAGCTTGAGGGTTCCTCAAGATTTATGATGGATGGATTTGTTTCCCTGACTGATGCACTAGAGTCCAAACAGGCTATAACAATTTGGAGAGATACCGGAGCTTTTCAGTCCCTCATTCTGGAGGGGATTTTGCCGTTTTCAGAAAAGTCTTCTTTGCATTCCGGTGTCGTTGTTCGTGGCTTTGGAGGTGGATTTGTGGATGCACCTTTGCATGAGGTCACACTCAACTCTCCCTTAGTATCAGGCAATGTTGTTGTGGGGGTATGTTCTCACATTCCCATAAGAGGGGCGTCCTTCATTCTAGGGAATGATTTGGCTGGTGACAAAGTGCTGGCTACTCCAGTTGTAACTCCCATTCCTGTGGTTTCTGAGGTCCCTGATGAGCTGACACAGAAACATCCAGGAGTGTTCCCTGTGTGTGCTGTGACACGGGCAATATCAAAGGACAAAAGTGATGTTGTTGATACTTCGACTTGTGACATTACACTTAGTGACACATTCTTTGTTGAATTGAAAAGTGAACCTGTTGAGAATTTTGGAAAGCACACTGTGGATGTACCTCTGCATAATGATTCTCTTGATTGTGCCTTTGTGTCAGGCCCGGTGGTGAAACCAAAGTTGACATGTGTGCCGGATATGCATGTGGCAGGAGATGTTCTGGCAGCGCAGCGTCTCAACGTCTTCCCAGCCTGTACGGTAGCTGAGGCCACGAACGAATTGGAGGATGAGTGTGGGAAGGATGCTATGAGAGATGCTGTTGATTCATGTGACACCGTTCTAGTTGAAGAGGCTACAAGGCCTGGCTTAGGCTGCCAGCCTTCCCACAGTAGCTCTATTGTTCCTGATGTTTCACTTGTGGGCAGAGATGGTCCCAGTATGTCAGTTGATGATTCTGACATTGATTCACGTGTCCGCACTGACTCTCTGCCATGCACTAGCTGTGCTAGTCAACCTAGTTACCTGTGTCCTGTGTTCGCGACCTGGTCTGATGAGTGGCAACCATGTTGATCAGGACAAGGTTATTTTGTGTGACGCCATTTTGGATGGTATTCCAGACGCTTTTGTGACTGATGTATTGCCATGTTCCAGGGACGGTGGGGTTGTACCTGAGGCGGTGCATCCTACCCTGGATGTTCACGGTTTGCAGTATCCTGAACTGCCAGTGCCAGGTGGGATGGATATGGGCGCTGTGGTGGTATCAGAGATCTATGGTTTTTGTTTTTCTGTGTTCTGTCCTGTTGAGCACAGTGAGCTTAGCTCTCATATTGATTTTGGTTATTTTTGACAGGTCGGTATCGGCCTGTTGAAATGGAGCTCATATATGATAAGGTCTTGGTTTGTCGATGGGGTCCTAAGTCTTACGCCTCAGTGGAGGAGGAGCCTGCCCCACTCCAGCCATATACCGCAGTGGAGGAACCTTTTGTGAGGTCTAGCTTGCCCGAGAGTCTGGACAGGGTTGTTTTTTGTTTTACACAGCATTGGCGAATGTTCCATAGTGGGGAGCATGCAACACGGTTGATGGTCGTGTTCGACAGGGGCCGGCCCGTTATCGCTGTTGTGGTGGTGGCCCTGACAACTAATGGGTCACAATATTTTTTGTTTACGGGTTTGATGTGTAGTGGTTGCCTCTTGGGCAACCATTTTGGTGGGGGAGGGGTTATGTACCATGAGCTTGATCACTCCTGTGTCACTGGGCGTGCAGGTGAGGGCTGCTAATTAGCTGATTGCTGCTGATTGGATACCTGCTGGCAGGTTAAAGCCAGTCCCTCAGTCAGACATGCAGCCTGACTGTGGCTAGAGGAAAGTGTGGAAACAGAGACTTTTCACGTTCCACCATTCTTTGTTCTTTAGTTTGTACCAGTACTCATTGTTAGAATAGTCTTTTGGTTTAAACACGGGTTATGGTGTCCGTTTGCACATAGGTTGCGTCCCTTTGAGCCAGGGTCGTAACAGCAACCGTTTTGAAACTAATTTCAGATCTAATTGTTCCTACATGCTAACAATAGGGAGGAGAAACTAACTGCGTTTCAATATTTGTCAAAAACGTTACCTTTTGTGGCTTATTATCGCGAATTATTATTGTTATTGACATATTCATACTTCAACTCTGAACTTTGAACCCCCATAGAACTTGAAGGGAAATGTAGTTTGGAAAAATGTCAACGCTGATCCACAGCTATGAATGCCCTCGACAAAATGGCAGGAAAAAAAACTACAATTCCCGTGGTTCAACATTTTCAAAATGGTCGCCGTCTCGGATTATACTTCAGCAAAACGAGAAGGTAAAACGATATATTGACACTTTTAACCTATTGCTAAACTAACGTATTGATGATAATATACATTCTACATGCTTTTGTGACATGTTAGTGATCTTAATACTTGAAAACGTTTGATTTTAAAATCGCAAATTTATTGCATCACTCATAAAAATATGAATATATGATCATAATGTCAAAAGGGGTGTGGTAGTGAAAGGGTTAACCTTATGTAGTGTGGTAGTGAAATGGTTAACCTTCTGTAGTGTGGTAGTGAAAGGGTTAACCCTTTGTCGTGTGGCAGTGACAGAGTTAACCTTCTGTATTGTCACAGTGAAAGGGTTAACCCTCTGGTAGTATGGTAGTGAAAGGGTTAACTTTCTGTATTGTCACAGTGAAAGGGTTAACCTTCTGTATTGTCACAGTGAAAGGGTTGACCATTTGGTAGTGTGGCAGTGAAAGGGTTAAAGCATTGTTGACTCCCGTGTTGTCAGGTCTTACGAGCAGATAGCCAGCAGACACTCCTCGATGGAATCCCTCTGGGCCTTGGTGAGCGAGCGGCCCTTGGACAGCCGGTAGATGGCCTGCAGGGTGGAGTCGACCAGTGCCGCGTAGTGCTCGGTGCCGGCGAAGTGACCGGCACACCTGGTCAGGAGAGGTAGCAGTGCGGAACCGATGTACCTGTTCATGGCCAGGGCCGTCTCCGTGGTGCTCAGGGCCTCCTGGGACATGGAGCAAACAAATGGTTGAGTTTAAGCTAAAGGTTGGAATGCCAACAGACTGTTGAGTTAGCTACTCTAAAGGTTGGAACGCCAACAGACACGGTTGAGTTAGCTACTCTAAAGGTTGGAACACCAACAGACTGTTGAGTTAGCTACTCTAAAGGTTGGAACACCAACAGACTGTTGAGTTAGTTACTCTAAAGGTTGGAACACCAACAGGTGGTTGAAATAGCTATTCTAAAGGTTGGAACGCCAACAGACTGTTGAGTTAGCTACTCTAAAGGTTGGAACACCAACATACTGTTGAGTTAGCTACTCTAAAGGTTGGAACACCAACAGACTGTTGAGTTAGCTATTCTAAAGTTTGGAACGCCAACAGGTGGTTGAAATAGCTATTCTAAAGGTTGGAACGCCAACAGGTGGTTGAAATAGCTATTCTAAAGGTTGGAACGCCAACAGGTGGTTGAAATAGCTATTCTAAAGGTTGGAACGCCAACAGCTGTCTGAATGAGCTATTCTAAAGGTTGGAACACCAACAGACTGTTGAGTTAGCTACTCTAAAGGTTGGAACGCCAACAGACTGTTGAGTTAGCTACTCTAAAGGTTGGAACACCAACATATGGTTGAGTTAGCTACTCTAAAGGTTGGAACACCAACAGACTGTTGAGTTAGCTACTTTAAAGGTTGGAACGCCAACAGACTGTTGAGTTAGCTATTCTAAAGGTTGGAACACCAACAGATGGTTGAATTAGCTACTCTAAAGGTTGGAACACCAACATATGGTTGAGTTAGCTACTCTAAAGGTTGGAACGCCAACAGACGGTTGAGTTAGCTATTCTAAAGGTTGGAACACCAACAGACGGTTGAGTTAGCTACTCTAAAGGTTGGAACACCAACAGATGGTTGAGTTAGCTACTCTAAAGGTTGGAACGACAACATATGGTTGAGTTAGCTACGCTAAAGGTTGGAACACCAACAGAAGGTGAACCAGTAATGTCAATGTTAACGGTTTATTAAATACCATTAACAGTAATGTGTAACTAGGAGGGATATGTGAGCCTCTCAAAGCTTTATTTGATGTAAATTAAATACTTTTTTTTCTTTTATATTTTGTTCCCCATTTAGCTCTTATTTTATTGTTTCTATTTTGTAGTCCTTTTTATTTATCCTACTGTATGATGTTTTATGACACGTTAAACCACGTTTTTAAGTTTTTTTGTGAAGCACTGTTTGAAAACATACAAATTAAGTTTATTATTATTATTATTATTATTATTATTATTATTATTATTATTATTATTATTATTATTATTATTATTATTATTATTATTATTATTATTATTATTATTATTATTATTATTATTATTATTATTATTATTATTATTATTATTATTATTATTATTATTATTATTATTATTATCTGGAAAGCCAAATTCCATTCACCTCATGTAAACTGACGATAAAGGTAAATCTCCTTCTTCTAAGATGACATTGACAAAACACTATGGCAGCCCACTGTGACCGGATTAGATGTAGATGATATCCTTGGTGGTCTAGTTCGAACCCTCCAGGGTAACTAACACTGAGAAAAATGATGGCTGTCCCGTTTTGTTTTAGTTTTTTTCCTGTCAGGAGATTATGGTGAACTAATTACAGCTGTCCCCATGATGACGGTCTGCCCCTGTAGGGATTCTGGGAAATACTATACTTCCAGAGGAACAGGCTTGGATACAAAATATTTTATCTTCCTTTTTACTGGAGGAAATAAACAAACAAACAAACAAACAAACAAACAAACAAACAAACAAACAAACAAACAAAAAATACATTTTAGAATGAAGGTTGGTCAAAGAGATAAACTGTATCTTTCCACAGAGACACTAGGTGGTTGTGTATGACATCAACGTAAAGTCTCATTTAGTGGATGAGAGCATGACAGGAACTGCTCTTTAAAGATGCAATGCAAAGATTCAACAGCACACGTTTACATAGAATAAGTGTGAAATTTTGTGATTGAGTCTACACAGTCCTCACTGTTGGCCAGATGGATGTGATCGAGTCTACACAGTCCTCACTGTTGGCCAGATGGATGTAATTGAGTCTACACAGTCCTCACTGTTGGCCAGATGGATGTGATCGAGTCTACATGGTCCTAATTGTTGGCCAGATGGATGTGATCAAGTCTACATGGTCCTTATTGTTGGCCAGATGGATGTGATCGAGTCTACATGGTCCTTATTGTTAGCCAGATGGATGTAATCGAGTCTACATGGTCCTTATTGTTAGCCAGATGGATGTAATCGAGTCTACATGGTCCTTATTGTTAGCCAGATGGATGTGATCGAGTCTACATGGTCCTAATTGTTGGCCAGATGGATGTGATTGAGTCTACATGGTCCTTATTGTTAGCCAGATGGATGTAATCGAGTCTACATGGTCCTTATTGTTAGCCAGATGGATGTAATCGAGTCTACATGGTCCTTATTGTTAGCCAGATGGATGTGATTGAGTCTACATGGTCCTAATTGTTAGCCAGATGGATGTGATCGAGTCTACATGGTCCTAATTGTTAGCCAGATGGATGTAATCGAGTCTACATGGTCCTTATTGTTAGCCAGATGGATGTAATCGAGTCTACATGGTCCTTATTGTTAGCCAGATGGATGTGATCGAGTCTACATGGTCCTTATTGTTAGCCAGATGGATGTGATTGAGTCTACATGGTCCTAATTGTTGGCCAGATGGATGTGATCGAGTCTACATGGTCCTTATTGTTAGCCAGATGGATGTGATCGAGTCTACATGGTCCTTATTGTTAGCCAGATGGATGTGATTGAGTCTACACAGTCCTCACTGTTGGCCAGATGGATGTGATCGAGTCTACATGGTCCTTATTGTTGGCCAGATGGATGTGATCGAGTCTACATGGTCCTTATTGTTAGCCAGATGGATGTGATCGAGTCTACATGGTCCTAATTGTTGGCCAGATGGATGTGATCGAGTCTACATGGTCCTTATTGTTGGCCAGATGGATGTGATCGAGTCTACATGGTCCTAATTGTTGGCCAGATGGATGTGATCGAGTCTACATGGTCCTTATTGTTGGCCAGATGGATGTGATCGAGTCTACATGGTCCTAATTGTTGGCCAGATGGATGTGATCGAGTCTACATGGTCCTAATTGTTAGCCAGATGGATGTGATCGAGTCTACATGGTCCTAATTGTTAGCCAGATGGATGTGATTGAGTCTACATGGTCCTAATTGTTAGCCAGATGGATGTGATCGAGTCTACATGGTCCTAATTGTTAGCCAGATGGATGTAATCGAGTCTACATGGTCCTTATTGTTAGCCAGATGGATGTAATCGAGTCTACATGGTCCTTATTGTTAGCCAGATGGATGTGATCGAGTCTACATGGTCCTAATTGTTGGCCAGATGGATGTGATCGAGTCTACATGGTCCTTATTGTTAGCCAGATGGATGTGATCGAGTCTACATGGTCCTTATTGTTAGCCAGATGGATGTGATTGAGTCTACACAGTCCTCACTGTTGGCCAGATGGATGTGATCGAGTCTACATGGTCCTTATTGTTGGCCAGATGGATGTGATCGAGTCTACATGGTCCTTATTGTTAGCCAGATGGATGTGATCGAGTCTACATGGTCCTAATTGTTGGCCAGATGGATGTGATCGAGTCTACATGGTCCTTATTGTTGGCCAGATGGATGTGATCGAGTCTACATGGTCCTAATTGTTGGCCAGATGGATGTGATTGAGTCTACATGGTCCTTATTGTTAGCCAGATGGATGTGATCGAGTCTACATGGTCCTTATTGTTAGCCAGATGGATGTGATCGAGTCTACATGGTCCTAATTGTTAGCCAGATGGATGTGATCGAGTCTACATGGTCCTTATTGTTGGCCAGATGGATGTGATCGAGTCTACATGGTCCTAATTGTTGGCCAGATGGATGTGATCGAGTCTACATGGTCCTAATTGTTAGCCAGATGGATGTGATCGAGTCTACATGGTCCTAATTGTTGGCCAGATGGATGTGATCGAGTCTACATGGTCCTAATTGTTAGCCAGATGGATGTGATCGAGTCTACATGGTCCTTATTGTTAGCCAGATGGATGTGATCGAGTCTACATGGTCCTAATTTCAACTGATCTAAAAATGTTATAGCATCATTAAGAAACAGCCCCATAAACATATAAACGTTACCAACAGCTAGCGACAGTACTAGATGGTTCATGTTTATTTTCTTGTTGATTAAAAGTCATAAAAACATTTGAAAATGGCCTCCCCCTTTCCCACCGGCAGACACGCCGTCAGAAACAGCATCGATTCCCAGTGCTGAACTCCGGTTGTCCTCTTGTGCTTCTATTGGTCGCAGGTCTCTCAGCTCTCTCACTCACCGTGTCCAGAGACGCCGAGGCTCGGAGGTCAGGCAGGAATCCCACCTCCAGCAGGTGAAGCAGGAAGGCCTGTTCCTCGATGCCATACACACGCTCCAGGAACAGCACCATGGGAGCCTTGTGGTCCGGACAGAAACTGGCCGCCATGTCTGGCTCAGTCACCGTACCGTCTGGCCAAGAGAGGAAAAAGAGGAACAGGAAGAGAATAAAGAGGATGAGGAGGGATGGAAGGAAGGAAGGAAAGACGTGAAAGGAAGGACGGGAAAGGAAGGGATGAAGTGTAGGAGACAAGTAAGTTTACTTTAGGTTTTTATCAGCCCCGATATTCACCATACGACTCAACACGTTCCAGTAAGCAAACATATGAGCGGGGGGAGGGAGGACGTAAGACATGCATAATTGAAGAGACAAAATTACAGAACAGACAAGCAAGAGCTCTGCTATTCACTTGATTGGATTTTTGTCTGAGTTTCCTTTCAAGTGCAGCTCCAAGGACAGCATTTTTCTGTCTGACCATTTTCTTTTGATCAAATATAAATTGGAAAAGGAAAGAACCTTGTAGGCAACAGTATTTCTTCAGAAGCACAAACACTGTACTGGGTAAGAACAGAAATGTCCAGACGACCACGTGGGAGAAGATAGTCCATCACAATGATAGACCACCTCAAGGTAAATACACTGTGGCAGCCATTACTCTGCTTCACTGACAAGATAATTCAACAAGCCCACGATGGAAAATAACAGCATGCAGAGTAAAGTTGTAAAATGAAAACGATCTACTTGATTATGTACCGCCCTTCAGTGCCTGTTTCCCTTCACTAGGGATGGCAATAACCTGGGGCAACAGTGGCTCAGGAGGTGGAGCAGTCGTCTGGTAATCGGAAGGTTCTCAGTTCGATTCTGGCTCGGTTCCATAGCGTTCCAACATAGCGTTACTGTAGGTTATTTTTCTCAAGTACTGTACTTAGGAATCGTTTTTGTGTTTTGTGAGAAATGAGAGCTTTGTACTTTTGTACACAGTTCAAATGGAAGCATTGTTAGAGTATTGGTTCTTAAAGTGGGGCCCGCGGACCCCCAGGGGTCCTTGAGGGGGTACTGGGGAATTTTACTTTTACATTAGAACAATGAACGCATGTATACAAATGGCTATTCTGATTTCTCTGTTATATCCACACCTACAGACAGTTATACGTACAATTCTCAACTAAATCACATCTAACACCCCTGGTGTCAAACGGGGGTCTATGGCCTAATCGGCAGTCCTTGGCATGAAAATGTTCACGAGAACCATGGCTTTCGTCAATGCATACCAATGCCAGCTCACACCAGCACATCCATACCTTTATTGACCACCGGCATGCTGAGGGCTATGCTGATGACGCCCACCAGGTCGGTGGTTGGGACCAGGGAGCGCAGGATGGCACGGATACGCAGGGCCTCGCCCTTCCCCTTGTTGATCAGCTGCAAGAGACACAGAGCGGTTCAGCTGACACGTCACCGCGGTCACTCTATAAGAGGATCTCGTACACGTGAAAAGTTCATTGTGTGTCTCTTGATGAAACGTAGACAGCTTGTCGTCGTTCGATTGCTTGCCTGTTGCTAATCTGATCATGTTGATAGTTACTGTATAGAGTAAATATATTGATATATTACTGTCTTGCTTATAAACATACCGTGTTGGAGCCAATCAGCGATACCTGCTGAATCACGTGACTGAGTCGTCCCCTACCTGCGCAAGCTACGGTGCTAGAAAAGTACAACGGGGCTCTATGGAGAAACCATGGCACTCCCCTGACTAAAAGTAGTTCCAAAACGGAAACGGCTGGATATAATTTTGCCAAATCAGCATGGCTGTGAGTGTGTGTCTTTCACCGTTTACATATCTAGCTTTGGCATGGATTCATTGTTTAGATCACTAGCATGGCTAACAAATGCAAATATATTGTAGTCTGCCCCATTGTTCTGACTAGGATTACATTCCTTTTTGCCTCCTTGATGCGCACACACAGAGTCCAATGTGGACAATGAACCGGTCTATATGGTCACATTTGAATTAGCTACTGTAGTCGGCTACAAAGCTGCTTTGAGCCAACGAGTGGTGTTTTGAAACACACTGTAACTATGGAGAAAGATTAAACTGTTTTCCACATGAACCGCTAGCTAGGAAGACATGAACTACAATTCATCAAAGTGATCAAAACTGAGAATATTGAAAGAGCCGCACGTTTAAAAGCCGATCAGTCAAACGATGACTCTATATCTCAACGGCATCTCCACTCCAGCGATGACAGGTGTCTCCACAAGTGACATATGACGTTTTCATTTCCATGTCACAGTAAAGGTTCACTATTAAAGTGTCTCATATTTTATCTGAGGACATGGAGAGTGTGAGCAGTGACTGATTATTCCTTTTGATCCACTGGACTCATTTCATTGATCATTCAAAAACATGACCAAGCGGGCCTGTGTGTGTGTGTGTGTGTGTGTGTGTGTGTGTGTGTGTGTGTGTGTGTGTGTGTGTGTGTGTGTGTGTGTGTGTGTGTGTGTGTGTGTGTGTGTGTGTGTGTGTGTGTGTGTGTGTGTGTGTGTGTGTGTGTGTGTGTGTGTGTGTGTGTGTGTGTGTGTGTGTGTGTGTGTGTGTGTGTGTGTGTGTGTGTGTGTGTGTGTGTGTGTGTGTGTGTTTTGGAAATAGGATGTACCTTTGATTACAGTCTGGAAGAGGCATTTCTTACAAAGGTTTTAAAGTACCAACTGCTCAAGGATTCTATTACACAGCTTGGGTACAAATGTAAATAGCTGGTGTTTATATTTGGAAATCCTGCTCTATATCTGTGATAAGTGCCCGTTTGGAGGAGACGCTGCTTCCTGAATACATAGACTCAGACTGGATACATGAGATGTTTTGAGATTTCAAAGGTTTGTGCAATCTATTATTGTTTGTGTTCAAGGATCTTTGTCTAAATGTGAACACAAACATAAAGATATTAGAATGTGTGCGTGACTCACGTGCATCTCTGGGGCACAGCGTCCCAGCAGGTCGATGAGAGCAGAGTAGAAGGACATGATGGCGTTGCCCATGTGTATCACCTCTTCATCGTCCTCCGACCTGAGAGAGAGAGAGAGAGAGAGAGAGAGAGAGAGAGAGAGAGAGAGAGAGAGAGAGAGAGAGAGAGAGAGAGAGAGAGAGAGAGAGAGAGAGAGAGAGAGAGAGAGGGAGAGAGCAGTGTGAACGTCAAGGTGCAGGATAAAGACTGAGGTATGCCAGGCCCTGTTTAGTTGAATCTGGCTTTGTTGATGTATATGGTTGATTTACGTCTGTCTAGCTGCGAGAGTGTATATGTTCCATGTGCTTTATGGGACAAACTATATAACAATGTTGAAACTGTATTGGGTGCCATCCATTTTTCTTATCACAGAGAGGGAAACAAATAGGCCCTATGCTATTCTCTGGCTGTGTGCCAGCACTAGTACATTGTGTATACCTACTCCCCTCTTTCTGACAGTGAGGTAACTGCAGGTGTGGTGCACACTCTAGGAAATTGGAAAGCAGAGCATGTTATAAATCTCCACTGAAGCCATGAAAATGGTCAAATTAAATACTGGATGGAATGATCTATTATTATTCCGTGGCACTGGTAAGTTGCTCTGAATAGGATAAAATCCTGAAAGGTGAGTGTAAACGTCAATTCTACGAGACAACTTGAGCATATTCTCCATAGCCTGGGGGGTGATACGGTGGTAAGGAAGGTAGCTGGGATTCAAACACATCAGCATTCTGGTCACAACAAGCTTGTTCACTCTCCCGGCTCCCACTGCTGCTACTGTTGCTGTCTCCCACTTCAGATTCAGATTCAGATTCAGATTCCTTTATTGAGCCATTTGTGTAAAAACACATTGGTAATTGTTGCAGCAATACAGTGTATGCATTCTTTCTTTTTTCACAGTAAACAAACACCAACACAGACAAGAAACTAAAACAGTGCAGTGGGGGATTAATCAATAAATAAAATACATATATATATATATAAAGTGAAGTGTGCAGAGATCCAGTACGGACTAGTGCAGTGCAGTCAATGTCATTGTGCCAGTGTCACTTGGGGGCAGAGGGGGGGGGTACCGAGGGGGGGGGGGGGCCTGAGGCATTGATCAGCCTGGCGGCTGAGGGGAAGAAGCTCAGTCTGTGTCGAGCTTTCACAGCCTTTGGGATCCTCAGCCTTCTCCCAGAGGGGAGCAGGGTGAAGAGGCTGTGACCGGGGTGGGATGGGTCGGCCATGATCTTTCTCGCCCTCTTCAGCGCCCTGGAGTCGTGCAGGGACCTGAGGGAGGGCAGGGGACAGCCGATCACCCTCTCCGCGGAGCGAATCACCCGCTGCAGCTTGGCAAGATCTTTTGCCGCTGCAGCAGGGAACCAGGAGATGATGGAGTGGGTGAGGATGGACTCAATGATGGCCGTGTAGAATTGGGCCATCATGGTCCTCGGCAGTTTATATTTCTTCAACTGCCGGAGGAAGAACATCCTCCCCTGGGCCTTCTTGAGCAGGCCCGTGATGTTGAGGTCCCACTTCAAATCCCGGGAGATGGTCATGCCGAGGAATCTCGATCTCCCTCCTGTAGGCCGACTCGTCCCCCCTGGAGATGAGACCCACCAGGGTGGTGTCGTCAGCGAATTTCAGGAGTTTGACCGAGGGGTGTAGAGAGGCACAGCTGTTGGTGTACAGGGAGAACAGTAGTGGGGATAGAACGCAGCCCTGCGGGGAACCGGTGCTGGTGGACCTAGAGCTGGAAATGCTCTTCCCAAGCCTCACCCGCTGAGACCTGTTGGACAGGAAGTCGGTAATCCACCTGCGAGTGGAGGCCGGCACCTGCAGCAGGGATAGCTGGTGCTCCAGGATGGGTGGAAGGATGGTGTTGAAGGCCGAGCTGAAGTCCACAACAGGATCCTGACATAGTTGCCCGCGTAGTCCAGATGTTCCAGCGTGTAGTGCAGAGCCATGTTCACAGCATCCTCTGTGGATCTGTGGTAAGTCTTCAGTTTGTGTCCTTGCAAGGCTTTTGTTATGCAAAGTGTTCTTTTTGTATTCTAATAGTAACCCTCTGCCCATGGCCAAGAGGCTTTTTGCATTTTGCTAAGCAGAAATCAAAGAGTTGCGTTCTAAAAAGAACTAGAAAGCTGTGCTCAGTAGAGCACAAATCTCCACCAGGCGGCTAAAGGTTATGTTTAGGTTTTTCTAATGCTGATTATTAACATAAATGCTTGATAGAAAGGCAAGGTCTATGTTTGAACTGTTGAATGCTTGATAGAAAGGTAAGGTCTATGTTTGTACGGTTGAATGCTTGATAGAAAGGTAAGGTATTGCGTAATTTTCCCATAATCATTATTAATATAACACCAAATAAAGCTGTCAGGTTATGCATAGTTTTCCTTGTTTCATTTAGTCCTGCTTACTGACCATTGCGGTTTGACTGGTAGCTGAAGTTATGCCTTAAAAGCAAGTCTATTTTCACATGCAAAAGAAATTCTTGTATGGAAATGTGCCTTTATGATATAGGCCTTATCATCGCTGGAGACACTTGCTGGTCATCCTTCTAAAAACCCCACCCACCCACTATACACAGACTTGGCTGACAGGAGGAGCATGTTCAGTGCTAGGCTCACACTACCCAAATGCAGCACTGAACGGCACAGGAAGTCCTTCATTCCAACAGCCATCATACTATATAATGCATCACTGTGCCTCACTGCATCACTGAGCACAGAGCGGCAGCTCAATAGTGGCAGGAGGACGCGACTAGCGGCCTCCAGGCTCCACAACAGGGGGCAGCGATGGCTGCCAGACATTGATCTAGGTCTTATTGGAACCCAAGGAGGACAATACACTACCTAAAGCATACTGCACCTTGTGACACTGAATACTGGAATAATATATATTTCATATTTCATTTAGTTAGATTTAAATTATAATTATATTGACCAAATTGTTTACCCCATGCTCAGTATGCTCAGTATATTCTTACTGTATTTATTTCTGTATATTTTATTTCATTTCATTTTATCCTATTTTATTTTACTCTACTCTTATCCTAGGCAACTTGATTTGATTTGTGTTATTATTCTAATTTGTGACCTGTCCTGTCTAAATGTTTAAATGTTGAGCGATTTTCAGTGTCTAATTTCCCACGGGATAATAGAAGTATTTCTATTCTATTCTATTCTATTCTATTCTATTCTATTCTATTCTATTGCTTGGAAATATCAGACCACAAAAGGTATACATTAATTCAAATAAAATAGTTGAATAGTTGAAAAATATTCAAAAACACAGCTAACATTAGGCTGATCTGCCCAGTAGTATGCAAGATTAGCCCAGACAGATTGTCATATATATATATTTTTTTATTTTAATTTGATATTGAACAATGACTATCAACGTGAAATAAAAGGTAGTAGGTAGTATTGTGTGGTGGTGCTACTACCCACCCAGAGGTGACTCCTTCCGGGGTGCTGGGCAGGTCCAGAGCTGGGTCCTCTGAAATGTTGATGGCCCCCTGCATGGCAGCCAACAGGCCCTGGCCTCCCTCTCCTCTCAGGGCCGGGCCGAAACACTCAGGGTGTCTGATCAGAAGCTTCACCACCAGGTTGGAGTTCTCCTCCACACTTTCACCTGGCACACACACACGACAATACACACTCATGCATGAATAATATACACAATACACAGTGAGGCCTATAGACCAGGTTGTACACACAGTACATACCATTACAGAAGACCACAAATCTCAGGAAGGACAGGTAGCGCTCTCCCTCTATCGGGTTCCAGCCCAGGTCAGGGTAGCCTTTAGCCACCAGCATGGCACAGCTCAGCAGACCACAAGCCGCCAGGTATGTCACCACCTACACACACACACACACACACACACACACACACACACACACACACACACACACACACACACGGACACACACACACACACACACACACACACACACACACACACACACATACACACACACACACACACACACACACACACACACACACACACGCGCACACGCACACAGTAAGCCATGCAGTTCCTTGGTTAATCGTCCTTCTGGGTATTAATGGTCCACTCTGTCATATCACTGTCAGTGTGTCAGCGACAGAGACAGCTTGACAGTATTTGCTGAGCCAGCTCACCGTATTCAACCTGCACAAAGTTGTACTTCATTTCTCAACTCTACAGCTCTGGCGGCTAGGTGGTGTAGTGGGCAAGGCGCTCGCCATCAACGCTGGAGACGCTGGGTTCGAATCCAGCTCTCGGCGTTGCTATCAGCTTGGCTGGTCGTTCATACTAACGCAATTGGCAGTGTTAGGGGTGGGAAAGCTGATGGGTGGGTCCTGGGCGTTGTGGACAGCGACCCCTACAGTTCGTTCGGGGCGCCTGCACAGCGAGGGTAGGATCTGGAGGGAGGTAGTGTGACCTTCCACACGTTACACTCTCCCGGTGAGAATCTGCGCTGCCAGGCTGGCTGCCGGCTGGCTGCACATGCGTCGGAGGAAAGCATGTGACAGTCTCCGGCCTCCCAGGACCAACAGTAGGGGGGAGTGCGCAACAACCAGGAAGGGGGGTTGGGAATTGGCATAACGACTAAACAGTGGGATGGGAGGAAAAAGGAGGGAAAAAAAAGAATAAAAAGAAAATAACAAAAAAAAAACTCTACAGCTCTAACTAGATGGTTCTAGATGGTTCACTGTTTACTATACTGATGTCCAGACACGTTACAGATCAATATTTTTATATTTGTGAGTTCTTCACTAAACCTTGTATCCCGATTTATTTGAATCTTCTTTAATTAACAGCTGACATTCTTCCAATTATATAAAATGTTGTATATATCTTTTTTGCAAGCCAAGCCAATGCCACATTTATAATACACAGTGACACATAAAATAAATACATAGCCATTAATCAACAATTGAATAATCAAAATCAAGCAGGCAGAAACACATAAGACGAGGATAAGATGAGGATGGGATAGTCAGAAAAGCTTAAAGAAAAACACTGGGAGGCAGTCTCATATAATAACGCTATGGAGACAAATAGACACATAGCAAAGATAAACAAAATAACTCCCCTAGATGTTGGGGTTGTTAGCTAACGCATTACTGCTAGTCTGTCGCAACGGTTACTTAGGGTTACTGCAGCGTTACTGCAGCGCATTTGAGCAATCTAATTATATTATATTCTGTATTATTCCATACGACAGTAATAATAATAATAATAATAGGGCGGCCGGGTGGTGCAGCGGTCTAAGCGTCTGCCCACCACCACAGAGACAGTGGGATCGAATCCAGCTGTGGTGCTTCCGGGTTGGCCGACCGTCCATACTAACACAATTGGCAGTGTTAGAGGGTGGGGAAACCCGGCGTGGGTGGGTCCTGGTCGTTGTAAAACAGCGACTCCTACAGATCGGTCGGGGCACCTGCACAGCGAGGTCGGATCCTGGGGGAGGTAGTGTCCTCCACACGTTACACTCCCCCAGTGAGAATCCGCGCTGCCAGGTGAAAAGAAGTGGGGATTGGCTAGACATGTGTCGGAGGAAGCATGTGATAGTCTCCGCCCTCCCAGACCGACGGTAGGGGGCAGAGCATGCAACGACCAGGTAGGGGATTGGGAATTGGCATAACGACTAACATTGGGATGGGAGAAAAACGGAAAAAGAAAGGGGGGAAAAGAGAAAGTAAAAAAATAAAAAATAATAATAATAACTTTATTTGTATAGCACATTTCATACAGAAATTGCAGTTCAAAGTGCTTCACAACAGTAAAAAATAGAAAAAAAAGAGGTAGCTAAATTGATTCAGTTAAAAAATAGGCTAAAAATAACAGTAATGAACCTTCTCCAGGTCGGGCTCCTCCAGGGCCAGAGCGAGCCCGTTGTTGTCCATCACTGAAGAGGCTGCTACGTCCAGGGGAGTGGAGCCCCTCATGGCTTCTGAAGCTGTAGACACACACACACACACACACACACACACACACACACATTTGGTTCCACAAATTATATTGCATAAACAGGGAATTAAATATATCGGGGCCAAGCAGCACTGAACACTTAAGGGCACCTCCTTCTCCACACGTGTAAGCTGCCACACACAGTCACCAATAAGCTAATTTCCCAATAGTCCTTGAGCACTATGCCCCCTACAAACAGCAGGGGGCAGTCTTTCTACATCTGCAGAACATCCAACCATCTGATACCATGTCCTCCCCACATTGAAATACTGTACAAGGCTGTGACAGTTTGTCAATCGCAGTCAATTTATAATCACTGGATTACTAATGACTGTTCTTATCTACACTAATACAGCGTGTGGATTAAAGACAATGAATAATGGTTCATTTGAAAACTGGGCAATTGTTTCCAGTATTTGCTTCTTTTAAAAGGGGACCTATCGTGAAAATGGCCTTTTCCTGTTTTTCTTTTTCACTTTTTTTCCCTTACAGAATGAGGGGTTGTCCCAACACTGAGAACATTTTAAATATGTACATTGTGTGTTTTCTGTAGTTCAACTGTGACAAGAACCTTCACTCTTGAAATGAGACATTCAGAATTGCAGCCACAATGGCCGTAGTTAGTAAGACTGCATACGTACGTGCATGTGAAGAGATCTTGATAAAATGGCAGCTCGCTTGTAAATCTTCTCTTTTCTACCTAAAGTTTAACCTAAAAGATGTTTCTGACGGTAATCCTCCTTTGGTCATCCTCAGACGGGTTCACCAGCGGAGATTCCAATCATCCCGGCCCTCCATACATCCGGCCAGTTCCGTAGAGCTCTCCTCAGTACTGTATGTCCACGCATGTTGCCGTGGGACGTCCTCTTGGTCGGTGCCCGTGTGTTGACTCCCAGAGCACTAGCTTGCTAGCCGGAAGGTCCTGGTGTCGGTGGCAGTGAGCTGCAAGTTTCATCCTCCTGGATGCCACCTTGTCGCTCAGCTTTGGTAGTCCCCCGTACAGATCCTTGTTGGTTACATGATCGTCCTGGTGGATGTTCAGCACCACATGCAGCATTCTGGTGTAGCATCCGTCCAGAGACTTCTGCAGGGTGGGCTTCAGGGTCCATGATTCGCAGCCATAGAGGAGTACAGACTCCACGGTTGCTTGGAAGAAGCTAATTTTGATGTGTCGGGGAGACTGGATTTCCACATGCTATTCATGCCAGTCAGGGCCCTCCATGCCAGTGCCTCCCTCGCCTTAAACTCCTGCTCTGTTGAGTTGACCCAGGAACCCAGGTATTTGAAGTCGCTGACCTCTGCCAGAGCATTTCCTCCTGCTGTGTTGAGAGATGGATGGTCCAGGGGGATGTTATAAGTGATGACCTCAGTCTTCTTTGCATTCAGCCTGAGGCCTACCCTGGTGCATTCTGCCTCCACTCTGTTCAAGAGCTCCTGAGCTTGCTCCACACGGTCAGACATCAGGCAGATGTCATCTGCATAATCCAGGACTGTAGTCTGCCAAGTAATGCTATGCTATTGCTGTATCTTGAGTGTGAACAGGACTAAAACAGAGAGGCTGCTAGATTGCATAATCTGAGTGGGGAGTTATTTCAGCAAAAAGCTTAAAAGACATGTTTAGGGGACCTCCAAGATCTATATTAATTGCTTAAAAGGACTAGAATATGTTCCCTTTAAGTTATTTGCAAATATTGATAGGGCTTGTGTTGTTGACCAGTTACAGCATTCCTACTGCAGAAAACCCCTCTCGCCGAGGTCCACAATTCTGATCGAGGACAGATTATGTGGAGTCTCCATCCCACTGTCTATCACTGTTTACACACATTATTTCTTTTTCTTTTATTCGTGTTCTCTCGGAATTCTATCCCCGAATTCCATAGCTTTCAATGTCTAATAGCTGTTGTGACATCATCATTGGAATGTTCAGTACTCAAAAATCCCATCTCACATGCTAGATCGTACGCCTGACATTTAAATACAAATGTTTACACATTCGCCAACAACAGAAAACAAGAGATAATGTCTCTCGACGTCACAACCCCCGGCAACATTCTTCTCTATCTATCTAGCCTAATTGAGGTATGGAAAACAAATCATGGATATTAAATCAACAGCTATGAAAAGGTCTCTGGAGCTGTTAATAAGTTGGGATAAGGAGCTGTGATGATGAGCAGAGACTGTTAAGTATCTTCTTTCACAGTTGTTCCCAGTGGCAGCAGGAGCCGTTCCTCTCACAGCCAGAACCCAGTGTGAGTCATCACTCAATGTCCTGCATGCCTAAATACCCTCCATTCCCTCACTCGCTCTGTCTCTCTTACTGTCAAACTACATGTCTCTCTATCACTGCTCTCCATAACCTCTCTCTCTCTCTCTCTCTCTCTCTCTCTCTCTCTCTCTCCCTCTCTCCCTCTCCCTCTCTCTCTCTCTCTCTCTCTCTCTCTCTCTCTCTCTCTCTCTCTCTCTCTCTCTCTCTCTCTCTCTCTCTCTCTCTCTCTCTCTCTCTCTCTCTCTCAATCTCCCACCAGCTCTCAATCTTAACTCCTTTCCATTTGCCTCCCCCCTCTCTCTCTCCCTGCCAAACTACAAGTCTCTTTATCACTGTTCTCTATCCCTGTGTGCTCTCTCTCAATCTTCCTCCAGCTCAATCTTAACAGGTTTTCTATCTGCCTCTCTCTCTCCCTCCCCTCAGTATCTCCCTTCATCTCTCAGGTCGTTCTCTCTCTCCATTTCACTCTCTCTCTCCCCTCGGTCTCTCCCTTCATCTCACAGGTCGTTATCTCTCTCCATTTCACTCTCTCTCTCCCCTCGGTCTCTCCCATCATCTCTCAGGTCGTTATCTCTCTCCATTTCACTCTCTCTCTCCCCTCGGTCTCTCCCATCATCTCACAGGTCGTTCTCTCTCTCCATTTCACTCTCTCTCTCCCCTCGGTCTCTCCCATCATCTCTCAGGTCGTTCTCTCTCTTCATTTCACTCTCTCTCTCCCCTCGGTATCTCCCTTCATCTCACAGGTCATTATCTCTCTCCATTTCACTCTCTCTCTCTCCCCTCGGTCTCTCCCTTCATCTCACAGGTCGTTCTCTCTCTCCATTTCACTCTCTATCTCCCCTCGGTCTCTCCCTTCATCTCACAGGTCGTTCTCTCTCTCCATTTCACTCTCTCTCTCCCCTCGGTCTCTCCCTTCATCTCACAGGTCGTTCTCTCTCTCCATTTCACTCTCTCTCTCCCCTCGGTCTCTCCCTTCATCTCGCAGGTCATTCTCTCTCTCCATTTCACTCTCTCTCTCCATTTAACTCTCTCTCTCTACCCTCGGTCTCTCCATTAATCTCCCTGGTCATTATCTTTCTCCATTTCACTATCACTACCCCTCCATCTTCTCCTCCTCTTTTATCCGTTATTCTGAGGCCTTTCCCTCGCTCCCTCCCAGGTTCTCTTCCATTCTGTCTGTAGCTTCACCAGTTAGCACCAGTTAGTCTCTCTCTCTCTCTCTCTCTCTCTCTCTCTCTCTCTCTCTCTCTCTCTCTCTCTCTCTCTCTCTCTCTCTCTCTCTCTCTCTCTCTCTCTCTCTCTCTCTCTCTCTCTCTCTCTCATTCATTGTTGCACTTTACTGCTACTTGCACTCTGGCTGGATGCCTACTGTATTTTGTTAGACTTGTACTGTAGAATGACAATAAATTGAATTAAATCCAAATTTAGATTTTTCTCTCTCTGTGTTTAGAGATTTAAAGATAACCTTTCAGTTAAACATAAGTACATTCTGACAGATGTAATGTAATAAACATAATGAAATTATATTATATATCACCAAGTGGAATATAATGCGTGGGGGCGATTGTGCTATTGCCTGGGGCTATTACCCACCGGCTGCATCTGCGAATGTGAGCGCTTGTGTGTGTGTGTGTGTGTGTGTGTGTGTGTGTGTGTGTGTGTGTGTGTGTGTGTGTGTGTGTGTGTGTGTGTGTGTGTGTGTGTGTGTGTGTGTGTGTGTGTGTGTGTGTGTGATATGTTGTCATAACCCACCCAGGCCGACGCTGCTGTTCTCCAGCAGGTAGCCGAGGTGGTCGAACATGGCCTTCTGGTTCTGCCGGCTGATACGACAGAAGTAGCACAGGAAGCGACAGCAGCTGGCCACCATCTTAGGGAACGCTATCTCCTGTGAAGGGAGAACGGGAAGCACGGATGTACAAATTTATGTGAATCAAAGCAGATGGTCGGAATACATTTTGGTTACATTGTTAGTATTATATAGTATGTTTGTTTGTGGACAATATCCCGACCAGTAGAACTTGCTATTTTCCCAAGGTGCAAAAATATATAATCTTTTTGCGTAGGCCATAAACAATGATATAGTTATATCCATATACAACTCACACATCTCATAAAACGATGCAACAGAGGGTCATCTTTTTGTTTAGTTAATTTGCTGCTTGTTTTAATTTGTCTAAATGGAGGGATTTGCCGTCAAGCACATGCAAAGAGATTGAATTCACATATTTTCTCAACAGGTTTTTACTTTCATACAGACACCCTTTCCAACCTGTAGAGTTGTGACCAAACGCAGGACAGCATGCACATTTTGCAGGACAGTAAAGTAATACTGAATACAATATGTAAGAATAAGGTTTACACAATGTATAAAGCATCTGATCTAAATATAAGCATTTAGATTAAGTAACTAATTTAATTTCTTAAAAGCACAGTAGGCTAAGTAGATCAAACAGGCCAAATGGCTAAGCAGCACAAACACTAAGAACATAAATTGTAGGCTGATAGAAATTATGTCTTCATAGTTGTTACTGGGCACTTAACACCGGGACCCCAAAACACACATCAGAGACAACGTTTTCAGCACCACGGAGAGTGCAGTGTGCCATATTGGCCTTTTGAGGAATTTACATTTTCCTCCTGGATGTTTATAAAACTCTTGGAGTGTCAGAGAGAAATGAGCTTTGAGCTGATCCCGCTCTTCACAAGATCCACGCTGCATCAGACACACCGTCAGAGCACCTCTTCAGCTGTAGCGCAGAGGCCAGTGAAACTGAAATTGCCGGGCTGTACTCAAACTGCGGCTAACAACACAGGTCACATTAACTTCTTGGAGAGAGGAGGTGCTAGCAAGCAGGGAGACGCTGGCTGCTGACATTTCATGTATTTGCCAAAGCTAGAATGAATGATAAATCGTATCACACCGGTGAAAAGAATTAGGGACATGCAGGGGTGTAAAGTACTTGAGTAATTGTACTTCGTTACAAGTACTGTTTTTTGGGGATTTGTACTTTACTCGAGTATTATTAGGTTTGTATACAGTACCTACTTTTACTCAATTACATTTCAGAGATTTTTTTTTTTACTTTTTACTCCTTACATTTAAAATGTACGAAGTACAAATCTCGCAGGTCCAACCATTTTAATTAGTACTATATTTGTTTCTCTGGCCGAATTTACGTTAAGGTTATTAATCCTGCGGCTGCACTTTATTTAAAAACAGCCAATAAAATCCCCATCAATGGAAAATGAACCCGCCCATACCCATGCTGATTGGTCCTTGTGCAAGACTAGAAAGCGGGGATCTTTGATTAAACACCTGCTATCAGAAGAATAGACAGTTAGAAAAAAAGTTTTTACTTTTACTTTTTAGTACTTAAGTACATTTAAAAATAGAAACTTTTTGACTTTTACTCAAGTGTGTTTTTAACCAGATACTCTGATTTTTACTTGAGTACGATTTTGAGACGGCATCAAGTGCTCACTCTACTCTACTAAACCCAGAGGATACAACGGTATCCTAGATTCTGGCCCTATATGGTAGAACATTCATAATTAGCTAAAGTTGAAACTCAACACTGGTCCCAGACCACATGATATCGTAAGAACCCATAAAAAGACAATGTTACAAGCTAATCAGATTGTAGATATTGTAAACTCACACACCCATACAAGCTGCTGATATCTGCCAGATGGCTACTGTGAGTGACTTGTGCAGATCCGGTGGCTGCAAACAGGGCTGGAATTTATGTAACTGACCATGTGGTCATATAGCCAGAGTCAGTTAGATATGAGGCCTGACTGGCTGGTGTCTATCTGTCTGTCTAGGGTTCAGATTTACGCGTTGGCACCGTTAGTAGCGTAAAATCAGAGCCTTCTCTTCCAGTCTGTGCAGTGCCCAAGAAGGACTGGTGTGAGAGGCCTACCCCCTACGCCTATCTTGCCACCCCTCTGTGTCCTCATAACACTCGTTATATGTCTCTGGGTATTAGGTTGTGTTGATCTTGGGTACGATCTGTATGTACATGTAAGTCATGGGGAATAGCTGTACAGTATGATGAGGCGGGTGATCTGAATATCTGGTGGCATACGAGGACAGAGGGATAGTGTGTTTGAGAGGTTGAAGAGAACACTAAAATGGCTGCCAGAAGCCATGTGGCGACAAGGCCATAGTAATACTGGGACACAGTGAGCCCGAGTTTCACTACTGATTGATTATGACCTACAACTCCCTTTGTCCCTCTGCAGTACAGAACTAGAACGGTGCACTCAGTAGTCACAAATCTCCACTGGCCTACACATTAGGTGGGTCTGGGGCAAACAGAGACCAATGATCTCCAGATCTCCCTGCAGTATTCCTATTACACTATTACATTAGCACACTATTACAATAGCACACCATCACACACTATTACACTAACATTGACCAGACGTGGAAAAGTGCCACTGAGCTCATTCAGAACCTTCTTGAGATCAGGTGTACTAAAAATCTAAGCAAATTAATAAAGGGTAGATGATTTACAGGGGGTTTTGTAGATACAGTACTGAATTTTGCCATCCGGACACATGCAATTGGAAATATGAATATAGAATATAGAATATCAGACCTATAAATTACTTTATTATGGCCAAGTCATGCATCTATAAATCTGGATTTAGTCATACCAGGTGCCTGTTACAGGGCAGCAAAGACCGTGAATGAAATCTGTAAGTACAGTTACTTTTGTATAATGTCCATAGCTCCGCCATTTTTCACCAGATTGCGACAATATACCTTGTATTTTATGGAAAAATAACGTCAATATAATTGTTTCACGTCAGCTGGCTGCAGCTTTGACAGCGGCTGGTGTGAGCTGGGTAGTGTAGTTTTATGAAATTCCGCCGTCCATCTAAGGACTACAACGATTTCATGACGGTGTAATTTCCTCGCGTCTAAATCATCTGGTTTCCAATGCAGAGATTTTTATAAACTCATATTTCTCTAATAACACTTAAAAGCATTGGTAAACAAAGGTAGTGCTGTAAAGATACACTTTGATTGCTGTTTTGATAGGGTTAGGGTCTTTACGCTTGGCTACATTTGAAAAATAAATGCAACATTAATTAATATGGACTGTATTGATGATGTTGTGGTGTCACATTGAGGGAGTCTCTCACTCCAGAGTTGAAGGGTCACGGGGGAGGAGATATAGGAGAGTAGTAGGTGTGTGTAAGGTGGTGGTTTTTGTCAATGAATAAAGTAGGAAGTAACCTGAAGGATCTGTCACGCTGATTATTGCATCGCCTCTTCCATCGACTTCTACAACGTGAAATAAATCTCAACCCGGTACCGGGCCGATCGGGCTTAAACTATTGCACTAGCTCACTAGTACACTATTATACACTATTATTACATGGCGTTTTAACATTCGCCGAAATGCTTGATTGTGATTGGTCCCTGACAGCAGTGAATTATTTTTCGCTAACTGACCGCTGCCATGGGCAACGCGCAATAATCACCGGTGATTATTGGCAATAATGACCGCTGTTCGCAGCTGGAGCAATCAAGCCCACTGACACACACTGCATCAGTGCAATCAGTCCACACACCTGCCGGCTGCCGGCGATAATAATAACTTTATTTGGGCTGACAGCGGACGGAGCCACAGAACAACTTCGTCTGCATTTGATCTCGTCTTGTCGATGGTGTAAAATGAATTAGGTATATTGTTAGTAAGTTAGCCATGTAATAAGCGGGATAATGTGCTCTATACTCGGTCATTGTCGCAAAATAATTGACCTTCACTACGTTTAGAACACCTCGGCGAGGCACCGCGGTATTCTAAACTCCGTGTCGGTCAATTATTTTGCGACAATGACCTCGTAGCTATACATTATCCCTTACTTATACACTAGTACACTAGCACAAAGTACACTATTACACACTAGTACACTATGACACTATTGCACTATTATTACACACTAATACATTATTACATTATAACACACTATTACACTATGACACTATTACACACACTAGTACACTATTGCACTATTACACTATGCCCCTATTACACACTATTACACACTTACCATCTTGCATAGGTATACCAACTACAATAGATTCACTATGACATGTCCATGTTGTAAACAGGGGCCAGAGAGAGCTGATTCCTGGAGACTCTGAGCAGAGAACCTGTGTAGTGTCACTCTCTTGTGTCCAAAAGGTGTAACTTTTTTTTTTGTGTTTCAATGGACAATAACGTAAATTAATTCAAATAAAATAATTGTCGTTGATCGATGTGAAAGATATTCCAGTATTCACGTCCACAGCCTGCTGTGAGCTTAGCTACGGACACACAGACAACCAATGACACGATCTCTCACCAGGCGGAGATAACAATGTGCACTCCAATTATCTGCAGTACACGATGCCCTGCCCTTTATTTATTAATTCAACTAAGTTAAAAACAAATTGAAGGACACATTTTGAAAGTCTCAAGAAAGTCTGTCCTACCTGTGTCTTGTCTCCCCCCAGCACGTTGACCATGACCTCCATGACGGTCTCGTGCATCCCCAGAACCCTCATTAGGTTGGGGTGCTGGTAGAACACCTTGTTGTTCATGATGTCACTGGAGAAATGGCCAAGTCCAAGGTGTTAAGTGTTAAAATTAAAAACTTTAACAAGTAACAGTTATTTTAACATAAGACCATTTGGTGGACACTTACTTATATCCAAAGTACTTTATTTGGCCTTATGTGTCTTGCCTAGTAATACTAGCATCATGTACAAGGTGTTCAGCATAAGTTACACCTGTAAACCCACATCCATGCTTCCTACTGTATGCACACATTTACAGTATGTATTTGTGGTGGCTCACACCTCAATATCAGACAGACCCACCACAAATAGATTTCCCTTTTTTTTTTAATCCACTTTTTCTCCTTATTTTCTATTTTTCTCCCATCCCAATTTCGTAATTCCAATTCTCCCCTCCCCTGTCTTGAACGTTGCTAGACTATGCCTCCCACTGGTCGGCTGTAGTGAGGATAGAAGCCTTGCATCACGTGTCCCCTCCGCGTCTATCCGAAGCCCAAACAATTCATGCTTCCGCGTTCGAGTTTTGCGCTCTGATTGGTCACTGACCTACGCTAGTTACGCCCCTCTTATCTACGCCAGTTATGCACGCCCAACTCTACTAACAGCCTGCAGCCTGCTCGCTAGTTCTGCCTCTACTAACAGCCTGCATTATCCAATTCATATCAATCGAAATAACGTATTGTTTTCATCTCTCTATATTAACGGCTCGCTAGTTCTGCCTCTACTAACAGCCTGCATTATCCAATTCATATCAATCGAAATAACGTATTGTTTTCATCTCTCTATATTAACGTGATTCCATCAACACAACATACATTTTCAAAACACGACAAGACAGTTCCACTTCCCACGGTTCTCGGCATTTATTCTACCGGTAGTGCGATAGTTGTTGCCACGGTATTGGGTCTTTGGGTGAATACTTCATTGGCGGGGAAGAAGAACACTGATAGCGGTGTGTGGACCGTCCTGCGAGCCCCAGACCACCGCCCCGCGAGCCCCAGACCACCGCCCCGCGAGCCCCAGGCCACCGTCCCGCGACGGTGGTCTGGGGCTCGCGGGACGGTGGTCTGGGGCTCGCAGGACGGTCCACACACCGCTATCAGTGTTCTTCTTCCCCGCCAATGAAGTATTCACCCAAAGACCCAATACCGTGGCAACAACTACCGCACTACCGGTAGAATAAGTGCCGAGAACCGTGGGAAGTGATGCAAACTGTCTTGTGTTTTGAACATTTATGTTGTGTTGATGGAATCACGTTAATATAGAGAGATGAAAACAATACGTTATTTCGATTGATATGAATTGGATAATGCAGGCTGTTAGTAGAGGCAGAACTAGCGAGCCGTTAATATAGAGAGATGAAAACAATACGTTATTTCGATTGATATGAATTGGATAATGCAGGCTGTTAGTAGAGGCAGAACTAGCGAGCCGTTAATTTAGAGAGATGAAAACAATACGTTATTTCGATTGATATGAATTGGATAATGCAGGCTGTTAGTAGAGGCAGAACTAGCGAGCAGGCTGCAGGGCGTGCAGAACTGGCGTAGATAACTGGCGTAGATAAGGGGGGCGTAACTAGCATAGGTCAGTGGCCAATCAGAGCGCAAAACTCGAACGCGGAAGCATGAATTGTTTGGGCTTCGAAATAGACGCGTCCCCTCCGGTACACGAGGAGGCAGCCTGTCGCATCTTTTCACCGCAACAGCTCGAACTCTCAGTGGCGAGGAGTAACGTGTGGGAGGCTCACGCTGCCACAGATACTTCCTGTTTCCGCCGTCACCCAACCGACCTGTAGGAGTCGCTGTCCACAACGTCCAATCCCCACCCACCGGCTTTCCCACCCTCTAACACTGCCAATTGTGTTAGTATGACGGCCGGCCAAGCCGGTAGCAACACCGAGAGCTGGGCTCGATACCAGCATCTCCTGCGTTAGTGGCGAGCGCCTTGCCCACTGCGCCACTCAGCCGCCTCACAAATAGATTTCCTAAGGTGATACAATAACATGTGTGGTATAAATACAGTCCTTTCTGCCACTCAGTTAAGTGTATCTTACTCTCCCAAACTACCATCACAAATAACCATAAAACCTGTGTGCAACTGTGACCTGGAAACCAAGCATCTAGCACCAAATGGGAATTCCCTCCAGCCAAGGGAAATGTCAGGCTTACTAAGCTTTAGACAGGTCTACTCTGCATGCTATACACACACACCTCTCAGGGAGTCAGGTGGTAGTCAGGGGGTAAACATCAATGAACGAATGGTCAGTTACAGTATACTGCACTCCACTGGGCTGTAACAGAATTAATCAGGTAGCCTACTTATACCATGTACCACTTACACTACCGTGATTACATACATTTGATTAGCATGGATGGCACCAGTGGGAATTGAACCCCTAACCATGTCAGTGTTTGTGCTATACTCTACTTATTGAGCTACACACGACTAGGGAAATACTGTATAACTGCAAATCCAAACAGTATATACATTCTATACGTTATTGGATGCAGTGCTGTTTGGTGCAGCAGATCAGAGAGCCTCACCCCAGTCCATCGATCATGAGCTTCTCCTCCTCTTTGCCCATGCGTACAGAGAGCAGGGAGCGGATCTGACCCAGGGAAGCCAGGAGGTTAATGGCGTCCTGCACCGACGCGGCGCTGATGGTATAGGTCTTCCTCATGGCCCGCAGCAGCTCTCCGATGCCGTCGTATTGCCTCCTCAGCAGGCTGAACATCACTCGGACCAGTTCCGGGTCCTGGATGCTGCACTCCTGAGCCCAGCTGGCCATGGTCTGGGAGATCAGCTCCTTCAGGTTGGCTGGAGAGGTCAGGGAACAAACACAGTTACAGCTGTCCATCCATACAGTTGAGGTGGAGAGTAGATAATTACTATAATTTATGTCTAGTAGTAAGGATGCACCGATACAGAATATTGGTACAAGATATCGGTCTGATACCAGGCTAAAAATAGATATCAGAGAATGTCCTCAGTACTAAAATCCAATACCTAGAAACATGTAACATGCTATAAGTCAATGCAAAGTCACTTGATTTGCTGCAATTTTAACACATACAGTAGAAGAGTGTTAAATATATCTAATGGAGAAAAATATTATATATCTCAATATTTTTTGTCCAACGACCCCCATACTGTCTATACTTTTCAGTAAAAGCAAACAGCAGATACTGACAGTTGAGTACTTGGAATCAGTAACGTCAGGGAAAATGTGGTATCAGTGCAGTGTATGTCACTCACAATGACAGTGATGAAGTGATGGTGACATCACATTAGTGTTCTGTTTGACTCTGTCTATTCTACTAGTGCAGTGCAGTGCAGTGCCCATTCTGAGTGGCCGTTCAGAGCGGGCAAATTGCTTGGCTCCCAGTATTGCTGCTTGCAGTGTGAGATGGAGAGAGAGAGCGAGAAAGAGAGAGAGAGAGAGAGATGGAGAGAGAGAGAGAGAGAGAGAGAGAGAGAGAGAGAGAGAGAGAGAGAGAGAGAGAGAGAGAGAGAGAGAGAGAGAGAGAGAGAGAGAGAGAGAGACCATTCCAGAGAACCACTCATCCGGTCGACTTCACAATGCACTCCCTGATCCTCAGCAAAATTATTATTTTTTTTTTTTTTTTTTTTTTTTTTACTTTTTTTTTTCACTACCTATCTTTGTGAAAGTGGTTTCTCAGCTCTGGTCTTTTTTTCACTACCTATCTTTGTGAAAGTGGTTTCTCAGCTCTGGTCCAGCTGAAGACAAAGCGGAGGAACAGATTGGACATTGAGCATGACCTCAGAGTTGCTTTGTCTACCATCACCCCAGACTTTGAGACTCTTGTCAGGAGCAAACATCATCCCCAGTTATCCCATTAGTCCCCTGCATGTTAAGTTAAGAAGTCTGCTAAGAAGGATATATTATTTATTATTATTTTATTTTATTGTGTTTTTAGTCCTTAGTTGCACTTTTGTTGCAACCCCAGTTATCCCATTAGTTCCCCCAAACGTAGGTCTGTTATGTTAAGCTAAGAAATCTGCTAAGAAGCATAATTATTTATTATTATTATTTAATTTCATTGGGTTTTTAGCCCTAGTTGCACTTTTGTTGCAACCCCAGTTATCCCATTAGTTCCCCCAAACTTAGGTCTGTTATGTTAAGCTAAGAAATCTGCTAAGAAGCATATTATTTATTATTATTTAATTTCATTGGGTTTTAGCCCTAGTTGCACTTTTGTTGCAAACTCAGTTATCCCATTAGTTCCCCCACATTTAGGTCTGTTATGTTAAGCTAAGAAATCTGCTAAGAAGCATATATTATTTATTATTCTTTTATTTTATTGGGTTTCTAGCAATAGTTGCACTTTTGTTGCACCTTTTTGTGTTTATTTCATGTTTTGAAAGATTGCGTATTACTGCATTTTTTTTTTACATAAATCATAGTGGTTCAACATTTTGGGTCGCGACTTAATGACTAAGGAAAATGTTGGGTCCCGAGGCTAGACCAGTTGAGAACCACTGGTCTAGGAGACCATACATCAGAGAAACATGAACGCCGCTACAGGGTTGCACAAGGCAGCTGTTTAGGTCCATTACTCTTTTCTCTCTATATGCTACCGCTCGGCGACATCATCAGAGAGTATGGTATAGATTTCCACAGCTATGCTGATGATACACAATTGTATATCCGCTGAACCAAATGATGCAACAGCCATAAACTCTATTACCAACTGCCTGTCAGCAATAAACGTTCTCAAATTGAATGAGGACAAAACTGAAGTCCTACGTGTTGGCCCCAAATAAAAAAAAATACGCTAATTTAATAATCTAGGAAGCTTAACCACTTGGATTAACCGGAGGTGACAAGTCTCTGTGTCATCCTGGACTCAGATTTGAACTTCAACGGCCATTTAAACAAAGTGACCAAAATAGATAAATCAAAATGATGCAGAGAAGCTAATTCATGCTTGTATATCTAGCCGACTAGACTACTGCAATGCACTATTCACTGGTCTGCCCAAGAAAACTACTAAAATACTCCAGCTCATTCAAAACTCTGCAGCTAGACTACTAACTAATACCAAAAGG
>NC_140169.1:106069782-106183481 GCF_963971535.1 Notolepis coatsorum | reverse complement strand
AGAGAGAGACTGGAGGAAGACTGTGGGAGGGGTGTTCGACAGAGAGGGGGAGAGAAGCACACGCGAGAGAGAGAGAGAGAGAGAGAGAGAGAGAGAGAGAGAGAGAGAGAGAGAGAGAGAGAGAGTGAGTATTGTGTGTGTGTGTGTGTGTGTGTGTGTGTGTGTGTGTGTGTGTGTGTGTGTGTGTGTTGTGTGTGTGTGTGTGTGTGTGTGTGTGTGTGTGTGTGTGTGTGGTGTGCGTGCGATGGTTTGGTTGAAAGAAGGGATGCCAGCAGGCCAAGAACCAAAAACAAGCTTTTTTTTTACTGATCATACATTTAATTTTGACTAGGGATGTTCGATATTGGCTTTTTTACCATATCCGATATACCGATATTGTCCAATTCCGATATCAACCGATACCGATATATGCAGAGAGAGAGAGAGAGAGAGAGAGAGAGACATTACACGATATACATGCAATACAGCACTAGTGAAGGGCATATACAGTGTGTGCACGATGCGGTGGAGGAAGGTTTGGCAAAGAGCTGAAAAACAGCTTTGTCTCAAACCTCAGTATGGCTGCGGACTACACAGCAGTGCTGCGTCCCTGTGCTGTGGTGCTATACAATGATTTCCTCCGTCTGAAACACTTGGATGGACTCCCGTTGCACTATGAACGGGACTCATGAGTTGGCGTACATACGGCGGATGCGCAGATCCATTGTATCCTACAGCTGGCTATCGCTATTATAATTAGCGCAGCCCAGGGAGACGCCCAGTACCAGTTTAATCCCTGCCGATAAGAGACAAAGTAACCCCACCGACACCAACAACAAAAAACACACTGTGTCGAAGACAGGGTAGCATCATCACTCTCATGGATACCAGGAAATCAACTGGAGAGGATGGGTTGGATCCTTTTTTCCTCAAACTAGCTGCACCATTGGTTTCAAAGCCAATAACGCACATATTTAATCTTTCACTACTAACAGGTGTGGTTCCTGTTGCCTGGAAAACAGCCCATGTGACCCCCTTGCATAAAGGGGGGGATAAAAGTGACCTAAATAATTACAGACCAATCTCCAAGTTATCCTGTCTAGCAAAAATCCTGGAGTCATTGGTAAACAACCAACTTAAAACATTCATCACAAAACACTCTATATTAAACCCACACAATCTGGTTTTAGAGAAAAACACAGTACAATCTCGGCGGCTACTGTAGTTATAAATGACATTGTATCAGCCCTTGACAAAGGAAAGCATTGTGCTGCCCTGTTTGTAGATTTGTCTAAGGCGTTTGATACTGTTGACCACCTTCTCCTCTTACAAAGATTGCAGAGTGTTGGCTTTGATACAGGTGCTTGCAGTTGGTTTCAAAACTATTTAACAGAAAGATTTCAGTGTGTGAAAATGGGAAATGCCCAATCAGAGCTTCTACCCATCACAAAAGGTGTTCCACAGGGATCAATCCTCGGCCCGGTCTTATTTACCATTTATATTAATAATATTGTCTCATCTCTGAGCAGCTGTCAAAGCCACCTTTACGCGGATGACACAGTTCTCTATTGTACTGCTGATTCTGTGCAACTGGCCACTAAATATTTACAACTCTCCTTTGACGCCCTGCAAGATGCACTTATTAGTCTAAAATTGGTGCTTAATGCCAGTAAAACTAAATTCATGTTGTTTTCCAAAGCCAAAAATATTGTTTATAGTGACTTGCATATATCGACTCTGAACAGTTCTTATATCGAGAGAGTTTCAGAATACAAATACCTTGGTATTTGGATTGATGAAGGACTTACATTTAAATATCATGTGGGCGTTCTCGCCAGTAAATTACGGAAAAAGATTGGCTTTTTGTATAGAAATAGAGCCAACTTCCCTATGATTAGTAGAAAGAGAGTTGTTGAAGCAGTATTCCTATCTGTTTTGGATTACGGAGATATGATTTATAGACATGCAGCGGCTTCCACTCTTAAGCCCTTAGACTCTGTTTATCATTCAGCCATTAGATTTATCACCGGTGATAGTTATGGTACTCACCATTGTATCCTATATAATAAGGTCAGGTGGGCCTCTCTGGCAGAGAGACGTAAGTTGCATTGCAATCTTTTTATCTATAAAGCCATAATTAGAGATTGTCCAAATTATATTAGTTCTTTATTGGAATGGACCACTGGACCCTGTCGTACACGATCCAGTTTTTGGCTTACACTTAGAGTGCCTAGAGTTTGTACTGAACATGGTAGATCTGCTTTTGGCTTTTTTGCCCCTACATCATGGAATACCCTGCAGGAAACACTGAAACTAGACACTCTAGTGTCTATGGGTCGGTTTAGAACCTTAATGACCAATCAGGTCACCACAATATGTAATTGTTTTTAAATTATTACCTCTGTTTTAATTTTGAGCTATTTTATTCTTTTTAAAAGATGTTTTATTATTTTTTTTTAATGTATTTTAAAATGTGCTCTCAATTATTCTGATTGTCTGATGTCTTTATATTTATGAACACACTGTGACACTTGTGTATGTAACATCTCGACGGCACTGTAAATGAGTTTAATTACTCAGTGTATTATCGAGTATAAATAAAGATTGAATGAATGGTTGTGAGTAATGGAGTTAGACTGCTAGATGTGTCATATCTCTGTATTCTATTCTACAACAGCTATGTTTTCGTCGGGGATGAATCAGGTGAAGAGTTCCCGCTGGATGAGATGGAGGTCTGGCAGTGTTCCAGCTTTGCTTTAATTGGATATGTCCCCTTCCTAAAGTGAAGTGGCCAGAGCTGACCCCAGAAGCCAATGCTCTCTCTATTACATGCTTGGCACATCTCTCTCTCTCTCTCTCTCTCTCTCTCTCTCTCTCTCTCTCTCTCTCTCTCTCTCTCTCTCTCTCTCTCTCTCTCTCTCTCTCTCTCTCTATCTCTCTCTTTCCCTCTTGCCATCTATTTCTCTTTTTTGTGCCATCTTTCTCTCTGTCTCTTTCTCTCTCTCCCCTCTTGCCATGTTTATCTCTCCTTCTCACCCTCTTGCATCTTTCTCTCGTTCCAACATTTTCCTCTCTCTCTCTCCCTCCCTCCCTCCCTCCCTCCCTCCCTCCCAACCTCTCTCTCTGTCATTGACTTCCTTATCTCGTTCTCTCTCTTCCTCTCTCTCTTTCTTTCTCTGTCATTGTCTTCCTTATCTCGTTCTCTCTCTTCCTCTCTCTCTTTCTCTGTCATTGTTCTCATCCCCTCTCTCTCCCTCTCTCTCTCTCCCTCTCTCTCTCTCTCTCTCTCTCCCTACCTCACTCTATCTCTCTCTTTCCCCTTTACCTCTCTCTCCCTATCAAGCTAAGTTCATCAAGTTTGGCAGCGCGCTGTAGCTCTCCATAGGGAGGAGCACATTAAGTGTCATAGATGTCTCTCGTTAAGTGCCATAAGTTAGATAGATGTCTCTCATGAGATTGTTTAAAGAAATGTATAGGAATGTTTCGCCGTTAATCAGATGTTCATTACAGATAGTCATTTTGAGTCTCCCCCTGAATTGCCTCGTCACTGTGGGGTTGCCTGCAGTGAGACCGAGCAAGACAAGACTATAGAAGATTCAGAGGCTAAATGTGAAGCGTGGAGAGAGTCACTGGATCTAGCCTGCTCTGCTCTGCTCGGGGCAGGGAGGTCGTTAGGGCGCATGCTTTCTCCAAAACCATCCCCCCTCTCCCTCCTCATTTAGCATTTATAATGTTCCCCTAAAGGCTCTGATGCAGCCAATTCTGTTCCAACATAAAAATGCAATGGCAGCTAAATAAATTAGCCCAGAAAAAAACAAAAGGAGGAAAATGTAAACCAAGTGAGAGCTGACACTAACAGACAGAGATAGAGAGATAAGAGATGATCTGGGATGTGATAAACACAACAGGTCTGTGTTTGTTCACCAGCTCTGCTTTTTCCTTACCACACGCTTCTGATCAACTTGGCGCATGCACGCTACAAGGAAATAACGCCTTACGCCTGGCTAAATCAGCTAAACAACCCAGGTGTTGGCTATTATTTCGTCGTAGTTGCCAGGTGTCTGGCATTATTTTGTTGCATGCACCAAGGTGATCAGAAGCGTGTGGTTACGAAAAAACAGAGCTAGTGAACAAACAATTAATTATGGAATAAACACTTGACTATTTTTGGGAAGAGGGTGCTTTGATCTGTCCGTGGTGAGTTCTTGGAGAAGATTGGGAGGAAGTGCATCCAGGCGGGTCATTACAATTTTTTGAGTGAACCAGTTACTGACTCTGTACAAAGTCCCTGTAGCAGTTACTGACTCTGTACGCAGTCCCTGTAGCAGTTACTGACTCTGTACGCAGTCCCTGTAGCAGTTACTGACTCTGTACACAGTCCCTGTAGCAGCCAGTTACTGACTCTGTACACAGTCCCTGTAGCAGTCAGTTACTGACTCTGTACACAGTCCCTGTAGCAGTTACATCACAGTCCCTGTAGCGGTTACTGACTCTGTACACAGTCCCTGTAGCGGTTACTGACTCTGTACACAGTCCCTGTAGCAGTCAGTTACTGACTCTGTACACAGTCCCTGTAGCGGTTACTGACTCTGTACACAGTCCCTGTAGCGGTTACTGACTCTGTACACAGTCCCTGTAGCGGTTACTGACTCTGTACACAGTCCCTGTAGCAGTTACTGACTCTGTACACAGTCCCTGTAGCAGCCAGTTACTGACTCTGTACACAGTCCCTGTAGCAGTTACTGACTCTGTACACAGTCCCTGTAGCAGTTACTGACTCTGTACACAGTCCCTGTAGCAGCCAGTTACTGACTCTGTACACAGTCCCTGTAGCAGTTACTGACTCTGTACAGTGTACACAGTCCCTGTAGCAGTTACTGACTCTGTACACAGTCCCTGTAGCAGTTACTGACTCTGTACACAGTCCCTGTAGCAGTTACTGACTCTGTACACAGTCCCTGTAGCAGTTACTGACTCTGTACACAGTCCCTGTAGCAGTTACTGACTCTGTACACAGTCCCTGTGGCACAGAGGCGGGTTCACACAGCCAGTACAAGACTAGAATGCTAATGTTGAGAACCAGAATCGTTAATAATTCAGGTGGTGTTTACAGGAGGTCAGAAGCTGGACCTGGTAACTGATCCTTATGTGAAATGATAATCAACGACCTACCCTGTGATCCTGTGCAGCTTGTTGGTACACGACTATCATTTAGTTAAATCCTGGTGTATATTTTACTCTATAAGAGACGGTACACCAGTCAAACTTTGGATAGTACTGTGTGATGCTTCAGGGTAAAAAGAACGCCCAGGTAGCCATGAGAGTTGGACAAGGTGTTGGATGTTGCTTACCAGGTATCTCTCAGTGGACACGCTGACCAGGATGAGGTCGTCTCCGATTCTTACTTTCTCTCCCTCTGACCTCTGCTTGGAAGCAGGATGAATGGTCCACCAGATTGCCTCTCCTACAGACAGACAGACAGACAGACACACACACAGGCTACTAGTACCCCATCCTTTCACACATGCGTATTAACTCATTGACCGCAGGGGATTAGACGGGTCCCGCTCTAGCAGTGCCACGCTTTAAAAGATAGAAGTGCGTCACCTTGTTTGTAGAGCTATAACTATATTCTATGTTATAGCTATGGATACAATACTATGGGCCATTGAATATTTTCATCCATACGTTCCCGTGTTATACCGTGGTGAATATAAGTATAGTTATAGCGTGGTCTGGGGTAATTCCCGAAATGCTGAGTAATAGCATTATACGTCAATTCTACTATAAACATTGCCGTTTCTTGCCTGTACGCGCTACTCTTCCCAGATAAAATCTATATCATAGGTATTATGTTTCATCATGAATGCATGAAAGGGTGGGGGGGTAGTTTTTTGATGCTTTGATCGTCACCAACGGCATACGTTGTAGAGTAACGTTACACACACATGTTGCGATCGAAGTGAAGACATGGTTGGATCAACGCAGGATTGATATCATATAGCCCTTACCTTCACTAGGATGTACCCCAAAAAGAATATTCCAATGATCTAATCGCGAGACTTAGTATTGGTGTCGATCGTGTCGCCAACGTAATCCACCACACATCATGCATCGGGAGCATTTGACGCTTCTCAATCCGATCGTTATAACCGCTCCATTTGCCCGACAAAGAAAAGAGCCCCCGTAGACATCTGGCCATTGCACATTGGCCAAGATACAAGATTTGAAAGGGTGCTTGATACCGCCGTCTAGCTAGATGCGGCCGGTATTGCACTTTGGCGACCTCAGACTCATTCCCTATGGTAACACCGAGGTCCCCGGATGAATAATGAATAAGAATATCGGAAAAAAGGAAAAACTATCAAATAACATATATATACACGTGGTTGTTGTTCAAAAGAAGAAGAAAAAATTTACCCAGCTATATCACTGAGTTGGGCCGAGTTTGCGGCTGAACAAAAGAAAATCTTCTGGTCGAGCACGACCAGTGCCGCATCAAAATGTGAACGACAAGCATGCAAAACAGTGCCTAAAGTCACCTTGCTTGAAGAAACTTATTTATTTGTAGCCGTTTTCTCTCATCCGCCATGTGTAAACACAGTGCAGTTACCTTTCAAGGCCACAGGGTGTCACTCTTCCATAGTGCAGCTTTAATGTATACATTTAAAAACTGATGATAAAACAGTTTTGTGTTGGTCTATAGGCTTGTAGTTGTACAGACTTGCGGTTGCCATTTTGAGTAGTCCTTCATGTTGATAAAGAGCCTATATCTATTTTGGGCGACATGAAGCATAAAAATAGCCCTGATCTGTGGAAGCCAAGCCAGTCTGAGTGGCTTGAAGAAGCGCTGGAAGTTGATAAATGGCTCTGGAACTTTCTTCTTTGTATTTCAAAAGTCACCCGTCACCATGCGGTAATATAGCAGCGCTGGCTCCTCATCATACATTCCCCCCAAATAATAATGAGTCCATCTCAGGGGAGTCCAACCTGAAAACGGCTATTCAGGAAGACTGAGTCATATTAACCTTGTGTGTACAATCTGGAGATTAGCATGTTGAGAACTGAACATGCCAACATTAATGTCACAATCTTGTAAAACATACATCTGAAGGGTTAATTGCAGTAATACTCCAGAACTGGCCTAGTAAGGGCTTGTTACAGTGTTACCTGTTGAATCCTCTTGTAATCCTACATCAAAGGACAGCTTGTCTGTCAGGGACCTTGATGTATTCAAACAGGTCAGGTACTGTTGAGAGGAAGACACGAGTCAGCGTTATGAGCAGAGATGCTCTGAGACAAGTTTCATCACAAATTCATGAATTTAGGATCGGATAAAAAGAAATCCAACACCCTGGAATTATTCCTCATCTCCCACATATACTTGACAAGAGAAACAGAACGAGTTCTCTTTAGGATTAACCATTTCACTACCGCACTACAGAAGGTTAACCCTTTCACTACCACACTACAGACGGTTACCCTTGGTCGTGTGGCAGTGAAAGGGTTAACCTTCGTATTGTGTGGTAGTGACAGGGTTAACCTTCTGTAGTGCGGTAGTGAAAGGGTTAACCCTTGGTCATGTGGCAGTGAAAGGGTTAACCCTTTGGTATACTGTGGTATAAAGGGTTAATCGAAAATGCCTTTTTGTTTGCCATCTCTGCCGCCAGCGATATCAAGCTACAGCAGCCCTCCCCCGGTGATGCTCATCCCCCAGCAGAGGCCCCACCCCCAGCAGAGGCTCCTCCCACAGCAGCCCTCCCCCGGTGATGCTCACCATGCCGCTGAAGGAGTGCCTCAGGAGGATGGCGTGACCGTAGAGCAGGGTCCGGTGTCCGCCGCCTTGAGCCGCCTGCCAGGGACCAAACAGGGAACACACGGTAGATACTGTTGATTAGAGCCAGCGGTTCTCAAACTACGGGTCGCGGCCCAAAGTGGGGTCGCGGGTAGGTGACAGTGTGGTCGCGCATTGGCAAAAAAAGAATAATAATATAATTATTTTTTTTTATAATTTAATTAAATGTTCTTTTGTTCTGGCAACATATTTTGGCTAAATATGCCTCGTTTAATAAATGTGTATTGATAACATAGTGCTGTAATAAAATGTTCTAATAAATATGCACGATCAAGTTCAACAACGTGTGCTTTTATTTTGATATTCCTTAATTCCACGTTGAAATTACGTGATACTATAAGTGTGGGGTCGCCAAAAAAATTCCTAAATAAAATGGGGTGGTGGTATAAAACAGTTTGAGAACCCCTGGATTAGACTGTATGGGATCTGACGCAAAAAGATGAACTTGGGTAGGCTGTTTTTCTAGCACCTGTCCGGTTGGATTTAGTGGGATTCTTTTGGGTTGGGCGTTTAGCCAACGTTCTTTTAGAGAGGTGTGGTACAGGTGCAGCAGCAGAATGAGCCCAAATTCTTGTTTTACCAAGTAACCAAGGGAAAATCAACAGTACCCTGCAAGTACCCTGAGAATAAAGATGTATATAAACTTATACTTACATAAGACTGATACAGTATAAAATAAAAGTAGCCTACAGACAGTGAATAAATACTAAAGGACAAGGAAGAACCAACCAAATTCTTGGCTGCATCGGAGGCTAAATCTCAGTGGTGTAGCATCCAAGTTCTGACATAGTCCGGCTATTTGGCTTAGTGACCTGGGCCTATCTGCACAGGGCGGATGGCGGTAACATCAAGATAGCGGCTTGCTGGAGATGTCTGATCCGATTACCATAAAGACTAAAGAGACTGAACTTTACAGAGTTTCATCGTTTCAGCTGTCTATATTATAGTCTGTATGATCTATGTCTATTTTACTACATCTGCCCACTGAGGGGGAATCCCTTTTGGCATACTTGGGCTTGGGAAATCCTGAGGGAATTGGAGCCTTTCTGGTCGTGAGTGTAAAAGAGCCCTTTGAAAATGAGATGCCACCACTCCATACAACATCACGAAAGCAAAGAAGATCAACAACAAACAAAAAAAAAACACACAGTCAAACGGTCGTTCTTCCAAGAGACGCAAACTCAAACAACATAGATGAGAATGGTTGGAGAGATTTCCCATTCTGTAGATGAATAGAAGTACTTTCTTTGTAGCACCATGCATGAGGAAATGTGTTTGGAGGAGGGGGGGGGGGGGGGAGAGACATTAAATGATAATTCCAGTTATTTTCGACCTGCACAAAAAAAATTCCATCGTCGGACATCATACTTCACTATCAATTCCTATGCAAATCTCGTCCAGTTGTGTTTTTAGGCCTGAAATCCAATCCATCAGAGCAGAACATCCACAAAAGCAGAAAAATAAGTCCTTTTTAACAATTAAATTATCTCACTGTAGTTAAGACTAAACTACAAGTCTAAGTCTATTTAGACTTATAAAATGTTCAACCAATCCAAATGTGATCAATAGACATGAGAAACATGACATAAGAGCAAAATGGCCGCTAGATCACTAGAAAGTGTATATCGGTGTAAAAAAACAAATATATTGGCGCTTATGAGGATGTTTTTTTTTTGTACGCAAATGCCCTGACAAATTTTATTACAGGCTGGGAGAGAGCTCTGCTGACTCAAGCGCATATAACATCAACTCACTCGATAGTTGATGACCGGGGTCAGAAGCAATCAACATAATGCCAGATGTTAGAAAAACTGGATATGGATCAAAAATCTTTGGAATGATCATTTAAGTAAAAGAAAAAAGAAAAGAAAGGGAAAAGAAAGAAAAAAATAGTGGTATTTTCATTGAGCAGCTTCTTTGAACCATTGAGGGGTTAACAACAGGAGTTATACCTACCTTCTTTATCAACCTCTAGAGGCATGAGAGAAAGAGAAAAAGACATGAGGAGGGAACTCTCAATTCAATACTACAGTAACAGTCAGGGACGTCCCAATCCTAGTTTTCCTGCCCCTGATCCCAATCCGACGTACCGTATAAGCCCACTTGCAACTGCTGAGTCAAATTGAAAAAAAACGGCATCATAATTCTGTGCTGTTTAATATTCCTTCCAATGAAGCTGCTTCCTACATACATGCCAGTTTAGTAATGCCAAGTTAGTAAAACCATTTCAATGTAGGAAAGATGTACTGTATGTTGTATGTACTGTATGTTATTAAATAGCTCTGCTTTAAGAATTTTTTATTACATTTTTTGTATTGCAAATAAAAATATGATTGATTATGTTTGATATGAGGGGGTGAGTCCTGTGTCACCTGCCGAGACACGCTGATGCTGTGGGCGTGTTTTGTTTACTGCTGCAGTCTAAACTGTCATGGCGGACCCCACTAGTCGAGTTTTTACACATGGATATTTGATATTCTCACTATTTGTCTTTTGTTGAGCACAAAGAAAATAACGTTTTAGTTAAATGTAAATTGTGTCTTGGCTCAAAGAGCCTATCACTTTGTTTGAAACAATCTGACAGCATCCAATCAATTTGCGCGAGAGAAGAAGTAACGTTACAATTCAGAACGACGGATCCAGGCAAAAATGATACCAAAGATTGCTTCGTTTGCTTATAAAAACTATGTGGTGGTATGCTTGCACCTCATGGTACCAAAGCACCTCAAAGGCACTAAAAACCAAATTACAAACATCTCAAAACAAACTAGTCAGACTACTGCTTGACCTGACTCCTAGAACCCACCTCACCCCTGCACACTTTGCCAACCTAGGATGGCTTAGAGTAGACGACAGAGTACAGCAACTTGCAATGGGCCTGGTCTACAAGATACACTACACGACCAAGGTACCCATGTACATGTCAAAATACTTCCCAAAGGTCAGTGAATACCACGATCACAACACCAGAGGGAGCTCCACAAATCATGTAAAACCCAGATTCGGCTCAAACAAGGGACTAAACACGTTTCGTAATTATGCCACATCAATGTGGAACACCCTACCCAAAGCTGTAAAGGAATGTGAATCACTACCCACCTTCAAAAACACTCTCAAAGAACACCTACGGGAGACTGCAATTCAAAACTGGCCCCTACAAATGTCCTAACCCAGTTGTACAATAAAGACCAAGCATGGCTTTGTCAGTATTCCAATGTACCCAACCCCCCCCCCCCACCTCCAATGTACAGCCCCACCCAACCCCACCCCACCTACCCAACCTCCTCCAATGTACAGTTTCTATGTCAAATGTATGTCAGTATTCCAATGTACAGTGTCCCCCCCCCTATGTCAAATGTATATACACTCTTTTTCTGAATTTTTTTAGTATCACAAACAGTACTGTATTTGAAAATCTGGAATGTCATAAATGTATAGATGTAGCAGTACTGTCTATCTGTATGTTGTGTGTGTCATATGATGAATTGAAAATGGGGGACCCTGATGGAAACAAGACGAAAGTCTTTCTCAGGTCTGCATCCTCTTAACAATTGTATGTATTGAGCTGTACTGTACTGTACCCATTCTGCAATCTGTTAATAAACTTTTCAATCAATCAATCAATCAATCAATCAATCAATCAATCAATCAATCAATCAATCAATCAATCAATCAATCAATCAATCAATCAATCAGTCAACAAAAAACGAATTGCAGTACGCAAAACGTGCGGGTCGAAATCACAGATGGAGACGCAACAACTTCCAACTTCGTTCAAAATTAAGTAAGTAAGTAACTTGGCTTGCTACTGTAGCTACAGTAGTTAAAGCCATCGATACAGTCAGTGTGGTAACGTTATCAATACATCCAAGATTGATACATGGCTGGCTAGGCAGTTGGTAGTCATAGTCTTGTCTTGTAAAATAAATAAACAATCAGCAATGTCTCGCTTGATGAATGGCCAGCAGTAGCCTAACAGTACTGCTGTTCCTTAAAAATATTGATTGATTGAAAATTGTATTAATAGATTGCAGAATGGGTACACTACAGTACAGCTCAATACACACAATTGTTATGGGGATGCAGACCAGAAAAATACTTTTTCATTTCATCATGACACTTATGACTCATGACACTTATGACATACATGACATACAGATATACAGTACTGTTTTATGATACATTTATGACATACAAGACATACAAGTATACAGTACTGTATAAGAGACATAGATCATGAGAAAATATATACATTCGAAGGGGAAGAAACTGTACATTGGAGGGGGTTTGGTGGGGGCGGGGGTTTGGACATTTACAGGGTCCAGTTTTTAATTTCAGCCACCCGTAGGTGCTCTTTGAGAGCGGTTTTGAAGGAGGGTAGGGATTCACATTGTATAGGGCGTTCCACATTGTTGTGGCATAATTGCTAAACGTGTTTAGTCCCTTGTTTGAGCCGAATCTGGGTTGAACATGATTTGTGGAACTCCCTCTGGTGTTGTGGTCGTGGTATGGTCGTGGTATTCACTGACCTGTGGGAAGTATTTCGACATGTACATGGGTATCTTAGTGGTGTCGTGTATCTTGTAGACCAGGCCCATTGCAAGTTGCTGTACTCTGTCGTCTACTCTAAGCCATCCTAGGTTGTCAAAATGGGCAGGGGTGAGGTGGGTTTTAGGAGTAAGGTCAAGCAGTAGTCTGACCAGTTTGTTTTGTGATGTTTGTAGGCTTGTTTTTAGCTGAACAATAAAGTATAATATATTGTGTGGTACCCTGTCAATAACTTTGGCAGACAGGGAATATAATTAATTTTCAATACTTAAAAAAAAGTCCTCAACTATACTTTCTCTCTCTCGATGGATAGCTGTTTGTTGACGTGTTAAAAACGCATCAGTAGCAGGATTACTGTAATTTTGACTACTGTAGTTTGCCTGGTATGTAGCCTTGGTTGGTGGCTGCCCCACCAATGTTTTACATATAAAAAAAACACCACTGTGCGGGCGTGCACATGTGTGTGTGGCTGTGGGGGCCTCCACAAGAGTCTGGCCCAGAGGCCTCTGAATTCTTATTCTGGGCTTGCCTACATCACAGCTTTCCCTTAATGGTTTTCACTTTTAACTTAAAGGGGAATTATCTTACTATTTCTTTCACTATTTGGGCAATTTTACACAATTCCTGTGAGTCTATGGAACACATTTTTTTTTTAATTGTAGACACGTGAATATGTCCAACAGTAATTCAATGTGTCTAACTGTATTCATTGTGCTCTAACTGTTTTTATGATAACGCTGTGTAACTGGATGACCCGTTTTGATTCTTCATACTCTAATATTGACATTCAGTAGTGGGACATGGCGCTGGACTGTCGCCGGGGGGAGCTGGTGCGACGTTGGGCTGGCCAAGACAGGTGAGGAAGAAGCTGGTATGAAGGAGGAGCTAGATATTCCGATATTGTCCAACTCTTAATTTCCGATACCGATATCAACCGATATCAACCGATACCGATATATGCAGGGTTTCCCCCCCCAAAAAACTGAATAATTTCAGGTAACTAATAATTTCACTGGATATATATATAACAAATATTGTTATTGTTTTTTTCTTTTTTTCACATTTTACTGCCGATATCGGACGATAATATTGGTCGGCCGATAATATCGGACATCCCTAATAGGAATGTATAGTCGGAAGAACACTGACCAGAGCTTAGTTTCAAGTATAGGCCTGCTAGCCCAGTTAGCTCACGCGTCGCTCCGCCGTCTTCCAACTCTCGGAGCAGACACCGCAGCAGACGTCTCCGGACTGCACCCGCCTCCAGCATTCTCCTAGCCGACCGCCAGTCCAGCGAGTCGCCTGCCTAACGTCAGCCCAGCCAGCTCCCTTGCTATCACAGGTGACCACCACGGGACCGTTCGACGGCCAACTCGCGTCACAGACATTCGTTGCGGGAGCAGGCCAGCACTCGGTTGGTACACTCCCAACAGGTACTGTTAGCGCTCCAAGCGCCCTGGAACATTATTGGCGAACATTCCCTTTTCGATAGCATGCCCTCTAAGGGCGAAGAGGATGAGGTACTTTGAGCTGGCACGTGCACCAGTGACTAAGGGCGCCCCAACTTTATTATTTTGGTAATGCCGGCACTTATATGGTATTTTGTTTCAGTGTGGGCCCACTCTATTGCATGTGTTGTGTTATCGTGCGGTGCATATGGCACCATTGTAGAAATAAGTTGTTTCCCACTGTGTGGCTCCCGGAGCGTCCTGCTAACCTCCTCGTTATTTGTACATGAACACAGGCCTATTAACCCTTACAGGGACTTGTTCATGCAGATACATGTAACCTTCAGTAAAAGGAGAGGCGTATAAATGGGACCACTGTGTGCGTGTGAATTAATGTGCATTCTTGCTTAACCTTCTTTTTGATTAATGTGCATTATCGTTTAACCCCTTCTTATCCACGGCTTATGTGTAATTGGGGCAGGTGCTCTGTACAGGTCTCCACCAGTCAACAAGGAAAGGTACTGCTTTGGGGAGAAATTATATCATCTACCATTACTGCCACCGGGGGTGAGAGGGTGTGGGACGTATTAGGGGAAGTGTGGGTGTTTGGGGAATTACTACAGTCGCCCTGGAGGGCAAGAAGTGCCAGCATATAACCCCTAGGTTAGTAAATCCTAGGCCCCATCCGCTCCCTCTGCTAAATCCCAATTCTAGTACAACTACACAACAGTCGGGGACTCAGCCGGACCCAGATCTGCTGTGCTCCCACTACCTGGTGACAGTTCATATCCACTCTCATAAAGTAGGGATAATCCACCCTTCTACAAAATCATTGTTTTGGATTTCTAATCAAGTACTGTAGAGCAGCAGTTTCTGCACTTCCAGATTCCAAGCTGTTTTTGGCTGGGCTCCGCCCATACTCGCAATGCGCTTTGAGTGACAGTCACTCACCACCTGCACTGGCAGATAACTTAGGGGAGAGAGAGAGAGAGAGAGAGAGAGATAGAGCAGGAGAGAGAGAGAGGGAGAGAGACAGATAGAGAGAGGGAGAGAGAGATAGAGAGAGAGAGAGGAGAGATCGCTCCGAGAGCGCGCGTGTGTGCGTGTGTGATCGGCTCGTGACTCGCGAGTGTGTGTAAATACAGGGGGAGAGACAGTTATTGTTGTTAAACACTACTCCAGCATCTAGTATAGAGGCCTCAGTCGTCATACATGTGTTTGGCTGTGTCGTCACGTATCCATTGTCCAAGAGGGAACCCCCTCAATCTCCCCCTGACACATGAGGCCCCGTCCAGCCTTCTCCAGCTGTCACTCACTCTGTCCCAGCTAGCAAACTAGCCTCTCCTTGTGCCTTGTTGCTTGTGCCTTGTTGCTTGTGCTTGTATGAGAGCACTGAACGCAAAAGGGAAAAGAGGTTGGGTCAAAAGGGGAAACAAGGGAAAGGATATCTTACAACTCAGCTGTTGCCAGAGAGAGAGAGAGAGAGAGAGAGAGAGAGAGAGAGAGAGAGAGAGAGAGAGAGAGAGAGAGAGAGAGAGAGAGAGAGAAAGAGAGAGAGGGAGAGAGAGGGGGGGAGTGAAAAAGGGAGAGCGAGAGGGAGGGAGAGAGAGAGAGAGAGAGAGAGAGAGAGAGAGAGAGAGAGAGAGAGAGAGAGACAGTATTTCAGGCCTGCGGTCATGCTGACACATCATTGCCAGGAACTGTGACCTTTGATTTGGGGGTAACACCCCTCCCACTCCTATATCACTGTACCCCGGTGCACAGCTTGTTACTGGACGTCTGTGTGCATGTGTGTATGTGTGTGTGTGTGTGCGGGTGAAAGGCAAAGATAAAATATAAATATAAAGTATGTGAGTGTGCATGCATGTGTGTGTATGCGCGTGAGTGTGTTTGTTGATTTGGTGTGTGAATGACGTGTGTTGGGTGAGTTTATGTCTAAGTGGTCTCTCTTGCCAACTTGGGTTTACAAGAATGAAGTATTGCTTACGTTCTCTGTGCCAGAGCTACACAGAGCAGGCCAAACCATGACTAATATAATATACTTCCAATGTTCACGTTGTATCAATATATAATTGTATATAGAATGGGCTGAGTGTGGGGGGAAATTGCTATGCAATCGATTTTTTTAGGCCACCGATAAAAGGGAGAATTTACTGCCAAACTCATCTGCTAAGTATGCTACTTATGAATAATATGCACGGTTTCCAACCTTGACCAAGCCACATCCTTCGAATCATCCAGATAATGTGAAAGAGATTGTGCTCCATTTGCCCTCAGTCCTGCTCAACAACAGTCCATCATGAATGCCATCAGTGCGATCAGAAGGGGAAAGGGAGGAAAACAATTGAACCCATGTGACGACGAAGAACCATTTGAGTCCATGTTGAATACATTTTTTGGACAATGTATTTGTAAGTGTGAGTGTGAATGTAATTCATCATCAGGAAGCATACTCAGCCTCTGTGCGAACACTCCACCATCCCAGCTGCAGGTTTGAATTAGGTTTGGACAGAATATTCATCTAAGAACTTAAAAACAGACTTAAACTCCTCATCCTCATCTGAAGGGTTCAATTGTCACCATGAAAAAAACCCACAAAAAAATGTATAATACAAATACAAATTTAAAAAAAAAAGGGGGGGGGGGGGTTGGGGGAATGTGGGAAACAGACAACACAAGTCTTTTGTTGCTTGTCTTCTGTGTGAGACGAACAGGGGAGGGATCATCCACGGAGGTTCTGCTCAAACATTCTGGAATTGGGGTTAATTCCAGGACATTTCCTCGTACTGATGATTAACCTTGAAATGCACCACTGTTAGAAACCAAACCAAGAGGGAACAAAAAAACTGCACAAACCCAAACAACATCAGCAAAGTAACATGAGTTTTCCATCACAACATTGAGCCTTTGATTCGTGATCCCTCATCAGCGGTAGGGTTCGAAAGAATGACTAGGGAGATTAGTAAACGGGGTCATTCTTGTCCCCTGAGAGTAAACGGTCAAAAACAAACGACGAGTCATCCGTGAAGTTAATTTTTGTTAGGTGTTGACGTGAACGTTCTGCGGCGGGGCAAGGCGGTTAGCGACTAAACGGCTTAAGCAGGTGAGGAACGTGGACACACTTTCACTCAAAGAATGTTTTCACACTTGCACACAAAATAGTCCGGAGGGAGGGCCCCCCGTGAAAATATTTGAATCATGTGCTCAGGGTGACAGCAACCAATAGATGTCTATTTGAAGATTGCCATAAAATAGTTCGGAGGCTAAGTTCAGTGGCTGTCAAGCTACAGTCATTGATCTTCCCCAGAGTGACAGAGAGAGACATGGTTATGGTTATGGCTCAAGGTTATGGCTCTGCAGATGCTTCATTTACTGCACTGCTGTCAAAGTTAAACTATTTTTTTTTGTGACCAGTGCTACGTTTGGGACCCTGAAACCAAGTGAATGTATACACTCCTTAAAGGGGCACTTCACCATAAACAACCCTAGTTTATTTTGCACATAACCTCACGGACATCCAAAAACTCGAAAGCGTTTTGCACAGATTTATTGAGAGTAAATGAGTTTGAATATGGCCACCAGTGACGACGTCGGAGACATGGAATCCTTGTGTTGTGTTAATTACAGTTCTATGAAATGATAAGATAGCAGTCCCTATAAGACAAGGTATTGCTATTTTTTCATCTCCATCATATTGTGAAGCTATAATTAACACAACACAAGGATTCAATGTCCCTGATGACATCACTGGTGGCCATATTCGAACTCATATAATGTCAATATCTGTCAAAGTAAATGAATGGGTACAAAACTGTTAAGAGTTTTTAGATGTGTTTGAGATTATGTGCAAAATGAAGCCCCTTTAAACAAAGTAAGTGTATCATTGTGCATTCCATATTTCAATATGTTCTAGGGTTCATATATATTAGGGCTGTCAAAGATAATGCATTAATAACATGTTTTAATAACATTTGTAATTTTGGTTACATTTGCATAAAGCAAGCATATCTGTCCACTCCCATGTTGATAAGAATATTTAAACACTTGATTTAAACACACATTTTGAACAGATACATTTGTTTGTTTTAATAAGCGATTAATCGCAGTGAACTATGGACAATCATGCGATTCAATATTTTAATCGATTGACAGTCCTAATATATACTGTGCAATATCTTCCTCAGTTAATACCATAGCTTAATGTCTCATGTCTCCCTTCAATACAGCACATTCTCTACAATATAATGAAACTAAACATGATCCTACTGTAAACAACTAAATAACATTGATGACACAGGATGTTATCATATTTTATTTGATCTTATCTTACCTCATCTTATCTTAGGACAATCTCAAAATAGGCAACAGATTTGAAATAAAAAATCTGATAACTTTCGTTGGGGGTCAGTAGAGCTGCCATGCGAATGGACAAGAAACAATGAATGCAGTGAAATGAACTGATGGACCTACCCATTGTTCATGGCCAGCACTCTAGTGACACACACACACACAGATGAAAAGGTTATTATTTTGATTCATGATGTAAAAATATCAGATAGCACAATTGTGAGAGGATGATATTTTACTGTGGGTCATGGAGGGGAGTGTTTTATTAGTCTAGTTATCAGAGTGTTTGTGCTCTGGCCAACATACTGCTGCTGCCAGCAACATAATTCTGCGATGCACAAGACAAGTCTGCTACCCAGGCTAATTAATGAGAATGGTAGGGTTGGGTCTCCACAAGGAAGATCTAAGGTCTACTGTATGAAATAAGGACGTTATTTAAAGATGCAAAGATTTTAGATCATTTGGAATGAGGCCAGTGTAGACTCAACCACATACATAACTAGAAAGATGTGCTCAGTAGAGCTCAAATCTCCACCAGGCGGCAGCAACATATTTCTTCTAACACATCTATTACCATTCATTATAATTACCGGTATCCAAACACAGTCGCACAACATACACAAAGATCATCCACTGTCTGCGGGGGGGGGGGGGGGGGGGGGGGCAACTGTGTAGACAAGATACTAGCCTACCAAGAACAGTTGATTGACAACTGTGGTGCGCGCACCCCTTGTGGTGCGCGAGCTACCTCTAGGTGGTGCGTGACATGAAAAGGCTAATGGCGTTATTTTACTAATAGATATATAACTAATATACATTATTTCAAATGGGGATTTTCACTGTGTAAATCATGAAATTCAAGAAACGTTTTAATAAAAAACGTACGTTTTAATAATAATAATAATAAACAATGTCTCGGGCGAGGTGCGCTTCGTCTGTGCTGATGCGCTCCGCTCTGCCTGGAGTCTGTCTCCCCAGGTCTCCTAATATGCGGGCTTAACAGCGGGCCGATGACAGTAGCGAGCGCGAGCCAGTGCACTTAATAACTTCCTGCCAAAAGCGCGGGACCAGCGCGGGATTGTGGCACTTACAACATGCAGAGCTGGCTAAAAACAGGGAAACTGTCAGGTGAATCTAAAGTCAATAAAAGTAATGAAAGAGGACAGGAGGAATTGGAGGCGAGAGAAGCGGAGAGCAGCGTTAGAGTGGAGACAGAGAGTGATGATGACAGCTGGAGCACAGACACAACAGCCCGGCCCTCCACCAAGAAAACAGGGTAATAATGACAACGATGTGTGTTCTATAATGATATGTGTGTAGTGTTCTGATAACGACTATTGGTGAAGCGATGTCGAGATTCATTTGGTTTGGCAGCGGGAGCTAGATTTGCGAGAAGCATGCAGCCGCAGAGCAGACAGTTGTGCGCGCACAGTGCAATACTAAAAAAAAATACAAATCTAACCCTGACTAACCTTACTGTCATGCACTTGTCCTAATAAACTAACCTACACTGTAACACGCAACACTTGATGAACATTGTTACTCAGCTGATAGAGTTGTACCCTTCTTGCTGTCTTGTCGTACAGAACTTGTAAGTCGCTTTGGATAAAAGCGTCAGCTAAATGACTAAATGTAAATGTAAATGTACTCCAATTCAGCCATTGGCAATTCAGCTGTTGGGTGGGTGGCGCTGCTGAGCTTCCCCAGACCGGGATGAGAGCGCCGCTGGCTCTGCGGCTCTGCAGTTGCATACTATTGGTATGTGCTTCGTTGTGACTGGGAGGCGGAGATATAATAGTCATCACGCAACGATTATATTTCACGATAATGTTGCCGTCTCTCTCTGCCAAATTTCTCAGTTATTCGCTTGATATAATTAATACAAATGTCCAATATAACGGAATTCGTTAGCTCATAAAAATGTGATTATAACACACTGCTGTTTATTAATGTCGGCCGACTGCCCACAGACACCTATTTGATTTAAAGTCAGCAGCAGCACGGAGTCTCGGGATTTATTTATTTATAATTTCTTATGTTTGCATTGGGGGGTGCGCGAGCTAGGTCGGCAGGTGACAGGGGGTGCGCGGCCAAAAAAGTTTGGGAACCGCTGACCTAGACCAATGAAAGTAATAGTCTGTACTGTGTTAATTGACACCTCCCATAAGTCCTGACAACATTATTGCAATGGACAATGATGGACATTGTTACGGACCCTGTCCTTATGTATATATATAGAGGGAGTTTTGTATATTATCTGTTGTGTATAGGCATGTTGTGTTTGTTGTTGTCTTTTGTCTCCCTCTTGTGTCTACATATCCCCATTCTCAGATGTCTCCCAGTTCCAGCACCACCAGCAGCAGCTGGTCAATCAGCATCTCACTCCAGCAACAGCAGCAGTGCAACGGCAGCTGTTGCTGATCTGCAATCAAGCTCTACACCCCTCCATATATCCTAGACCATGTGCAGTGTTAGTTAGCTCTCTGGTTCATTGTTGTGGTAAAGTAGAGCTATTGGTGTCTTTGGTGGTAACTCTCTTTGTGTCTTCTGGTAATAGAGCTGAGGCTCTTATGGTACGTTTTGGTAGAGCTGGTGAAGGCTCTGGTACTTAGTTTAGGAAATATATTTAGTGTTTTGTAGAGCTGTGGCTTTTTTTGGAGTCTTTTGTGTGAGAGCTGGTGGCAGAGCTCTGGGTCTTTGCGCTCTTTGTTGTTTAGTGAACCAGTATCTTTTGTGTTTCTTATTGTTGCACATCTCTGTTAACCCTAACCTTTGTATATTTGTTTGTTCCCTTGTCACCCAGCCTATGGTGATTATCTTTCCTCTATATTAATATTTTGTTTCGCACACAGGGACATTGAGGACAGGAAGATACCCTGGGTCTACATTTTGCATCACGTAGTGACCTGATGTTAAAGACACCAGCTTTACAGTGAGCACCACCACCTGTAATTTTGGGTGTTCAATGCCTGTAAAGGGGAGGGTGGGTTTTCATTTCCTTTTGTATTTTATTTGGTGCCACTAGGAAGTCCTCCTTGCTCTCTGTGTTGCTGAGTTTTTGTTTTGTGAAATAAATACTATTATTTTGCAAATAGTTTCTGTGGTTTTGTGTCACTGCACCCTCACCTACCCTGTATGTGGCCTTGTGTTGCGTCCCCTTACTGGGGTGCGTAACAGACATGTATTCATAAATGATTTTAACTTCTTAAGCCCGAACGGCCCGGTACCGGTACGAGATTTATTTCACGTCACAAATAGATCAAAACAGTCCGTATTAAATTATGTTGTGTTTCTTTTTCAAATGTAGCCAAGAGTAAAGATCAAAACAGCATGATGACGCAGTCATGAAATTGTTGTAGACCTAAGAAAGAGGAGACCCAGGGATTTCGATGGACGTCGAAATATCATAAAACTACACTACCCAGCTCAAACCAGCCGCAGTCAAATCTGCAGCCGCTTGACGTGAAAAATAAATATTGAAGTGAAAATCGTGATTATATCTCTTATATTATAACAAACCTGAACGTTATTGCCATAAAATACAATGTATATTATGCTTTACCTTTTTGTGAACGTCTAGAAAAAACGCATTGCAATCCAGTATAAAATGGCGGAGCTATGGACATTATACAAAAGTAACTGTACTTACAGTAGATTTCATTCCCTGTATTGGGCGCCTGGTGATACCAAATCCAGACTTAACTCTGATATTCTATATTCATATTTCAAATGTGTCCGGATGGCAAAATTCAGTACTGTATCTATAAAAAAAACTGTAAATCATCTGCCTGTAACGGTCCCAGACAGGACAATATGAACAGTGGCCACAATATGAACAATGGTGACCGTTGCAGTACCTTACCTCCTTCCATGGCGCCATCTGGCCATTTTGGTTTGGTTGCATGTAATTGAGTTAATTTCCACTTGTTTGTTATCCTGGGCTTTTCCTTCCTTTGTTTAAATGTCGTGCTCCTCTCTGGTTGTTGTTTGTGAGATTGCTTTGGTTGTTGTTGTGTTATTGCTTTTGTGTTTAGTTGGTGTTAACACTTTAATCGCCATGGGTTAAATTCATAATTTACCATCCCTCGCCAGCTCTATTTGTCTATGGAGAAGTTCCCCTTTTTTGCAGGGCTATAACTTTTTTAATTCTATTGCTAAATTGCCATTATTATGGCCCATTCAATGTCCTATATGTATTGTTCAGGGTGTAGCAACGTTAAACTTTTTCATTCACATATTCATACTAAAATATGGTCTAAAGTATAAGTATGTTTTTATCGTTTTCTGCAGCTTTCTCCAGAACTTGATTTATAGCTCCAAATGCATTATATTGATGATGAAATACAGTTTGATAGCAATCGGTGTGAGATAAAAAATTTCAACTGGACGTGATTCTAGAAGTTTCTACGTATCATCTGATGATGACCGGATGGGCGGGGGATCGTTTATAATTCCGTGGGCAGCGTTAGATGATTCATCCAGAGTGGGTCATATGTTCATCAGATCAGTTAGTATAGAAGACGTTCAAAAATAACGTTGAAACTCACGTGGCTTCCTCGCGCCGCTGGCAGATGAGCGTGGAACAGAATTTTTTCTATTATGGGATGGAGAAATGCCCGATCCATTTCCAGGTTGTATAATAGTATATACGTCCAAATCATGTTGTTTTTTCGAGTTATTTGCACCGATCGATGTTCACTGTATCAAGACGGAGTCTCTCTAACGATAGCGAGTGCCCGGACCACATATGGATGAGCACTTCCGGTTCAAAGGTTCATTTCCGGTTGGCGATCTGCTGATCGGCCACCAGATGGCGCTCTTGAACCGCTAGAGAGTTGAGAGGAGATCAGCAGTGTGTCTCAGGGCTCCGGAAAGGAAATATGATTTCGATGACAGATTTTTGAAATATTGACATCAAAGACGAGTTACGGCGTCTTCGGCAGAATGAGCATGGCTAGGAATGACGTGTAAACTCGTGTAAACGTGTAAACTTAATTGTTTCTGTGTTTTAGACTGGCCTGCCAGGTGTTTTCAATTGTAATTAGTCTGTGTATATTAGTGTGTCCTGTTCTCACTTCCTGTCTGGCGTCATACCTCCGTGTTCCCGTTCCTGTTTGTTCACTGCTGTCGTCTGCCTTGCCCTGCTGTTTGTTAAAGTCTTAGTACGTTTTATTAGTATTCCGTTTTGTTCATCTTTGTTTTCGTGTATCAGTTCGTGTTTGTATTTAGCGCCAGCGCGGCTGTGCCTTTTGTTTTGTTTGTATCTGTTATATATATTTCTGCATAGCTCCTGTGATCTTGTATTAAAAGATACACCTCGTTTTGAGAAGAGCAACTACCGTCTCCTTCCTCCTGTCATTCCGCAGTTCCGCAGTTTCGGTGCTTGTCTGTCAAAACCGCATATTGGGTTCTTCTCTCCCCCCTATCGTAACAGCCATTTGTCCATTTGATTCGATTTTTAGTACACTTGATCTCAAGAAGGTTCTGAATGCGCTCAGTGGCAAGTCTATGTAACACATCTGTAATTTTTATTCCAAAAATAATCATTGTTTTATATTTCTAATCTTGTACTCAAAACCAGCATTTTTCAGCCTCATGAAAGCAGGCTATTATTGGCTTGGCTCCACCCATACTAGCAGAATGCTTTGAGTGACAGCCACCCACCAAATAGCTCCGCCCATCTCCCCGTCAGAGATTAGGTTTCAGGTTACATACAAATATGGTATGTCATAAATATAGAGATGTAGCAGTACTGTCTATCTATATATATATATAATATGTTACCATGAATTGAAATTGGGGGACCCTGATGTAAACAAGACGAAAGTCTTTCTCTGGTCTCCATCATAGCAGTACTGAGCAGTACTGTAGCAATACAAATATGGTATGTCATAAATATAGAGATGTAGCAGTACTGTCTATCTATATATATGTTACCACTATTTGTAAAAGCCACAACCACGTTACCATATTTGTAATAATGTAAATCATTGTGTCGTTGTACATATTGTGTATACACCGTTAGAAGCTAACATAGCTTAGCTTGGTAGCTATTGTGCTAACAACATATCCCGACGTCCGGCTCGCTGGCCGGCATGCACGCCCGACACAAAATGGTTCTCTCCTCTCTGTACACCCCCGTCCCCACGGGTACCCTGCCGGGGAGCCCATGGACGCGACAACGGCGGCAGCCGTAGGGTGCTCGAGCCCGCCGTAACGCTAGTGGTACACAATAGCTATGAGCTAACTAACGCTACGGCCGCCGCTGTTGTCGCGTCCACAAGCTCCCCGGCAGGACACCCGCGAGAACGGGGGCACACAAGGAGGAGAGAACCACCCCAAATCGAGCACTCATGCCGGCCGACAAGCCGGACACCGCGGTTGTTGTTAGCACAATAGTAGCCCACTGTGATGCACCGAGTGGGCCACCATTGATCAACATGCAGCGATGTGTAGCTTGCATGATGCGTGTGCAGTGCTTTGCCACACAGGTCTGAGAAGAGGACCTGCACATGATAGCAACCGGGAGCGTCGCGGAGCATTCAGCCTGCTGGCTACCTAGATCCACTTCAACCAGCCGAGCGTCGGGAGCTCCAGCAGCTTGTCGATGTGCTAATAGCCTGGAGCCAGCTACCGTTAGCTTGCAGAGGCTCCAGCACACCGACAAGCTGTGTAGCCAGCTACCGTTAGCTTGCCGAGGCTCCAGCACACCGACAAGCTGTGTAGCCAGCTAACGTTAGCTTGCAGAGGCTCCAGCACACCGACAAGCTGTGTAGCCAGCTACCGTTAGCTTGCAAAGGCTCCAGCACACCGACAAGCTGTTTAGCCAGCTACCGTTAGCTTGCAGAGGCTATTAGCACACCGACAAGCTGTGTAGCCAGCAGGCTGAATGCTCCGCGACGCTGGTTGAAGTGGATCTAGGTAGCCAGCAGGCTGAATGCTCAACGACGCTCCCGGTTGCTAACGCCGGCCCCGGCTGGTGCTAAGTAGCTAGCGATCGCTCCCGAGTCCCGAGAGCTAACGCCGGTCTGTCTGTCGAAGACCGAGGGAACCGCATCAGGCTTCAGCTGATTAGTGATCTTCTGGACAAACCTTCCACCCTGCAGGTAGCAAGAATGGAGGCGGGCATTACTAAAACCACAGAGCCAATCACATCACCGTGCGCTATAAACAGCGCCCTGTGACGTGCACCAGGTCGTCAAATCAACATGACCTGATTTACTAGAGGCAAAGAGGGGATGGGCTGTAGCTGAGGAATTCGCCAATATAGTATTTAGGCCCAAAAACACATTGATACGAACTCCTATTACTATAATACAATGCTAGAGACTGAAAAATGACATTTATAATGCATAGCACCTTTAAGAGCTTAATGCATAGGTATATAAATTACAATAGGTCTGGCATGTCCATCTTGTAAACAGGGGTCAGACAGTTCATTACCTCAGGTTCTGAGCAGTGAACCTGTATAGTATCTCCCTCTTGTGTTCAAAAGGTGTAACATCATACTGAATATATATTTCAATGGACAATGATGAAAAATCATTAAAATTAAATACTTATTGTTGACCGATTAAAAAAAATATTAGAAAATTCTGGTCCATGGTCTTTTGTTAGCCTATGTGCAACGTTTCATCCAAATTGGCCCCCTAGTTTGCATGAGTAGCTGCGAAAAGATATACAGAGTCCTTATTGCAGGATCATGTAGAATGAGAACCATGTAGACTTAATCACTGAATGCGGTTGAGAGACTACCCAGTCCTCCTTTAATTAATGCATCTTTAAGAGCCATCTGTGCATTTAGAATGTGCATTAAGACACAGTAGTAACCTTTGTAGAAGCCCCCAGACAATGTATCCATCCTACATTTAGTAATGCAGGATATTCCAAACAAATATTCAACAATGCCGCAATCCTGTGCAAACTTCTACAATGGCTACACGTGTGGGGTGAGCCATGTCACCAGCCCATGTTATGTTATCATCGCTGGTCCTTTAGGATAAGATGGTCTGTCTCTGACATTATCATCACAAGTGTTACAATCAACACAGACCCTGTGGATCCACAAGGTCAACGATGAACATAACTACTGACTTCTACACAGACCTGGGTGTGCTGCTTTCTATGCAGGGGTTAATTTGTGAATAGGTGCACTCGGTAACATTTGTTCGATCGTTTGGAATGAGGACTGTGTGGACTCATGAAACAAAGCGCTCGCAACTCACTGTTGATGCTCCAAGGTGTTTTAATTGTGACAAAAAATAGCACAGATACAGCGTTTCGACCCTTCCGGTCTTTTTCAAGTAAATAGGCTTGAAATGTAATGGTCGAATCTATGCAGTCCTCACTTTTGTGGGCCTCGGATGACGACCATGCAGACTCGTTAATCGTATGTGGTTGATTCTCCACGGAAACCCTGTTCCAAACGATCCGACATCTTACTGAGTGCACTTTAACGATAAGGTAAAGTATCGCATTTCCCCAAGGCACATACAGTACAGTAGCAAACGTGTGTTTGACAATTCATGTGAACAGGAGGAATTCCCTCCCTGGTTCTATGGATGAGAGTCGTGTGCCGACTAATCAAATCAAACGACACGGGAAACGAACTCCACAGAGGTGCAGTGGCAAGGGCGGATCTGACCATCTGACAGGGAAGGGTAGCAGACCTCGCCGTCGCCGGAGATGGATACTTACCTCCTCTAATACAGGGGTTCCCAAAGTGGGGGTCGCGACCCGCCGTGGGGGGGGGGGTCGCCAGATGATTTACATTTTTATTATTTTTAAAGATTTCCAATTATCTTTTTTTTTTATATTACATTTTTTTTTTTTTTTTTTTTTTTTATGCAGTCATGTCATCACAAACACTGGCATTTAAAGGGTACAAATAAAACAATTCCTGCACCATAATTTCTTGTGGGGGACCCCCAGACCCCCTGCTTAAAAAGTGGCCTGACTGGGGCTATATTTTGCACTATATTTCCTGGCCTGAATGATTTCCCCAGTCCGGCCCTGGTTAAAAGCCTCCAATGCTTATTAATGTGTGTGCGTTTGAACGTTTGCATGTTTCAACCATACATTTCCATTTATAAATTAAAAGAAAAATATATATATAATTTACATTTATTTTAATTAAAAAAAAAATTATACCTCCTATAATAGTGGGGGTCGCGGCTCTCTGACACTGTTATTTCGGGGGTCGCGGCCTGAAAACTTTGGGAACCCCTGCTCTAATAAACATGCCAACGGAGGTCGGGCCGAGAGGGCCACGGCTCCCGATTACTACTACATGTAAATCAGGTGAGCAGGGAGGAGGGATGGGAGGAGGGATGGGAGGAGGGGGCTCCGGGTGGTGCACTATAGAAGAGCAAACGCAATCACAGGCCATAGTAGGGGACTTTCATTATCAGAGCCATCCTCTTCTTTATGCATGGGAGGAAGGCGCTACAGAGAGAATGGGGGATTCGCGTCATTCACCTTAGAGTCCATCATAAAATTCATAATGACTCCTGAGTCCCGTTTTAACGTTTTGGCACCGTTGTTTTCTTAAATGGGCACTTCACCAAAATAAACAATGCTGATTTGTTTTGCACATAATCTCACACACATCCAAAAACTCTAAACCGCTTTGCACGCATTCATTTAGTTTGACAGACCTGGGTGTGCTGCTTTCTATGCAGGGGTTCATTTGTCCAAATTTAATAGGTGCACTTTTGTTCGATCATTTGGAATGAGGACTGTGTGCACTCAACCATGTACTATTACATGGAATAGGTTGACATGTTGGCACCATCAGGCCATCAGGATCAACCCATCCATCTACACTCATTGCACACACATCCACATGCACACACCCACCTTAACACTCACTTTAGACAATTTAAACACTTTAACACTACATCATATTTATCTATTTATTAAAAAGATTTGCACTACATCCATACCATCCATTTTTACTTCATTGTACTTAGGTTGTACTTACTGTAGGCTGTACTTTAGTTTGTATATTGTATAATGTAATATTATTGCAGTGTTGGGACTTATTCCTCTTTTACACTTTTTTTACTGTATTAAACACATTCTCGGGGGCTCATACAGAACCAAGCATTTCACTGTAATGTACATGTACTTTATACGTGACAAATAAAAGCAAACTTGAAACTTGAACTTGACAGTTATTGAGAGTAAATTTGTGTGAATATGGCCACAAGTGATGTCATCTGGGACATTGAATCCTTGTGTTGTGTTAATTACAGCTCCATGAAATGCTGAGGTTGCAGTCCCTATAAAACAAGGTATTGCTATCGGGCGGCCGGGTAGCGCAGCGGACTAAGTGTCTGTCTACCACCACAGACAGTGGGATCGAATCCAGCTGTGGTGCTTCCGGCTTGGCCGACCGTCCATACTAACACAATTGGCAGTGTTAGCGGGTGGGAAAACCCGGCGAGGGTGGGTCCTGGTCGTTGTAAACAGCGACTCCTACAGTTCGGTCGGGGCGCCTGCACAGCAAGGGAAGATCTAGGAGAGGTAGTGTGACCTTCCACACGTTACACTCTCCCAGTGAGAGTCCGCGCTGCCAGGTGAAAAGAAGCGGTGGGCTGGGTACACATGTGTCGGAGGAAGCATGTGATAGCCTCCGCCCTCCCGGACCGACTGTAGGGGGTAGAGTGCGCAACGACCAGGAAGAGGATTGGGAATTGCCATAACGACTAACATTGGGATGGGAGAAAAACGGAAAAAGAAGGGGGGGGAAAGATAATAATAATAATAATAATAAAAAAAATAAAAATAAAGTATTGCTATATAACAATATAATAATAATAATATAAGGATTCAATGTCCCTGATGACATCACCAATGGCCATTCAGTGAAGTGCCCCTTTATGATGAGCAGATTCACTTACATGCTGTATACCAAAGTCAGGTAATCATGAATATTCGATTGCAATAGTAGTGTATCCTGTCTGTTGTTTTTTATTACTTTGGTTGTTGTCATAATGGTAATGCTAAGTCTTGGAAATGTCTATTAGACCTACGGTGTTCTGAGGCCATGAGATCGGAGATATCTGATTGGCCCTTTTGGGGGCAATGCAAGGATGACCAGGAGTTCTCTCTTCTGTCTGGCTGAGGTTGTGGCTGGAGGTCAACAGAAGTGTCTTCTGTTCCACATTCCCCTGATGGGTTATTGAGCGGCTAATAAAACCTGGAGAGTTATATACTGAAGTTACAGAGTCCATAGTTCTTCATTCTTTATAGAGAGGTTTTAATGCAGTGACCGGGAGCTTCTTTCCCGTAGCTTTGAACATTGTATTACATCTGTGATCTTACCACCTCATTGCATCAATGAAGCAATATGACAAGGAATGTGAAGGGAGTGAATGACAGAAAATGAAATGAGATTGTGTTTTTTTTTTATCGTATCGCAATGCCTCCCCACTGTTTTACAATTCTTGGTATCATAATATCTGCGTTTGTTGGCTCTCCTGTTTGATCTTCCTCAGGGTATTGGAATATAACATGGAATAAAATAGAATATAAAATATAACTTCATGGAGGAAGCTGGTTACTTTAAGTCTCCTCCCACAAGCCTCCCTCTCTCTTAGCAGAGGTAGAAATATGACAAGGACATTTTGTAGGAGGGCATTGCTGTAATACTGCAGTGTGTGTGTGTGTGTGTGTGTGTGTGTGTGTGTGTGTGTGTGTGTGTGTGTGTGTGTGTGTGTGTGTGTGTGTGTGTGTGTGTGTGTGTGTGTGTGTGTGTGTGTGTGTGTGTGTGTGTGTGTGTGTGTGTGTGTGTGTGTGTGTGTGTGTGTGTGTGTGTGGGGGGGGGGGGGGGGGGGGGGGGACGACAGTGCTAACAGGACTCACCCCTTCAGCGCTCTGCGAGGTGTTTGCCAGCATCTCCTGCAGGGCTCGCACCGACAGAGCCTGCTCCAACACAAAGTTACAGATGCACAGGTCCGGAGGAACATACTGCAGAAAGGGGAGGAGAGCGAGAGAGAGAGAGAGAGAGAGAGAGAGAGAGAGAGAGAGAGAGAGAGAGAGAGAGAAACATTCAACGATAAGTTGCTCCAGGAGGAGAGATTCTATACTCCAGTGGGGGAAATCCAGTGAATAAAAGGACATTATATCATCACAGCCAAATCCACAGAGCTGTAATGTTGTGCAAGAATGTAACGGTGCGAATACGGTCGACCACTGCCGTCTTGGAGTCCATGTCTGCATACCTTGACTTAAAAAAAAGAAAGAATGGACAGAATACATCACATGGACACACACACAAATTGACAAACACAAGGTTGGGGAAGGGTGCATTTAGCGGGGGTGGGGAGTAGGCAACAAGTATGCTAGCTATCTTGTCTTTTACAGGAACACAAACACTGTGGGAAATTAGCTTACTGTCTTCTCCAGAGTCAGAAAAGAAGATAGATACCAATTTCCTCTCTGCGTTCAGTAGAAAGCTATCCGGCTGCAAGCTAGCACAAATGAATGGAAGCGGATATGGATCAACTATAGCCAGGCTTAAAACTCTGGGAGACATGCGGCTCTTCAGCCACTCTGCTGTGGCTCCCTGTTGCTTCAGCCTCTTAACGTTACGTCACGTTCGCGGCACTTTGCGCTCGTCTGCCGGCTCCGGGCTGCATTTTTCGTGTGTGTATAATAATATATAATAATAATAATAATAATAGTAATAATAATAATAATAATAATAATAATAATAATAATAATAATAATAATAATAATAATAATAATAATAATAATAATAATAATAATAATAATAATAATAATAATAATAATAATAATAATAATAATAATAATAATAATAATAATAATAATAATAATAATAATAATAATAATAATAATAATAATAATAATAATAATAATATATTTTATTTGTAATGCGCTTTATAATTGTGGAGCAAATCTCAAAGCACTACATTTTAAAAGAACATAAAAACTAGCAAGAGTAAAAGAAGAAAGAAGAAAAAATAGGCAAGACTAAAGTTAGCAAGGAGTCAAAGGAACGCTAAAACTAGTAACAGAGTAAGAGAAACATAGAATAAATAAAACTGGTAAAATAACATAAAATGTGTGGAGCAAGATTTTTTTTATAAAAATCAGCAAAAGGCTCTATTAAAAAGATGAGTTTTTAGGCCCCTCTTGAAAGCATCCACAGTCTCAGGTGGTCAGGGAGAGCATTCCACAGACTGGGAGCGTAAGAGCAAAAAGCCTGATCTCCCATAGTGCAGAGTTTGGTCCTTGGGCGCTGGAGAAGGTTTGCCTGGCCAGAGCGGAGATGTCGTGAGGAGGAGTGAGGGGTGATGAGTCATGTGTGTACAGTGAATACAGCAGGGGGCTGAGAACACAGCCCTGGGGGGGCCCGATGCTCAGGGAGATTGAGCTGGAGGTGTGTCCACCCACCCTGACCGCCTGGGGCCTGTCGGTCAGAAAGTCCAGGATCAGCGCTCAGGGCGGAGTTCAGACCCAGATCAATCAGTTTGTCAACCAGTCTGGTGGGGACTATGGTGTTGAAAGCTGAACTATAGTCAATGAACAGCAATCTCACATATACCCCCTTCTGACTGTCAAGGTGAGAGAGGGTGTTGTGCAGTACTTAGGAGACCGCGTCGTCAGTGGACCTGTTTGTCCTGTATGCAAACTGCAATGGGTCAATGTTACTGGGGAGGGAGGCACAGATGTAATCCTTGACCAGCCTCTCAAAGCATTTCATGACCACCGGTCTGTAGTCATTTAAGCCTGCTGGGGAGGAGTTTTTTGGCACAGGGATTATAGTGGACACTTTGAAGCAGGCAGGGACCACGGACTCGGCCAGGGATAGGTTGAATATAGTGGTGAACACTGGGGCCAGCTGATTGGCACAGGACTTTAGTATTCGTCCTGTTATCCCATCTGGGCCTGCAGCTTTCCCAGCGTTCACCCCCAAGAATGCTCTCCTCACGCTGTGTTTCGTCAATGAGAGAGTGTGCTCCTCCCCTCCGTGACAACCGGCGCCAGTGCCGCCACTGTTCACCCAGAATCTCACATAAAAGGAGTTAAGATCGTTCGCAAGGGAGGCATCGGCACTCCCGATTGAGGAGGGGCTGACCTTATAGTCAGTTATCGTTCGTAGTTCCTGCCATAAGCCTCCTGTGTCATTTTGGGCCATCTGTGCCTCCATCTTGTTCGCATATCTATTTTTTGCAGCTATCACTTCTTTGCGCAACCTGTAAGCTGTTGCCTTATACTCGTCCACATTTCCAGATGCACGGGCAGAGTTGTAAGCAGCGGTGCGAGCATTCAGGGCAACACGGATTGAGTAGGCAACCCCGCGGTTTATGGTTTGGAAAAACCTGAACCTTCTTCGTGGGTCAGGTTGGGTGAGGTCAGGTCGGGTCATGTCTATTACTGCAATGTGCATACAGTACTGTGCTTGCATAGCACAAGCATGACCCCTACTCTCACATAAACTGAAGATACACGCAACAAAACTACACACAAACACTAAGAAACACAGACACACAACAAATGTAAAATCCACAATACACTCAATATTTTGCTAAATTAATTTGGAAACCAAAAGCTCTGATCTGAAAGATGAGACAGTAGGTCAAACCACTACACTAATCTGATTATAGATAGGACTGATGACGGACTAGAGAGGATAGAGAGGGTCATTTACAGCAGCTATCTAAAAGTATGGAGCCCTTGGCGTTGGCATGACGAAGCTCATATTTATTTAGGTTGTCTAATAATCCTTACTCCTCAACCCTCTCTGTTACCTCTCCACTCTAACTGGTCTATTCTCTTTGAGGAAGCTTTACTTTAGTTATCTCTCCATGTCTTCTATTAAAAATGTAATATGCTATTTTAATGATTCCAGAAATACATATTAATAGCCTCTATTAACCTCTTCCACCCGTGCGGTCCATCGGCGGACCGCAAATGACAACACGTCATAAATCAATCTGTCTACTCTAGACTGTCTGACAAAAGTATCGTTTTATTTTTCAACCGTATTCAAGTATAAACATCATAACCATGTCAGCAGCAGTTATAATGTATATTATCATCAATACGTTAGTTTACCAATAGGTTAAAGTGTTATTAGATAGATTTTCGTTTTCGTTTTTCTATTGTTTTGGTCGCGAAAGTCGACCATTTTGGAGAAATTAAACGTCGGGAATTGCAGTTTCAGCCATTTTGAAGAGGACACCGAGAGCTTTCGATGAGCGTAGGAATTTTTCCGAACGACACTTCCCAAAGGCCTCTATGGGGCTTCAGGCAAATTACTTCTGTATGAATTTTTTTAATATCTCTTATTACTCGGGATAATAAACCACAAAACCTAACGTTATTGGCATATATGGGAGTGCAGTTTGTTTGTCTCCCCTATTTCTAGCATGTAGCAACAATCAGATTTGAAATTTGTTTCAAATGGTGGCACCCTGACAAAAAAATAAAAGCTACTGTACATACAGTAGATTGCATTATCTGTTCTTATGCACACCTGGTGATACTAAATCCAAATTGAACTCGGGCATTCGAAATATAAGATTTGGCACAATCCATAAATGTGCAAATTGGCTATAATAAGGTAATTTATAAGCCTGCTATTCTATATTCTATAATAATATTTCAAATTGCATTGGTCCGGATGGGATAATTCAGTACTGTATCTACAAAACCTTCTGTTTAATCATCTTCCCTTTATTAATTTCCTTCGATTTTTTTGTACACATGATCTCAAGAAGGTAGTGAACGAGATCAGTGGCAGTTTTTCATGTCTGGTAATTTTAGCATGGTGTTAGCAAGCATTCACTGAGGTCCATAGATGTCCCTATATACCAAGAATATGCAAATTACCTTGTAGAAGTGGAGCAATATTCCATTTACTTAGGTATGTATTTTAGGCGGATTTTCAGAAAATAGGGCTCCAGGCTTAAGAGGTTAATAAATGATTTGTAGCCTTATGAAGTGACGAAGATGATTTCGCACATAGATCAACCTGTTTACTGAGATCTTAAACATTTATTTTGTTTATGACTGTTACTATAGATGGCACTGTTGATAAACATTAGACTGCAGCTATGGTCGTGTAAACAAACAACATGAATGCAGACAAACAAACTGCAATGAGGGTATTCATGTTATTTATGTATCTTTGTTTAAGCCTATTTAAGCACTACTGTTGTTTTATCTAACTGATTGAATGTTTTGCTATGATTATATAAATAAAACTATTATCATTATTAATATTTGAACCATCATGTGTGTGTCTTTCTCCTTCTATCTTGACTTTCACCATCACACCTCATACTAACATCTGTCTCTACACTGACACATGGAGTCCCTTACAGCTCCTTCCACATTTTAGGCAGAACCATATCTGATCATGGCACGCCTGGGACAAGGGATGATTTAAGGTGCAGGCGCCCTCCCTGGTAGCACAGCCAATTTGACCCCTGTACCCCCCGGTGAGAGAGAGAGAGAGAGAGAGAGAGAGAGAGAGAGAGAGAGAGAGAGAGAGAGAGAGAGAGAGAGAGAGAGAGAGAGAGAGAGAGAGAGAGAGAGAGAGAGAGAGAGAGAGAGAGAGAGAGGAGGAGAGAAGAGAGAGAGAGAGAGAGAGAGAGAGAGAGAGAGAGAGGAGAGAGAGAGAGAGAGAGAGAGAGAGAGAGAGAGAGCGAGAGAGAGAGAGAGAGAGAGAGAGAGAGAGAGAGAGAGAGAGAGAGAGAGAGAGAGAGGAGGAGAGAGAGAGAGAGAGAGAGAGAGGAGAGAGAGAGAGAGAGAGAGAGAGAGAGAGAGAGAGAGAGAGAGAGAGAGAGAGTGAGAGAGAGAGAGGGAGAGAGAGAGAGAGAGAGAGAGAGAGGAGAGAGAGAGAGAGAGAGAGGGAGAGAGAGCGAGAGACTCTTACACACTATCACACTATTAAACACTATCACACTAGATAGATAGATGTATAGATAGATAGATAGATAGATAGATAGATAGATAGATAGATAGATAGATAGATAGATATAGATAGATAGATAGATAGATAGATAGATAGATAGATAGATAGATAGATAGATAGATAGAGATAGATAGATAGATAGAGATAGATAGATAGATAGATAGATAGATAGATAGATAGATAGATAGATAGATAGATAGATAGATAGATAGATAGATAGATAGATAGATAGATAGATAGATAGATAGATCTATAGATCTATAGATCTATAGATCTATAGATCAGACAAGTAAACAGACAACTATAATACCAACAATAACAGCACCAACAACAACAACAGAACAGCTCAACATATTATAGACCTATTTACAACATATTATTAGTGCTCTACATATCATATATACATAAGGTGCAGCAAACTCACACACAGACGTTCAGTTATTTCTGTTTCACAGTTTGTTCAGCAATGCAGCATTAGGCACGAATGATCTGCAAGCCTGGCTGGTTGGGAGGGATGGCCCCCTATACCTCATACACTAAATAGGGGATGTGATACATCTCTAAGGATCGCTTTCCCTTTCCTTACCACTTGGGACACATGGGGCATCGTCATGCAATCTGGCTGTTATATTACTGGACATAATTGACTATCGTATGCACTGCAAGTTGCTTTTTATTTAGCTCCATTTGGGAAGAATGAGTCAATGAGATGAGGGTGATTCTGCAGGGGTGGAAATGAGGTTGTTTAATCCTCTGCTTGGTTGGTCCTCTGGTTATTGTATTCAGATAATACTCATCTATCAATGAAGCGATTTATAGTGCAGCCCCAGTCCGTCTGTATAGCGGGTAAATAAAACGAGTGTGAAGCTGTGAAGCAGGGGGGAGGGGCCACAAGGCGATAATGAGGATGGCACTCTGTAACTCAACACAAACATGCAATGGGAAGCTCTGCCACCACTGTGTGTGTGCGTGTGTGCGTGCGCGCCTGTGTTAGTGCATGTGCGAGCGGGGTTAGAGCAGACAGCTATATCTCAAACTGTCTACTGAGTCTTTCATTACTCTATTTCCAGAATGTATAGACTAGGAACAGACGTGCCCAGGGAGGTGACAAAAAAAACAAAGTAAGGAACACAGAGTGAAGTGAAGACACGGGCCCCCCCCCCCCCCCCCGCCCAACCCCCAGTTCTCGACTTATTAATGAGGCGATATTGCGGCGCATATGACAAAACCTGATCCAGGGTCAGCGGGGCCATGGGGGGTATTTCAAGTTTGACTTGTAGACAGAGGCCCTGCCGTGACACGACTCAGCCACGCCCGCGGTGGGGTGCGACCTTATAGGACGAGAAACCTGCAGCTCACCTGGCGTGAATTATTCATGTTAAAGTCACCAATTATCATACTCCCTCCAGGGGAGGCTGGCTGTACATTATGTTCTCCACCGCCTAGGAACAGGAGGGATTTCCTTACTGGTCACACCGACCTTTAAAGTGGGGCTTTTTCTTATCCACTGCAGAGAGCTCTAATTGGCACCAGAAATATAGGCTTCAAGATTCAACAACTAGCCTTATTTTCCACATTTACAACACGCTTGGGACTGACTGTGCTGTTCTGGTGTCGTCCTAGACGGATTTGTGTGCTACAGAAACACATAATTCCCATTCAATCGTATTATTACACAACCTGAGGAATTAGAAATAACCTTGGATCCAGCTAGACCCTTGGCCCGTGGGCATGTATCACAGACCACACGGCTCACTACTGTGACCCAGCAAACACAAAACAGGAAATGTAATAAAAAAATATTGCTTCTTTAGCAAGCTGAATCAAGCTGAACTAGAGAAAACCCTGCCAACAGCGACACATGAAACAGGTGGCACAGGCGTCTCTGCCAGCAGCCGGCGGCGTGGCGCCAAGCTTATGCAGAGGCTGGAAACAAGGTGTCAACACCTGAGATCAGTGCTTCAGATGACCATCTCTCACCTGATGCCAAACGACAGCCCTCATCTACACCCCTCGCTGACCCCTCACGCACTACATTTACATTTACATTCAGTCATTTAGCTGACGCTTTTATCCAAAGTGACTTACAAGTTCTGTACGACAAGCCATCAGGAAGGGCACAACTCTATCAGCTGAGCAACAATGTTCATCAAGTGTTGAGTGCTACAGTGTAGGTTAGTTTATTAGGACAAGTGCATGACAGTACGGTTAGTTAGGGTTAGATATTTAAAAAAAAAATATTATTCAGATAATGGTTGAAGAAGTGCGTCTTTAGTCGACGGCGAAAAATTGCATGCACTAATGCATGAGAACATTCACACACATTCACTCACTCACTCATTCATTCATTCATTCATTCATTCATTCATTCATTCATTCATTCATTCATTCATTCATTCATTCATTCACTCACTCACTCACTCACTCACTCACTCAACTCACTCACTCACTCACTCACTCACTCACTCACTCACTCACACTCACACACACACACTCACACTCACACTCACACACACACACACACACACACACACACACACACACACACACACACACACACACACACACACACACACACACACACACACACACACACACACACACACACACACACACACACACACACACACACACACACACACACACACACACACACGCACACTCCCCTCCATGTCATAAGAGCCAAGGTGAGAGGGAGGTATAGCTGAAGGCTCCATGGAGCTGCTCAACAGGTGTCGCCCTCCGTCTGAGGGGTGCGTTTTGGTTAAGTGCAAATGTGTCCTCAGACAGAGGGTGGATGCACGTCCCCTAGCCTTCCCCTAGCCTTTAACCCGTTCACTAACACACTACAGAAGGTTAACCCTTTCACGACCACACTACATAAAGTTAACCCTTTCACTGCCACACTACAGAAGATTAAAAGGGCACTTCACCGAAAATCTGACACATATCCCTGAGCTCTAAACTCAGCTTTTGCACGTTTGGACACTTTAATTTAGTTAATGAGAGTTAATGAAGTTGGATACTGTATGGCCTCCAGTGATGTCACACTGAATCCGCAGGTTGTGTGAATGGCAGGCATAAAGCGTTTTTTAAAGGCAGCTAAAACAAGCACTTATGGACACATATAAGAGAGAGGAGCTTGAGCAGTAATGTGACTGCCTAATATTATATTTCTTCTCATTTGGATATTTGTATATATACAATTTTTTACTTTTATAAAAGAAAATCATTATTTGTTATATTATTTGTATTTGTATTATATTATAATGTAAAATATTGTAAGGAAGGGGCTTGATATGTTTCTTTACTTCTCCAACACTGAACTGTATGGAAATAGTCTTTGACTATTTATCTTTTTTATTTTAATTTATTTGACTTGTTTTATGTTTCTATGTTCGAGACAAATAAAAAATCAATCAACATTTTTTTTTCATTCAAGTGTCTCCAATAGTCCACAGAGTAGCAGAGCATTATTATTCCTCGGTCAGAGGCAGCCCGGCTGTAACGTGGATGCCTTCTAGTCGTTACCGTCCTCTCTTTGGCAACACTAAGGTCAGTACCGCACCGGCAACTGACTAATATTGGCTCAGCTAGCGACACCCCGGCAATGTGGCGCTCAGCATTTTCTTCATTAGCAGCATGATGTGAGATTTGTAAGTTTCCCTCGGTTTCTTGCTCCTCCTGTCTTTAGCAGCACATACTGTACCACTGTCCGCCATTATAGCTCAGTGAAATTATGTAGATCTATCCATATATAAATTTTTTCATCTAAATCAGTTAATTGATCTGTAATTAACACAACACAAGGATGCATTGACCTCTAAAGATTATGTTAGTGGTCTAGTGATGCCGGCTCTAATGAATTATTCCTACAGTTCATAGGTTTGAACTTTTAAGGTACAACTTATGAGATACTTTGTACGCAAAAGCTTTTCCTTCAAAGTAACTAGTAACTGCAGGGTTCAGATATGTAGTTGAGTAAGAAGTATGGTATTCCTTTGAAATGTAGTGGAGTAACAGTATACAGTTCCTTAGAATACAAACACACAAGTAAGTACAAACAAGTACAAGTGCAAGCACCTCAAAAGTGTATTACATGGGCGGCTGGGTGGCGCAGCGGACTAAGCGCTCGTCACCAACGCAAGAGACACTGGTATAGAAGTGGTGGGCTGGGTACTGGGAGGAACCATGTGATAGTCTCCGCCCTTCCAGACCGACGGTAGGGGGTAGAGTGCGCAACGACCAGGAAGGGGATTGGAAATTGACATAACGACTAACATTGGGACGGGAGAAAAGCGGAAAAAGGGGGGAAAAGATAATAAAAAATAATAAAAAATAAAGTGTATTACATACAGTACTTGAGTAAAATACATTGTGTCTTTTTGACAACCATACTAACAACAAGACAAACAATGCCTTCAACTGTGTATCCTCTGTGACCTGCATTCTAAATAACGTCCTCAACCACAGGGCATACTGTATATCACCTCATACTGATATCGTACTGTATATCAGAGAGGCGGATGGGGATGTGCAGGAGGACAGGTGGCTCCTAACACAATAAATCACAACCGTCACCTTGATTTACAATCCATAAGCAGATCTATATCGTAATCACTGGCAAGAAGGTGGGACGACGGCCAAGAAAGGGGAAGTTGTATTACGGTTTCAAGGGAGTTCAAGTTTGGTGCCACGTCATTAGGACTGTGTTATTTATCATGCGCAGAAGAATACATTTAGGGGGAATGAGGATGGATCACAATTACACAGGGATCCAAAGATCCCGTTCGGGGTAGAAAGGAACCCAACCTGAGCACGACATAAGAGCAAAATGGTCGCTGTGTGAATAATGGTCAACAGGTTCTTTGAATAGAAAAACAAACACAGACACATTGAGAGAATTGTTGGTATGATAATGGAGAGCTCTGCTGCTCTGACATTACTGCATTTTGTCATAATATGCAACGTCTTCCAAGCGCTTATTCACCATTCCAATTAAGGCCAGATAATACAAAACACTGCGAAAAGGAGGAAGTCCATCCACAAAACCACTTCATAAGCATTCGTATTGGGGTGAGAATGGAGACAGCCGAGTTGCAAAGAGTTAATTAAAAAGGTCTCCGCTGAATCAGAACTTATAATGAGTTAACTTCCTGCCGGCTGTAGTAAATACTTTGTATTAGTAGTGTAATGAGCTTCCAGCCTGAACCAGCTGGATGTCCCCTGAAACAATCACAGGAGGCTAAAAGGACAGCCGGACAGGTGGATAGACGGATGGATGAATTGGATGAACAGACAGACGGATGGACGGACAGGCGGACAAATGGGTGGACGGATGAGCAGGTGGACGGACAAATGGATGGGCGGACAGATGGACACAGGTATATAGACTGAGCTAAGATAAGATAAGATAATCCTTTATTGATCCCCTTGGGAAAATTCGGGTGTTGTGGTTGTGAAACTATTAGACCGTATCATTCCTGAAAATTCACTCGTGGGTTGAATGCACTAGTGTTAGAATTGAAAGAGTAACTAAATACATGGTCATTTTGCTGTCCTAGTGGTTGTTTCTTTTCACCCTGCCCTGCCCAATGTGTGAGTACTACCTCAATTTTCTTCCCTAGAAAGACTTTGCTAGTACCTACCTCACACATCACAGATTGGGGCAGAGTATGCAGCAGCAAAATGGATATGAAAAAACTACTATACTGTACCTCCATTTATTTGTTCATGTTCAACAAATGATTTGTTAAGACATTCATAAAACATCTATAAATCATTTGCAGATGCTATTGTGTGCCCTAATCTGAAGTGAAGCCTATTCATCATTAACAAATGTCTAATACAGTTTGTTGTGAAGGATCAGATTAAACCGAATATATATATTTATTTATGGATATATATTGAATAGTATTTGTATATCGTTTGATATCCCTTGTATATTCCTTGTACATATACACGGAATATTCCTTTAGTCTACTATAGCCCATAATAGTTCATTCTCTTATTGGACAAGGACCTGGCGCCAGGGACAAGCCCCTTGGAGCCAAGTTCAATGGTACCGACGAAACATGTCTCTACTAGCCCCGGCTCTGCGCAGGAATACGGCTACCGAAAGGAGAGTGGCACTATTTGTTCACCGTGCATATAAATAGGGCGCAAGTAAATGTAGAATTCCTCTTATCCCTTCGTCTTCTACCCAACTAAGTAACAGAACGTGAAGCCTCACCCCACGATACCGCGTGCGGTGTAGTATGGCCTGTTTGGCCTTAGAATAGCATTGAGACCTCGTGCGAATTAATAGCTGAATTGTCAGAGTTTGGCACCGTATTTCTATTAAGTAATAATAGTCTATTATGTATGGTGCATCGTGCGGTAGAGTTCTAAAGTGAGCAGCACCCCCATCGCTTCCTTGTGTTATCTAGAGTCTTAACCAGGTTGGGCAGACCACACGTGGTGCTTTCATCCGAGGAGTTCTAGGCGAGGACCGAGTGGACCTGTACATTGGATTACCTACCCGACGACTGCTGAGCCCTATGCGGCATGGAATATATATTTGCTTTGGTACTTTGATTTGTGGAGCGGATAATCGCCAACACCGGTGAGTGTTGGATTTACCCCGAGAGGAGTCAAGGTGAGCCGGCGCTCAGACCAGACTGAGGTCGCCTCGCTTCTTCTTCACTGTGGAGCTACAGCTACAGCTACAGCCTACAAGAGAGCCAAGGTGTATTCATCTGTGGATCAAGATTCTACTGCACTGTCTTCTGTACGTGAAGTCTCCCTAGACATCGTTGACCAGACGGGATACTGCCGACGGCTCTCCTACCCCCCCTACCGGCTTACAACCGGGAGGACCCCTACAGTATATCCAGCTATAATCATTAAGTGTGCCATCGTTATAATTCCCTAAGAGCCAGGTTGTATACTTGCTTCCTGCGTAACCGGAGATTGGACATTCAGTGTTGATTTGCCTACGAGTACTCATTTGCCTTACAAGAGCATTCAAATCATAAACGTAATAGTGAATGTTATATGTACCCTTTGCTATATATTAAATATTTGATTATTACCTTTGTGTGGACCTGGTTTCATGGTGGGAAAGTGTGCATCATATTTAGATATTGTGTACTCTATGGCCAGTAGTTAAAGTACATAAAGCGGTAGTGGTTTAATGATACCATACTTATCAATACAGTCAGGGAATTGTACCCCTCAGTTACAATTGGTCCTTCGAGCCGGATGGTACTTAGCGTAATATTAATATAGTGGTATTAATATTGAAATGGCCTATGATGAACACTCCACGAAACGGTCCTCCTAAAGTAGAACGCCCGCAGCGTAGACGACAGCCACCTCAGTACTTAGAGGATTACGCTGCCAGTATACTACCTAGCCTTCTACAAACGGTAAACGCGGTAAAAGTAGAAAGTAAAATTATGTCCGACCCTATCAACCAGGATACCCCGACCACAGAGGCCCTAGTGGGTTCTAATGTAACTGACCAAGCTCACGGTGGGGACCAGGAGGGAACTGACACGACTTTACCCCCCGCCAAGACCGAAGAAGTAGTCCCCCAAGAGCTCCGGGAGGAAGACAACCCTTCAGAGATGGAACTCTGCACGGAACAAGATGAGGAGAGCACCGAGGAGATAGAACTCCAGGACTCCCCGCAGGGGAACGCATCCCCAACGGGTACTGCCAGGAGCGGCTCACCTCAACAAGCGTCTTCCCCCAGCGAGGCGGAGAGGATGCTGTCACAGGCGTTCCTCGCCACCCTGACAGCCTCTACCGAACGCGATCGACTTCAGGGTGAACGCGATCGACTTCAGGGTGAACGCGATCGACTCCAAGCACAGACGCTTAGCAAGCGCGAACATTCTACCATTGAAAGAGAACGCCTCCAAGCGCAGCAACGGAGCGAAGAAGAGCGCGTATGTCTGGAGCTGAGACGCCTTCAGACGGAAGAGAATATGGCAAGAGACCGGGCCGACACCCAGCGTGCCGCTGCCGGTGCCCAAAGAGAAGCAGATCTCACCAAGCGCGACGCCGAGCGCGACAGACTACAAGGCGAGCGCGACAGACTACAAGCGCAGCTAATGGAGCAGCTGATCACCAGGGCAACACCCCCTCCCTCCACAAGGGGTTCCAGGGCCTCGTCAAGACACGTGTCAAGGGCACCCTCCCCTGACCGAGCAGGCGACCTTGAACTCGACCACCAGAGAGAGTCTACACCCCCCTCCGAACTCCTTCCCCGACCGGTCCAAGTGAGACCCAGCTACAAGGAAGGAACGGCGGACACCGCGGAGAGGCTAAATAGACGACTACAGGATCTAGAAGACCTGGCAGAGGAAGAAGAGGGAGAAGAGGAGAGTCAAGCCCGACAGCAGCACATTACTCCACAGGACCAGGAGGTCCAGTACAGCCCAGGCTATACCCCCGCGGCTCTGCGCTACAGACCCCTGACTCGATTCACGGGGTGAGCATGACGCACGACCAGTCCCGAGGAATAGCACCTGGACCAGCGGGCCATGGTACCCTGCCAGTACCAGCCCACCGAGAGGCGTAAGAGGAGACTCGCCCAGGAGGCCTCTCTTCCAACGCTCACCGATGTGCCAGCCATCCACGGCGTCATACATTGGCACACCGACGTTTCCAGACTTCACCCATGAGAACCGAGCACAGTACACGGAGCTACGGATGTGCTTAGAGACAATGATGGTGGATGTAGCTGATGAACGCCACAAGTATGCGATCCTATTGAAGCACCCGAAAGTGCCCAGAGCGCACAACATAGCGCTGGCCTATGCCACCTCTACTACCCCATACACAGCGGCTCTAGCAGCACTAGACCAAAGATTTGGACGTATATGGGATTACGTAATACAAGAGATAAGGCATATTGACCGCCTACCCCCAGCAACAGACAATCGCTCACTAGACGAGCTGTCTATCAAAGTACAATCCCTGGTAGGGATGCTGGGGGCGCAACGAGAAAAGGGTATGCACGAACTATACGCAAACTCGAACGTCGAGAGGATTTTAGAGAAGCTGCCGCCCGCCCGACAGGAGCGCTTCAGGCGGCAAAGAGACCACCGTGATCCTAACGGTCCCGAGCCATCCCTCCTAGACCTAGCCGACTTCCTGGCGAGAGAAGTCAGCAGCCTACGGCTGGACACGTTCGTGCGGAGCACACCAAGCTCCAGAGAGGGACCTAGGAGAGTAAACGATGGCCGAAGATCGGTGACTGTCATGCACCAATCAGAATCAGTACCGAGCAGCAAGAACCACAGTACCCCCTCGATGAAAGAGAAGTGGAAGATGGTGTGCCCGTACTGCGAGAAGGAACACTGGTTGTCACAATGTGACCAGTTCAAGAAGATGACCGCTGAAGAAGTGAGTCACTGGATAAAGTCCAACAGGCGTTGTTACCGATGTGCGCGCAGTCACATGGCAGCCGAGTGCCGCCTCAAGAAGAGGTGTAGTCGGTATGACGGAGCCCATCTAGATGTCCTACACGACAGTAACAAAAGAAAGCCTGCACCATCCAGCAGCACAAAGGCAAGCGTTATGTACATTGACCCCGCTAGCAGCAGCGGCGCCCAGGTGCTCTTAAAGGTGGTCCGTGTAACACTGAGTTACCAAGATAAGATCATGGACACTTACGCCGTCCTTGATGACGGGTCAGAGAAGACCCTTCTCCTCGCGTCCGCTGCGGCCCAGCTGGGGCTGCGGGGGAGCGAGAACCAGATGACTATTCGGACAATAAGAAGAGATCTAAAGACGATAAAGGGCGAGAATGTCTCCTTCACTATCGCAGCAAGCGGGCAGCCAGAGAGACGGTACAGGATTACTAATGCTTTCACCAGCCAAGAAATAGGACTATCGCAGTACACCTACCCCATCGCCAAGCTGATGGATAAATATGTGCACCTGCGTCAACTCCCTATCCCGCTCATAGACGGCGCCACCCCGACCCTGCTGATAGGCTCCGACCACGCAGACCTCATAGTCCGGATAGACCGGGTCCATACAGGACCCAGAGGTTGTCCTGCAGCAGTCGAGACCCGCCTAGGATGGACATTACAAGGCCCCCTCGCCAAGTCTCTTAACCGAACAGCAGCCACTAGCTGCCTCCACTCCAGAGCGACATAAGGAGACACCACACTCCTGCAGCATGTCGAGAGGCTATGGACACTAGAGACAATGCCCTTTAAGAACGAAAAGAAAGACATTCGTTCTAAGGAAGATATCTACGCTATAGCCCTCCTCGAGCACGGGACAAAGAGAGTCAACGTCAACGGAGTGATGAGATACGCAACTCCACTCTTGAGGCGAGAGGGAATGCCCACCTTTCACGCCACAAAAGAGGCGACGGAGCGGTATCTATTGAACACAGAGCGGCGCCTAGCCAAAGACCCCGCTCAAGAGGCTGTGTACCGCGCTGAGATTAGCAAGCGAATCACAGCGGGACACATAAAGAAAATTGACTGGCGACGTCGTGCGCTGCTCCGCGCCTCCCTGATCAAAGACGGCTTTGATCTCCGGCAGCGGGCCAGCAGCGACCCCCCAGTATTGAGCAGCCTCAACGCAGAGGACCCAGCAGCAGATGAAGAGGTCCAACAAAGTGTGACAAATAGTTTCTACGTGGACAACTGTTTACAAAGCGTCTCGACGCCAGAAGAAGCCGAGGCTCTCCTACTCAAGCTCCACGCCTCCCTGATCAAAGGCGGCTTTGATCTCAGGCAGTGGGCCAGCAGCGACCCGCAAGTACTGCGCAGCCTCTCCCCCGATGATAAGGCAGCAAGCAGCGACACCTGGATGGTGACCATCCCAGGGGAAGCCCAAGAAATGACACTAGGACTAGTCTGGCGCTTCAAAACAGACTCGCTCCATTATAGACACAAACCCCTGATCAAGGAGCAGGGAAGGTCGACGGCAATACCGACCACCAGACGGAGTGTATACAGAACACTCGCCAGACAATATGACCCGTTGGGATGTATTCTACCTTACACCACCAGGGCAAAGATGATTGTAAGAGCGCTATGGGACAAAGACCAGGGCTGGGACGATCCCATACCCGAACACCTTGCATCCACATGGAGAGAGTGGGAGACGGAACTCCGCTCACTCCCAGGTGTTAATATACGCCGCAGCTACTTCCCACCCACAGTGAGGCCAGAGACATGCAAGATCGACCTGCACGTATTCAGCGACGCCTCCGAAGTAGCCTACGGTTCGGTGGCTTACTTGCGTGCCCGAGAGGAGGGAGGAGAAATACATACTGCTTTCATCCTGGCTCGCTCAAGAATAGCCCCACGCAAGCAACAATCTATCCCGCGTCTAGAGCTCTGCGCAGCCCTAGCAGGAGCGCAGCTCGCCACGTTAATCCAACGTGAACTCACCATCCCGGTGCAAAGAACAATCTTGTGGTCAGACTCCACGACCGTACTCACATGGATCCGGTCTGATTCGTGCAGATACAAGGTCTTCGTGGGAGTCAGAGTCACCGAGATTCAAGAGTTAACAGAAGTAGCGAGCTGGAGGTATGTGGACACCAAACACAACCCAGCTGACGTCATCACCCGGGGAATGTCCCTGGATGACCTCACCCGTCACAACCTCTACAGTGACGGGCCAGAGTTCCTCAAGCTCCCGGAAGAAGAGTGGCCTACACCCATCCCACGGGAGGCGAGTAAAGAGGAGGCAGAGAACAAGAAACCTATGTTCTGTGGGTTGACACACACACTCGTCCCCACAGACCCCGATCTAGACGATTGCCTCACCCTAGAGAGTGCGCAGCTAAAGACATTTCTTTTTTTTTTTCACTTTTTTGTTTATTATACTTTTTTGAGGACATAGACATTATAAGTATATGTCTGTATATATACATTGTTGTATTGTCATTGTCCACATAGAACAGATAACAACATTAAACAGAAGAAAATAAAATAAAAAAATAAAAAACAAGAAAAAATAAAACAGAGTTCAAAAGTAAATAATAATACAAACAAACACTGACTTGGTCGCCCGACAGTCGTCTCAAACGTATATACATAGTATATCAAATATATAGCACATGTTTAGGTACCCAAATATGCTTCTCCAATGTATATCCGGTATATCAAATAACTCACGTTGAATTAACGTTCACACAGATGAATACCAACAAGCAGCATACAAATTGTTATTCTGGAATAGTATGGAACTGTACATCATCCACAAGTACAAGGAATGAACCCCACGTTTTCTTGAACATAGATGAAGAACCTCTCAGAGTGCATCTTATCTTTTCAAGTTTGATAAAGTATAGTATGTCTCTAATCCAGTGAAGGTGAGTGGGGGGAGCAGCGGACTTCCATTTAAACAGAATCAGCCGCCTGGCCAGTAGAGTGGTAAATGCCACAACGTGTGCTTTGTGCTTTGAAAGTGATAACATAGGTGGGGAGTATCCAAAAAGCGCTGTCAATACATTTGGTTCAAGATTTGTCTCAATACTTCCCGAGATGGTTTCAAAAATATTTGTCCAATACCTGTGCAAGGAGGGGCATGTCCAAAACATGTGAGTATATGTGGCTGGGGCCGAATGACATCTATCACATATAGGATCGATATCTTCATACATTTTGGCTAATCTGACTTTCGTCAGGTGTACTCGATGAACAATTTTGCATTGTATCAGCCCGTGTCTTGCACAAATAGAAGAAGAATGAACAAGACGTAGAATGTCAACCCAAATGTCATCCGAGATCTCCTCCTCTAAATCCTCCTCCCATTTACTTTTAATATTGTGTATTGTGGTTGGACATAAGGAGAGAATGAGATTGTACATAGTCGATATCATGCCCTTGATGGAAGACATCGGGGTTAAAAAGGAGTCGATGGGTGTTACCTCTGGAAGGTTGGGAAATATAGGGTTAATGCTACAGACATAGCTACGAATCTGTAGATACCGAAAGAAATGTCGGCTATGGCTTGAATATTTCTCTGATAATTGCTGAAAGGAGGCAAAAACATTATCTATATATAGGTCACCTAGTGTTTTAATACCGAGTGAGGCCCATAAGGAGAATGCTCCATCCATCAATGAGGGGTGAAATAAAGGGTTAGCTGCTATCGGGGCCAAGTGGGATAGAGTTTTAAACCCAAAGTGGCGTCTGAATTGATTCCAAATTCTGAATGTAGTTTTAACGATTATATTTTTGAAGTAGGGGGCCAATGGAGAACTAATGGGGGCATGTATAAGACCGGTTAGTGAAGCAGGTTTGACAGATGAGGCTTCGATGTCAACCCACATAGGGCACACCAGAGGTTTGTCTGACTGTAGCCATTGCTGTATGATTCTGAGATTGGCTGCCCAATAGTAGGCTCTGAAGTTAGGTAGAGCCATGCCACCCAGAGATCTACTCCTTTGTAATAGAGCTTTACTAATTCTGGGAACTTTGTTATTCCAAATAAATTTGGACACTAGGCTGTAAATTTTTTGAAAGAATGAGTGGGGAAGAAAGATAGGCAGGCACTGGACAAGATAAGAAAACCTTGGGAGAGAGTTCATCTTAACGCAATTGATACGTGCAGCAAGAGAGAGAGGTAATAATGACCAACGTTCAAAATCGAGTCAGTAGAGAGCCAAAATTAAATTTGAATAGGTCCCCAAATGTATCCCTAATTTGGATACCGAGATATTTGAAGCCATGGGGGGAAATTTTCAATGGGAAGTTATGCAGTGGATAACTTCGAGCTTCTGCATTCAATGGAAGAAGTTCACTTTTGTCTAAATTTAGTTTATACCCTGAAATACGGCCAAATCAGGTGAATATGTCAAGTGCAGCTGGAATAGATGTGGAGATGTCAGACACGTATAGAAGCAGGTCATCTGCATATAGGGAGGTCCTCTGTTCAACCTTTTATACGAAGGTCTGATCGAAGTGCGATGGCCAACGGTTCAATGGCAACATCGAACAGGAGTGGGCTCAAATTGCAACCCTGTCTCGTGGAGCGGTGTAGATGGAACTGTGCTGAACGTGTGTTGTTAGTCCTTACTGAGGCAGTGGGAGAGGTGTAAAGTAATTTCACCCAAGCTACAAAGTTATCCCCCAGTCCAAACTTTTTCAATGTGTCGAAAAGATATCCCCACTCCACACGGTCAAAAGCTTTGGCCGCATCTAGTGAGATGACAGCCTCCGGGCTAGTTGTGGAGGAAGGGCTATATATGACATTAAAGAGACGTCTAATGTTGGAAAATGAATATCTGTTCTGGATAAAACCTGTTTGGTCTGGAGATATGATAGTGGGAAGGACAGGTTCTAAGCGCATAGCTAAGAGCTTTGATAGAAGCTTTAAATCTACCGTCAACTGACTGACAGGACGATAACTTCCACAGGATAGGGGGTCTTTATCTTTTTTTAGCAACAGAGAAATCGAGGCTTGAGTAAGGGATGGGGGTAACTTAAGTGACCTAAATGAATCTGCATACATGTCAATTAAAATGGGTGCCAGTTTATCAAAGAATTTCCTGTAGAACTCTATAGGGTAACCATCTAGCCCCGGACACTTCCCTGTTTGCATAGAGTAGGCGGCCTCTCTGAGCTCATCTATCGTGACAGGTCCCTCCAGCCCTGTGGCAGCCTCCGGGTTTATCTGTGGTATATCCAATGAATTAAAAAAATTATCATAGGCATAAGGGTCAGAGGTTTGTTCAGATGTATATAAGGAGGAATAAAAGTTTTTAAATTCTTCATTAATTAGCTTGGGATCCGTAGTTAAACCATTGGTTGTCTGGATTTGAGGGATCTGATGTGAGGCAGAGGCCTGTCGTAACTTATGGGCCAATAATTTATTAGACTTGTCTCCATGCTCATAGTACGTCTGTCTGGATTTAATCATTAGATCCTCCACGTAAGCAGAGGAGAGGACATCAAATTTAGCTTGGAGGGAGAGACGTTCTTTATAGACATCCGGGGATGGTTGAGTAGCATGTATGTTATCTAATTGACTAATCTGCTTAGTCAAGTCACTCATCTGTCTTTTTCTATCCTTCCTTTCATAGGCGCTATATGAGATTATCTCACCCCTCAGATATGCCTTCAATGTCTCCCATAGTAAAGATGCTGAAATCTCAGGGGTCTTATTGGTCGATATAAAAAAATCGATTTGGTTGTGTATGAAATTAACGAAATTCTCATTTGACAATAAACGGCAATTTAGGCGCCAGGGAGGTGGCGAGTTGTTATATTCCTGGAAGCACAACTCCAGAAGCACTGGAGCATGATCCGACAATACGATCGCTTCATAAGAGCAGGAGTGTAGTGATGGGATGAGTCGATTATCAATCAGAAAAAAGTCAATACGAGAATAAGTTTGATGAACATGTGAAAAGAAAGAATATTGTCTTCCTTGTGGGTTTAAAAATCGCCAGGGGTCAGAGACCTTGAATTCATTCATAAAGGCATGAATGATTTTGGCAGATCTTGAAGGTACACTATTCCTGGGTGATGAGCGATCTAATCTAGGATTAATCCAGACATTGTGGTCTCCACCCTGAATCAGATAATGTGTTGACATATCAGGTATCCTGGCAAACAGTGTTTGAAAAAAGTTCTCATTGTCCCAATTGGGGCCGTATACATTAGCCAGAATTACTGGTACATCATACAGCCGTCCTATAACTATCACAAATCTCCCGCCAGGATCCGAGATAATATCGGAGTAAACAAAGTTGACAGATTTATGGATTAGAATGGCTACCCCTCTGGATTTCCCTTGAAATGACGAATGATAAACCTGACCCACCCATCTCCTCTTTAATTTGATATGATCCGTTCCCTTTAAGTGGGTCTCTTGAAGGAAAGCAATGTTAGCGCCAAGATGTTGAAGATGATGTATCACCTTACTACATTTGATCGGTTGATTTAGGCCTCTGCAATTCCAGCTGCAAAACCTAAGTACACCTCCCGACCGCTGTGCTGATCTAGGTTGGGTCATAATACCGGCAAGATAATGAATAGATGTGCTGGGTACACCGCAAATGAGAAACACTGAAAACAATAAAATAAAACTGCAATAGGGCGACCAAGCCAAGTACACAAAAATAAAAAAGAACTGATACAGACAACATTACTCCCCCTTCCCTCCTCCCCCCTCCCTCCTCCCCCCTCTCCCTTCCCTCCTCCCCCCTCCCCCCTCCCCCCTCACGCCGAAGCATCTCCCGCTGAGATACGCGTGTGGTGTGGTGCCCGGAGCTCCTGCCCTCTCCCGAGTTTCGTGGTCTCTGTCCAGCAGAGAGATTTTTAAAACTTTTTGAACTAAACCTATAAACTGAAGCTATGGCATCAGATATGGCCACAAGTAAATGTCTCACATTTAGCAGATGGACTTTATATGAACTAATAACTGCAATAAAGTGAATATACGTATTGCACGTGTGCCTGCGTTAATGCTGCACTTACACACCTGAAATGGGCTTTGAGTGAAAATAATAAGTGTGTGCGTGCACCTGCTGCCCATGCATAATGAAAAAAAAAAAAAAAAAAAAAAGCTTTAGATGAAATAGTAAATGTAGTATTCATACCAACGCAGTGAATGGGCTTTAAGCGAGATCATATTAAATGCATGCGTATATGTGCTGCACCTATCTGTGCAGTAAGTAGGCTTTTTAGGAGAAATAATAATAAATGCATATGTACTGTGTGTTCGCACATACACACACACACATGCCTGTCCAGGAATGTATGTGTACTCACACACATTCATATAGCCATGTGCATGCAAACAAGCCTATAGTACCACACTAATTGTCAAAAATTCATGTTCTTGGAGAGCTAACGAAAAGAAAAAAAAAGCGAACAAGCTGCAATAATAATAATAATAATAATAATAATATACAGTAGTGAAGATGGTCGTGATAATAATAATGACAATAATAATAACACTAAGCAAAACACGTTACATTAAAGTATGTTGCGTGACTCACTTGATAGAGTTTGCATACTTTGATTAAGTGTCTCGAAAAAAAGCGAATAACAAGCTGCAATAATAATAATAATAATAAAAGAAAAAGAAAAAAAAGACAGTAGTGAAGATGATCATGATAATGGTAATAATAATAATGACAATAATAACACTAAACAAAACCTGCTATATTAAAGTATGGCAAGAGGCTTGACGAGCGAAACTAAACCAATACAGCTGCACTGTATTAATCAACAAGCTACTGTACAGCATAACCAAATTGACTGCTCTAATTCAACACAGTAGATCATTAATTAAATATATTAATATAAATATTCAGTAGGCTCCTATGCAGTTCTTTAGTGATCGATTATCCTCCAATAATAGTAGGCATAGCATTGGTGAAATAATAATGAAGTAAATAGAAAAGACAGTTCAAATGTTCAGAGATACATAACCAATTGACTGCTCTAATTCAACACCGTAGATCATTAATTAGATATAAATATGGCTATGGGCAAATGTCTATGGGTGGAAAAAAAAATTAAGTAAAGAGATAGAAGTTCAAATGTTCATAGATCAGTCACTTATCTTGATCCGTTGGTTGTCATCTTAGTGTTCAACAGTTGCTGGGCCGCTTTTATTAGTTTTCTGATGAAGATTGTTCTGCTTGAGAAACACATCAGCGTCCTCTTTTGAATGACACATCACCTGCTTCCCTTTGAAGTCGATCTGTAATGATGTGGGCCAGCGCATTCTATAGACTAAAGACATTTCTGTGGCACCACCCAGAGGTTCAGCCCACAACTGACATTTCAGCAGCTGACTACGAAGAAGCAGAACTCCTTCTACTACAACGAGCCCAGAGAGACTCGTTCCCCGATGAGCTAGCCTGTCTACAGGGAGCAAAGCCCGTCCCATCAGACAGCAGACTGCTCCACCTAGCCCCCGAGAGCGACGCCCATAATCTCATCAGAGTGGGTGGTCGTCTGCGGAGAGCCCCAGACTTACCGGATGACGTCAAGTACCCGATAGTCCTGAACAGCCGACACAAGGTCACAGAGCTGATCATAAAGAAATACGACGAGGCTGTGCATCACGCGTGCGGCAGGAGCAGCACGGATAACTTGGTTCTGCATGTATCGTGCTTCCATTCAAACAGACGGCAACACACGTGAAGTCAAGTCTCACTCGCGTGAGACTTCCTCTCTAGATACTCTACCTGGCCAGGGTACTCCTGGGTCCTAGGGCCCCCCCACGTTACACTATATGTCATGCACATGTATTTTATATGTTAATAAAATTGCATTTATCTTTAGTCCTAATTCTGTCACTGTTTGATGTCACAAAGAAGGGTGTATCCGAAAGCTGTCTACAACATTTGTAACATGTGATGAAAAAGTAAACAAATAATTAACTGTATTAGACATTTGTTAATGATGAATAGGCTTCACTTCAGATTACGGCACACAATAGCATCTGCAAATGATTTATAGATGTTTTATGAATGTCTTAACAAATCATTTGTTGAACATGAAAAATAAATGGAGATACAGTATAGTCGTTTTTTCATATCCATTTTTCAAAGCATCTACAAATGTGTTACTACACATTAAACAACATTATTTAATGATGAACAAATCAAGTACAAACAATGTTGATAATGAGTTATAAATAATGTAGAACTAATCTGTAAATGTTATACAAATATAGTTATAAATGATTTAATAATCATTTATGAATGTATATAAATGGTTTGTTCATGATTAGTTCATTATCTACAAATACATTATAAATGTATTATAACAGGGTGTTATTATAAAGTGCTACCGATTATCTTCCTTGTGAACTATTCACTATCCAGATGTGCAACGTACGTAACCATAAAACATGGCGACACTTGAGGAGGTTATGTTGAGATCACAGGAGAAAAAGGTATTTGCAACTTTCATGCACAAAGTATGTTCCAAAGGAATGCAGGATACGTGGCTTTCCCACGCAAAGACGTATAACAGCAAGTATACTGAGACCCTTAGTCTTTAAGAGATACTTGACTTTATCAAACCAATTGACTATCTCAAATCCGGCCCTCTTTTCTTGATCCTCCAATCACAACTGTTGCATCCCTTTGTCCTTCAAAAGTTTAAAAGTCAAGACAGTGCCGCAGCAGCAAACCAGTGTTTCTTGATGCATTTCCCATTATGGTATAACAGCAACTCCATAATATTCAGTAGTAGCCTAACCAAATCAGTACCATAGAACACTTTGGCCTGTGGAAGCATCCATTCCATTTCCAAGAAAGCATCCTCACCTGAGCTTCGGATGTGGGTTCCAGGTAACCCAGTCGATTTCCAAGTCCCTCAGCGGACAAACAAAACTTGCGGTGATCTTTCTCGATGGTGGCGACACACTGGAGCACCACCTCATCATCCTGCGACAAAAGAAGATCAACGTTAACATTGTGACCTACCTAAAAGTAAACAAGATCCATAGTATTCACTCTACATTGTTTCCTTGTCTTCTAGCTTTCCTCAAGTAAGTCTTTGATGACTCAATATATTCCTGTTGCTAAGTTACATTCAGTTATTTCCATGCTTCAGATATGAGCAGACTATGGAAATTAAACACAAAGAGCAGGCAGTGATACAGTACTTCAGCCTAAAAAGTTATGCAAAGCTGTAAAAAAATAACAGAAATAAGAAAGTATATCCAGATTGACAGGGCCTGGCATGAGCTGGGTAGTGTCGTTTTTCGAAATTCCAAAGGCCATCGAAAGCCCTGGGCCTCCTCTCCTCATATGACTACAAACAAAATGGCAGCGCGCATTCTAGCGTCAATATAGTTTCCGACTAGATTTCCAAAACTCATATTTCACTAATAACACTTTAACCTATTGGTAAACAAACATATTGTTGAAAATATACAGGGGTGCAGCTCAATAAATTTGAATATCGTGGAAAAGTCTATATATTTAGCTGTATTGATGCAGTCATTTGTGCAAAAGGAGCCCCAACCAAGTACTGAGTGAACATCATGAACATACTTTTCAGAAGGCCGACATTTCTATATACAAAAGAAAAATACATCTATTTTAAATTTTGTATTGGTGATACAGACTTTTGGGCTTTCATGAGCTGTAAGACATAATCATCAAAATTAAAACAAATAAAGGCTTGAAATAATTCACTTTGTGTGTAATGAATCTATAATCTATGAGAGTTTCGCTTTTTGAATTGAATTACTGAAATAAAATGACTTTTCCACGATATTCTAATTTATCGAGCTGCACCTGTACACTTTGACTGCTGTTTTGACAGGGTTAGGGTCTTTACTCTTGGCTACATTTAAAACAATTAAATGCAACATTAATTCATACAGTCTGTAGAGAGGGATTTATGGCGTGCATTTGCAGTCCACAAACATATCCATTGAGAGTGTCCAGGTTACAATACCTGTCCTAACTTAATCAAATCAACTTTATATGCTTGGCCTAGAACCCCCCCCCCCCTGAAAGTGCTTTAGTTATAAATGAAGGTTCCGACGGCCTGTCATTAGGTCCGACATTAACAGCCGCCTGTTATAATCACCAGTGTAACTCGAGCGCCCCTACTGGTTACCGTTACCGTTAACCTGGCAGTGACACGGCGTCCTAAGAGTCCTAAGTGCTGCATCTGTACATTTCTAAAGTGGGTCAAGTATCTGAAACGGTTTGCTGGTTTCCGACTGTGTATGTACCACTACGCTTTGCTAGCTTCAAATCATAGCCAGGCAAAATAACATAGACTGAAATGAACTTTAGATCTCCAAAGGTGACGTTACGTTATTTTATTTAACTCAGAAGCATTTTATATTATCTAATCATACAATCCAAGGTCACTTATTTGTCAAACTAAGTTAGTCTGTTTACTGAGCACTGCCATGATGAATCCAATTTGACTTGGGAGTTCCAATCAAGATGTCCGCCCCAGCGCCCCCAGGAAATAGACCGACTCTCCAATGACATTTTGAGAAGTTGGACCATTTCAACAACTTCGGAGTAAGTGTTTGACAAATAAGTATTCCGGATTTTATCTTTAGGTAATATAAAATGCTTCTGAGTAAGTAAAATAAAATGACTTGACATACCGTCACCTGGGGGATGAAAAGTTAATTTCAGTCTATATTAATTTCCCCGGCTATGGTATGAAGCGAGCAAATATACAGCCAGGAAGCAGCAACTGAAACGGATGATAGAAGCTTATTCTCTGGGAGCACATTTCTTTGAGTGTAAGGGCTTTTTTAATACCCTAGGTAGAGCATGCATGTTTTATTCATGCAAAGAAAGAATATAATGGGACAGCCAAAAGGAGCTGAGCACAATACCAATGTACAGTTTCCGCCCCCACCCACCCCACCTACCCAACCCCCCCCCACACCTACCCAACCTCCTCCAATGTACAGTTTCTACGTCAAATGTATATACTCTCTTTTTTAGACTTTTTGTATCACAAACAGTACTGTATTTGTAAATCTGGTATGTCATAAATGTATAGATGTAGCAGTACTGTCTATCTGTATGGTATGATGAATTGAAAATGGGGGACCCTGATGTAAACAAGATGAAAGTCTTTCTCTGGTCTGCATCCCCTTAATGTACCCATTCTGCAATCTGTTAATAACATTTTCAATCAATCAATCAATGTACCCGATACTGATAATATCAAGCCGATACCAGGCAGGATATCGGAGAAAGAGCCGTGTTTATTGTATCAAAAATCAAGTAAGGCAACTTGATTTTCTACATTTCTGACACATAGAATCATGTTGATAATGGATTTCTTATTTTTTTTATCTAAATAATCTTTTCCCCAGAGACACCAAATGAATGGTCTGTCTACACTGTTCAGTAAAAGTACTAGATCAGATCGAAGCTTGCTATCAGTCGATACTATCAAGTCGATATTATCAGTCCATACTATCAGTCCATACTATCAGTCCATACTATCAGTCCATATTACCAGTTAATACTATCAGTCCATATTATCAGTTAATACTATCAGTCCATACTATCAGTTAGCCTGTTAAGCTGTAAGGTCCCCCAATTGGGGCACCCTGCTTTTCTTTATCATAAATCGATCAATAGAGACCGTATTAGATCCCCAATTATCATATCATGGGGTATCATTGGAAAGCCACACTCATTGGCTACAACCCTGTCCAAAATTCGAGATCGCCAAATGATTGACGGAGCTAGAGCCCCTGGAGGTCGGGGGTAGTAATGTGTACTTTGGCGCACGCCTCACATACCGGCATGTAACTCGAGAACCGCTGAACGGATTTTGTCACCTGAAAGGGCAATTGGCAGGCAACAAATAGGGCTTTAATTATATCTATTGTGTTAAAAGAAATGCACACCCGAACCGCTAGAGGTCGGCAAAGTGGCACTCGCGAATCGTCCACATGTGGGCCCTTGGATGTTAAGAGGTTAGTTTTTTTTATTCATTTTTTTTATCCAAGAGTAAAGACCATAACCCTATCAAAACAGCAGTCAAAGTGTATATTTTCATTTTTACAGAATGAAGATTTACCGAAAATAAGAATGTATCGAAAAAATACTAATTATATCTCTTTTATCGTAAAACCGAGAGGAAATGACTAAATCCATATTTAACCCTGCCATTGGAAAGAGGAGCCTTTTCCCTATCCATATATGTATGATTTGGCCATAATAAGGTCAAGTTCAAGGTCAAATATAATATATATAATTAAAATGGATTATCATGTATTACTGTATCTACAAATCCTTCTGTTTAATCATCTTCCCTTTATTCATTTGCTTAGATTTTTTGTACACTTGATCTCAAGAAGGTGCTGAATGAGCTCAGTGATTGAAATAAAAAATAATCTCAATGTTTTCATGGTGTTATTCACCGGCACAGATGCAAAAATAAATCATAATTTATATTCTCCTTTTTTTCATTACAATTTACTCAAGCCTAGTAACAGACACAATATTTCTGACACTGGAAATACATACCATAGAGGTCCCTAGATGTTCCTAGATACCAAGAACATGCAAATTGACCTTGTCGAAGTGGAGCAATCTTCCATTTACTTAGGCATGTACATTTAGGCGACATTTCTGAAAATAGGGCTACAGCTTAACAGGTTAATACTATCAGTTAATATTATCAGTTAATACTATCAGTCCATATTATCAGTTAATACTATCGGTTCATATTATCAGTTAATACTATCAGTTCATATTTGAAGTTTAGGACTGTATCGGCAGTGAAAAAGTGATTGGTGATCTGAAATTCTATGCAATTCTGTTTTTGGGTAGTCCAAAATTAAATAAATATATAATATATGTTATATAATTAACCAAGTTACAAGCCACAATTGAGTCAATAATTAGGAAAGCAAACCTGCTGTGGCACCAGGATATTTCGTTACATCACAGCCCATATAATGGGGTCCCATCGTTTCTCACAGAGAGGCAAGAGAGGAAGCCATGTGGATCAACAGATCTAACATAGAGCCAGCATGCTCAGAGTGGGCAAGGGAGCGGCTCTTCCTAGACGCTCCTACCCACACAGATTGATTGATCGATTGAAAACTTTATTAACAGATAGCAGAATGGGTACAATACAGTACGGCTCAATACACACAATTGTTAAGGGGATGCAGACCAGAGAAAGACTTTCGTCTTGTTTAAATCAGGGTCCCCCATTTTCAATTAATCAATTCTTCAATTCACCAGAGGGGGCTAAGATATACAGTAGATCTGCATGTGAATGTGTGTGTGCATGCAGTACGCTCGTGTGCATGTAGTACTGGCCAGTCTCTCCACCGGCTCACGGCCCACACTCATCTAAGCAGCTGGTTACCATGGCTCTGGCTCCCACCAGCTTCCCGGCAGGATTCATTCATCACACACAGATAGCCTGCGCCGCCTCCGCAGATGGAGAGGCGAGATGAGAGGGCTTGACATTTTGCAGCACAGTGGCAGGTTGAACCAGAGAACCACTGTGTAATGGGATGTATCAGCCTCCCTGTTGAACCAGAACCACTGTGTAATGGGCTGTACAGTATCAGCCTCCATGTTGAACCAGAACCACTGTGTAATGGGCTGTACAGTATCAGCCTCCATGTTGACGCTCTTCTACCGCAATTTCTATCCATGAAATACGTTTTAATTACTGTGCATTTTCTTTAGTTGCTAGTATTCAGAACTAGACTGACAATGTTTAATATGGCCATTCAAATAATCTTAATCCATGTCTATAATACTGTCCATGGAGTTACATTTGGCCGGGGTGACAGTATTCATAGTATATAGCCTGTTACATCACAGACACCGGTGATTGTAATCAAGTAGCAGGTGATTATCATTAAATTACAACCATGGCTGATGGGCATATTGTATGGCAAGAAACACGTCATGAGAACACTATGAATATCCAGGAAAAATGGAACCTCTTCAGCCTGCTGGCAGCTCCGGCTGATTAGTCATCTTTCACAGACTAACAGGCTCATTTTTAAACTTGCGTGAAGGTATACAGTACTTCTATCATATGAAACTAGAGATCTTGGGGAATCCATAAATACCAACCAGATCATGTTAGCTAATTAGCAAAGGGGGGGAAGCTAAATTTTGATTGTGGGAGGGGGGGCATGGCCAATTTTAAAAGGGCTACCTCAGGCACGTGCAGGGGGGGGGGGGGGGGGGGGGCTTTGGTTGCCCAAGCACTTGTCCATGTGCCCCTTGATGACCAAAGAGCCCTTAAAAAGAGAGATATATATATACTTTTTTTTTTATAATTTTTAATATTTTTATATATTTTTTTGTAAAGGGCAATGCCCATGGTCCTCATCAAGAATAATTGTAACAATTAATAATATTATAAATCTGAGGTGCATGGTTTTCTGTTATGTTGCGCGACGCGTCACCCTCCCTCTTGGAATGACGGGCCCATTAGCCAATCGAAATCTAGCACAAACCGATCATCTCGCCTCACGTTTGCCCGTCTGTCAGCTGAGCTTAAGCAGCAACTGAAGTCAGCACCAGCAGCTAACGGTAAGAAAGTTATTGTTTTCCATAACTAATATTTTAGCAACCAAGATTAAGAATGTTAACTATCATATTTTGCAACAAAGAAAGACTTTGTTCGCTAGCTGTCCACAACTACATGAAAATGAGACTATGCTTGTATTCTTCTTGCTAACGTTAATCTCGACAATGCGATGTGCTTAACATCCATCCAAACGTTACCTAATGTTAGCCCACATGTTAGCTATCACCCTTTGTAGCAAGGCGTATCATCAACTATAACGTTATATACCTCTGTTAGTTAGACGTGCCATAAGCAATTTTTGTTAATTAGCCATGCATGCAAGTCGCTTTTAGAGTGAAATGCAATGTGTGGTGGTGAGTTTAATTTGTTTCAAAGCATTCGGATCATCATCTGTTTGCTTGTTGCCACATGCAGCCAGCTAGTATAGTGGGTCTGATTGTGAAGATTAAAGCAAAACAATATTTCACTTAGTTTTCACAATATGGGCGAATATGCCTATTACCCGCATGTAACCCATTTGAGAAGTCACTCAACAAGTTTCTGTGTCCCTGTGACAACTTTGAAATGGTCGCATTTTGCTCCCCATTGACTTTGATGAACTTCCTAATAACATGTTTGCAAACACATTTCTAGGTTGGTGTGTTTTTGTGTGTAGGAATGCAGACATGGGGACAGGACTGACTGCAGGGGACTGTGCACCCAGAGCTGGCCAACAACAGAGGTATGGTAGGACAGCTAATACACCAGCAAACGCCAAACAAGAAATAAGAGAGCTTATATAAATGAACCCTTGCTATGAATAACCATTTAGGTGACCAAATAAATTACTGTTTACTGTTTACTGTTAACGATAAACTCCAGCTAAAATATATGATTGTGTTGTATTTGCTTCATTATACAGTATATTACATTACATCATAGAGTGCAGCCATAGATATTCATAACTGTACAGCCTGGGACTGCTCTGTGCATAGCAGTAGTGTGCCCTTTTTAATGTGCCCTTTTTAAAATTTGAGCACCTACCCCTCTAAAGGTCTCTGCACGGCCCTGGGATACCTTGGCTTCAAGATATGTGCATGAAAACAGGCTCAATGGAATCATAAGAGTCTTCCTAGTAGGCCAATGTATGTTAGTAGTCCCATGCAGCCTTGGGTCAAATCCATGAAGGTATTTGCATGTAGTAGCTACAAATATGTTATTCTCCATTTTTTTGTGGATCCAATGAGCCCAATCATATTCATGTGTGATGATGTGAGTCCTCATAGTAGCCATTTCATTGTAGTGACCTTTTAAATTTTACCTCACTGTATTAAAATGGACTATTGTGACCTCTAAGATAATCACAGCCCTCGTGAAACCAGAAACTAGAGACCTAGCCTATTAAAAAAATACAAATGATTGCAAAAATCTCCAGATGTCAAAGGTTATTGTAAATAATGATCTTTCAAGGTGAAATAAAGTTTGAATTAATTAATGTTATTAATACCAAATCACACTATGAACTTTTCTAAAGTATTCTTCAAGGTCTTGATGCCTTAAAGGGGAACTATTTTACTATTTCTTTCACTATTTGGGCACTTTTACACAATTCCTGTGAGTCTATGGAACACCTCTGTAATATATATATTTTTTTTATTCATTGTTTTGTATTTCTAATCAAGTCCTCAAAAACAGCATTTTTCTACCTCAAGATCTCGAGCCGTTTTGAGCTGACTGTGTGGAGTGGTCAGCAGAACTGTGTGCAGCTCATTCTGCACGTCTCCATTAACATGCAGCGGTGTCTCTCTGACATCACAAATCGCGCACATTTTCAAATGACTCAGTTCAGTGAGGGTGAATATTGTGAGAGGAGAATTGGAAGAATGCGCCAATATGAGAATTTTGAGACATAGATCATATTAATATAAGTTCACATAGCTAGGAAACAATGCTAAACACTCAAAAAGGCCATTTATAAGATAGTTCCCCTTTAAAAGAACACGCCAACTTTTGGGGTAATTTGCTTATTTACCATCTACCCTGGAGTTAGACAAGCAGATACATACCATTTTCTTCTCTGTGCATGCATTAGGCTTAGGGAACAGCACTGCACCGTTAGCCTAGCTTAGCGTCAATCACTGGAAGTAGGTGTGCCAGTGTAGCCTAGTTCCCAACAGTCACGAAATACACTCCAAATACAACTCCAAAACTTTCCTGTAAACATATTGTGACCCGTGTATTTACCATGTGGAGATTATTGTTTTTTTTTTACATTTTCGTTTTCTAAGCAGATATATAGCCTACTCTGAACTATTTGTTGCCGAACCACTGCTGCCTGGGTGCAGTGATTTCATCACCTCAAAAACCCTGTTTTTCAAAAAGTAAAGAGTATATATCTGCTTAAAAAACGAAAATGTCAACAAAAGAAATCCATGTGGTAAATACACAGGTCACAACATGTTTACAGGAAAGTTTTGGAGTTGGATTTGGAGTGTATTTCGTGACTGTTGGGAACTAGGCTACACTGGCACACCTACTTCAAGTGAATTACGCTAAGCTAGGCTACAGGGTAGATGGCAAATAAGCAAATTTCCTAAAGAGTTGGCCTGGTCTACAAGATACACTATACTATGTCAAAATACGTCCCAAAGGTCAGTGAATACCACAACCACTACACCAGAGGAAGCTCAACAAATCATGTTAAACCCAGATTCGGCTCAAACAAGGGACTAAACACGTTTCGCAATTATGCCACAACAATGTGGAACGCCCTACCCAAAGCTGTAAAGGAATGTGAATCCCTGCCCACATTCAAAACCGCTCTTAAAGAGCACCTACGGGAGGCTGCAATTCGAAACTGGCCACCGTAAATGCCCAAAACCCCCACCACCTCCTAATAGACAGTCTCCTCTACTCCCCACCGCATGTATATATTCCCTCCCCACCATATGTATATTTCTCTCCCACCCACCCACAGTCCCCTCCCCATCATATGTATATACTCTGTCAGGATCTAGGGGTAACAGTACTGTATATTTGAATACCGTTTATGTCACAAATGTATCAGTACTAAATACCTATATGTCCCTATGCCATAAATGTCATGTATGTTGTGTATGTCATAAATGTCTATATGAATTGAAAATGGGGGACCCTGATGGAAACAAGACAAACGTCTTTCTCAGGTCTGCATCCCCTTAACAATTGTATGTATTGAGCCGTACTGTATTGTACCCATTCTGCAATCTGTTAAATAAAGTGTTCATTCATTCATTCATTCATTCATTCATTCATTCATTCATTCATTCATTCATTCATTCATTCATTCATTCATTCATTCATTCATTCATTCATGTCCCTTTAAAGCAGAGTTGTCTTTAAAAGGCACTAATCCTTTTTTGACCTCAGTTTAAAATCCCCTTGCTGGAAATTGTTTTGGCATATACTGTATACAGAATATTGTCTAGCACATAATCTGCAAACAACACCCTGACCTAAAGAGTACCACACGTCTACAACATCTGAACAACATTCAATGTCCCCATATACTACAACAACAATCCTAAATAAAGTGAAACCCTTCAAATCAATTTGGTGCCAAAAATTACTTATATAGGTAGGTACACAGTACCTAAGAAAATAGGAAAGCCCAGCCGACAATACAATCTCACTCCCCCTGAACGTCAATCCGAACCAAGTGAGAAGCCAAGTGGGCAGAACAGCTGGGATCAGTGTCACTGGCATCGTAATGAACCCACAGCTTTGAGCCTGTGGATTACAGACAGGGCAGAGACCACTGATGCGGGCCTTGAGTCACAACTGTGGTACTCCTGGCAGATCCTTGACCCACGGAGGACTAGGTACACACGTTTGCTGTTTCAGCCAGGAGGATATAGGGAAACTCAATATGGCCATGGGGATGGCTAACAATATGGCCATGGGGATGGCTAAAGCTTGGTGGAAACTCAATATGACCATGGGGATGGCTAAAGCTTGGTGGAAACTCAATATGACCATGGGGATGGCTAACGCTTGGTGGAAACTCAATATGGCCATGGGGATGGCTAAAGCTTGGTGCTGTCACAGTATTGTCACCTCCTTAAAATTAAGTAAATTAATACCTTTCTTTTCTTACACCTTGCACCGGCTGTTTGGGATTCTGGCGTCCCAATTTGGACTGTGTCTGTCTGTCTGTCGTCAGATGTGTGTGATTACGTGTGCGTGTGCATACTGTATGTGTGGCTGCTTGGGGTGTGTAGGAGATCGTATCGGTCTGCTTGCTTGCATGTAGCTATGTGCTATGTATGTTTGTTTGTGGAAATGAATTACAGACCATGAGATCAGGTCCCCAAAGCCCTGATATTTATAGTGTTTGTAAGTTAGCAGACCATTAATCAAGGCCTCCACAAGATTGTTTTTGTATGACCAATGGGGAAACACAAGATATTAAAAAAGAAAAGAAAAAAGATGACACATGACCATGTGGGTGGGGGGGGGGGGGGGTCTTTTTACATTTCTGCTCATTTTGTTTTTCTTTTTTGTTGCTACTGTACGCCTCCTTTTATTGCAGTTTCCTGTTTGTAACGTGATGACACGTGTGTTTGGCTTCAGTCTTATTGAATGTCTTGGAAAATGTAATTAAATATTCATTATATCAAAGAAAAAGGAAATGTATGAAATAAAGAGATAAAGGAAATGAGTAAATTTGACAGGCGACCACACTAGCGGAACAAAACAAATTAAGCCCGTCTTTGGACCGGACCAGACGACACAGATTTCCCTTCTTAATTGGGGTGATTTTCTCTCTCCACTTCCCGACTTGACCGGGGGCCAGAGAATCTGGCGAATCTGCCGCAAAATTATCCTTTGGACACACAGCGATGAAGCCATCTGCTAGACAGCTATGGGACAGCATCACCGTCTATGTATAGGGCTCTGGCCCAGTGGGTGTGGAGAAGGTTGGGGTGAGAGGTGTGTGTGGGGCAACTTGACCCTACTCTCACCCATCCCCCTGCTGCCCCGATAACACCCATCCCTGCTGCGTCTTGAGATCAACAACTTGCCAGACGCACCTACTCTGGCAACACAAACTTTGTCACTCTCTAGTCTGGGTCCTCAGACACTAGCTATTAGGACACAGGTGTGTTGCCGTCTGTCTATCTGTTGCTTTTTCCTTCGCAGACTAGCGCCTCTCTCTCTCTCTCTCTCTCTCTCTCTCTCTCTCTCTCTCTCTCTCTCTGCGTGCGTCATGACGAGAGACAGCGGCAGGTGCTCGTGTGCAGCCCGATTCACCGACTGGGCCGAAACCTGAGATCCCCCAGTGCTCGGCGCTGCCAAATAAACTCCCACAACTCAACCCGGGCACTGCCACCGATGTGAACTTGAGAAAAGGTGAATCTGTTCAATCCCTCAGCACTGCTATTTTGACACGCATGCTTGTGCACATGCTCAGTGGGGGGAGGGGGGGGGGCACAGGGACGACTCTTTTTCAGTATCAAGCGAAAAGGGAACAGCTTTGTCATCGTTCACGCCGTCTTGGGAGCGTTGTACTTCTGAATAAGAGGAGCGCTGCTCGGGGAGTCCCGTTTCACGCAAATGTCAAACAAGAGTGATAAGTGTGGATTGAGATTGCAACTATACTTTTTTTTTATTTTTCATTATTCTCATTGTAATTGGAAAACATAAAGATAATCATGGTGTGATGTTTGCAGGGATCTGTACCAAACAAAGATGTTTTAGATTTTTTTTTACACACATCTTGCCTTTTACAAATAATGCACCTCCTGTGAGTTGGATATCACACGAGACCACCTTGCGATTTTGATAACATTTTTCGATTAATAGTTCAACTTTAATTGAGACGTTTTTGGATGAGCTTAGCTAAGAACATGGAGATCAAAGACGATACAGGCTAGACAGGCGAGAATCAAAATCCAATCAAGGCTGATATTGGCTCCATGTCAGTGCCTCGAGAAAATACACCACGTACATGGCGCTGGTTAACAGACCGTAGCCAAAGCTCCAGGCAAACATGTTGGATTCATGGACTGTCATTATATTCACAGCATTATTAACTGAGTGGTTTACCCAATCTATGAAATAACAAAAGAGCATTCTAGCCTCAGGAATGAACATACAAAAATAACAGAAAGTGAAGAAGGCAGAGCCAGTAAGAAACAGAGAGACTAAGAAATTATGTGTGTGTGTGTAGCTACCAGGCCCATATTGACCATATTCACATGGTGGCCTTTCGCTCTTATGTTGTGCTCAGTTTGGGTTCCTTGTCTACCGTTTGAATATGGTCAATGGGGGGGAAAAGGGCAACTCTTTCTGGATCACAGCTGCTAGGAGCGCCTCCTGGAGGCCAGCAGTAAACATAATGATTGCTTGCGGGACGGCCCATTCACTGGACTTTTCAAGGGCCAGCCACTTCAGTGTTCAGACCCGTGAGACAAAAAGAGAGAGGGAAAGAGAGAGAGATGACAAGTGGGCGAGAAGCTTTGATTCTTGACGGTCTTTAATGAACCATGTTTCTAAAAACAACACTCCCCGACTCCCACACACACCGCAGACTCTGTGAGCAAGTACGACCACACGCTGTCAAATCACCTGCACACAGATCCCCTCAGCCTTCTGTGTGTGTAGCCTAAAATAAACTAGGTCTACAAGTATATCAACTGAGACCCCCTGCGTGGGGGCGACGGTAGCAGCAGCCCTGTTCAGCTTTGAGCCGTTTCCTAATCCTTCCAGAGCCCAACGGAGTCTGGTAATGACAGCTTAATGAGATGTTCCGGGGCGCACGAGGTACACAACCACCTCTCACCACCAAGCAGCCATTCCAGTGCCCACGGCCCAAACATGACCTTCTCTCTGGAGCCGTCATGAGAGGTGGCATTAATGTCACTGAGCGGTGGTCATTCTGGGGAGTAAGCCAACTCAACTATATGCTTTTGTTAACCCTTTCACTGCGACAATACAGAAGGTTAACCCTTTCACTACCACACTACAGGCGGTTAATGTTTGGGCGAGGGTGGCGTTTTGGAACAGAGGACGTCAACCAACATCCATTTTGATGTAATGAGATATCACTGGCGAGCATGACCACACATTCATGGAATTGAGAAAAAAATATTTATATTGGGGAAACGGATACCTACTCTGGTGTACAAGGATACAAGGATATACAGTAATAGAACAACCTGAGAAACTCACAATGATTAATTGGTCTCTGACACTATTGTTTTGTCTCCCTATAATTGTCTTTTGTGGTGTCTGTAATAATATAATTAAATAAAACAATTAATATTTTTATATTTGTATATTCTGTATTTCTTATTATTTGTATTATTTCTGATTGTCTTGTCATTGTTGTAGTTAGTTATTATTGTTGAAGTACTGTCCTGTGGTGTCTTGTGTATTATTGTGTTACTGTATTGTGTTGTGCTTTGTTGTGGCGTTTTTTTTTTATAATAATAAATAAATGTGAACCAAACAAAAAAAATGATATACTGTAACAAGGTATTGAGGGTATGTTTAATATTAAAATCCAATACCAAGGGTCACATGCTGAATGTACAGTATGTCAGAAATCAAAGCAGACGTGATTATCTACCTGCTGCTACAGAGGGATACTAGATCTATTTGCTAGATCTAATGTCATTATCTCTTAAATCAGTTTTGCCTAATGACCTAAATGTATAATCGTTAAAGGTGGAATCTTAGAAAGAAGCCGTCAAACAGCGACCTCTAGTCAAAAGAACCCTGCTTGGTATTGCACTTTGTTTACATTTTTGTAATGGTCCTTGATGTGTGGGTTGGATTTCAGTGGGTAGAACCATGGGGCTGGTGACGACTTAAGTCTCTGCCAAGAGAGATCTGGAGAAACGCACACACTGCACAGTATAAATAAGTTACTAAGTGCCAACCCGAACAAAAAATGTAAACAAAGTGTGATAACAAGCTGGGTTATTTTGCCTAGAGGTTCTTTTGCCATTGCTTGGTGGCATTACGAATTCTACCTTCAACTCCTTAAGCCCGACGGGCCCTGTACCAGGCAGAGATTTATTTCACGTCATAAATAGATTAACTCATTGGACGCCAGAGGTCGCTGTGGGCGTATGGCCATGTGTGCCAGCGCTGTAATGAAATGGGGGTACATGTCGGTGTTTGTAGTGCTAAAACTATATAAAATATTATAGCTATGGATCTAATGATATAGTCGATTGTCATTGAGTTTCTTCCGGTCAATATGCAAAAACAGATAATTTTGTCATCAATACATTCCCGTTTTATACCGTGGTGAATATGAGTATAGTTTTAGAGTGATCCTGTGTAATCCCAGGAAACTCCGCCAAACAGCGTTTTACTGCATTTCACTATAAATCGTGCCATTCCTCGCCTGGATCAATAATCAATTTGAAATCAATGCTAGATTATCGGTATTATGATTCATCATGGATGCATGAAAGGGGGGGGGGGGAAGCCGCCCCTCCGTGCTTTGTTCGCAACCAACGGAACACGCTTGGCCTTGCCCGAGTATTTAGACCCCGCCCGCATACCGCAGCTCAGCCCAGACACAAAGCCACATTGTTTCAAATGGAGTGCAATAGCGGCCGCAAGGTGGCAGTATTGGACTTTTGCGATGTCAGACCCATTCCCAGTGATAACACACAGCTGCCTGCATGTATATGGATGGAAATAGCGAATGAAAGAAATAACAATCCAATAACGAGTATACTCGTTGTTGGCAGTATTCGATTGGCGGGCTATAACGAGTCAACTCATCTTTGGCGGGGAATGAGTTAATACAGTCTGTATTAATTAATGTCACGTTTTTTTTCTTCAAATGTAGCCAAGAGTAAAGACCCTAACCCTATCAAAACAGCAGTCAAAGTGTATATTTTCAGCACTGTAGATCTAGGTTAACTGTGTCCTGGAGTGGTAGTTGTAGAGTAGTAGTAGCTGAAGTACAACCACACACACACACACACAACACAATAAACACACATACACACTAAACAACGATGCATACAGGATTATTTATGACTATTTTTAAACTGAATCATTTTATTCTTATTATTTGCTAGATCCAAATGTGAAACACTGTGATTATTTGTTCATGAACTACAGGAGTATTACTGAATAGAGAGCCTATTAGGATGCTAGATCCTAATGTGAAACACTGTGATTTGCCATATCTTGCTATGCTCGCTCATGCCTGTATTTTTTATGTCCGTTCTATTTTATAATTTTTTGACTATTTTTAAACTGAATCATTTTAAACTATTTTTACTATTTGTGTTACTGAAAACTGTAAGCGGAGAGCCTATTGGGATGCTAGATCCTAATGTGAAACACTGTGATTCTACCCGTCTATCTTTTTATGCTCGCTTATGCCTGTATTTTTTACTGTTGTGAAGCACTTTGAACTGCAACCTCTGTATGAAAAGTGCTATACAAATAAAGTTATTACATTACATTACACTACGTTACCAATGATTTTAAGTGTTATTAGCGACATTTTAGTTTATAAATATCTCTGCGCATCCCGGCGGAAACCGGATGAATTAGACGGAAATAAAGTCATACGTGTTTGTAGTCCTAAGAGAGAAGAGACCCAGGGCTTTTCGAATTTCATAAAATTACACTACCCAGCCAGTGGCTGAGAGAGAGAGAGAGAGAGAGAGAGAGAGAGAGAGAGAGAGAGAGAGAGAGAGAGAGAGAGAGAGAGAGAGAGAGAGAGAGAGAGAGAGAGAGAGAGAGAGAGAGAGAGAGAGAGAGAGAGAGAGAGAGAGAGAGAGAGAGAGAGAGGGAGTAGATGTATTATCTACAAAGCAGGCATGGCCAGCCAACCTCATTTCACTGTATGCCTTGTGTATGTATGTGACAAATAAACCTTGCCATATTCAATCAGTTTCAGTAACTACAGAACAGTACATATTGTAATAGACTCACTTGTTGTTGTTTTGTGGTCCGGGCTTGAACTTTCCACGATAAAAAGTGTCCATATAAATCCATTTAGTTAGATGTCTGAATGTACAGTATCTCGTGATTATCTCTCCGACTCCTGAGAATACACTTCTTATTACCGAACCAGCTAAACGACCGAGTCCTAGCTAAGCTAACTCACAATCTGAAATGAAAATACTCCTGGCTCCTCCTCCAAGCATTATTTTCTGTCTGACGACTGACGAGTGACACAGTGGTGCACTGAGCTTGCTTCGAGCGCTAGAAAACTGCGCCCCCAGACATCATATTTGAAAACCCTGATAGGCTACATTTATTTTCTTGATCCATTTACATTGGCTGCGACGATACATTGGCTGCAGTGACGCCCACTCAGTGAGCGTTAAGTCTAGCGCTCAGGCTTGGAGGTAGAGAGTGAGAGAGTGACGTGAATCACGCACAAAACAATGATTTATATTTGATATATTAACATTATTGTGCATTTTAAACACAAACATACTTAAAATTAGTCATTATTATTTATTTTAAACATGTTTATTGTATTTTTAGAGTCCAAAATCTAAAAAAAAAAAAAAAAATCTTCTTCTCCTTCTCTCTCCACCAGCGCCCTCTATGGACCAGCCGCCACTGTACCCAGCTCACGCGAGCCCCTGTCAAACTTGGAGCCGTCTGGCGTGAAATCATATAGTATACAGCCTACTGTATACTATAGCCTACTATATATTACAGCCTACTGTATACTATAGCCTACTACTGTATATATACTATAGCCTACTATATAAAATAGCCTACTCTATACTATAGCCTACTATATTCTACACTCTATACAATAGCGTACTATATACTATAGCATACTTAATCATATACTATAGCCTACTATATGCTATAGCCCACTCAATACTATAGCCTACTAAATCATATACTAGTCTACTGTATGCTATAGCCTACTATTATATACAATAGCCTAATCTATACTATAGCTCACTCTAGTCTACTCTATACTATAGCCCACTATATAGCCTAGTATACTATAGCCCACTATATAGCCTAGTATACTATAGCCTACTATATACTACAGCCTACTCTATACTATAGCTCACTCTAGTCTACTATATACTACAACCTATTCTATACTATAGCTCACTATAGCCTACTCTATACTATACTCACAGTTAGGTGATTTGAAGACCCCAATATGTTGTGACAGATCACAGACTCTGGGAGTTATATTATGCAGTGTCTGTAAAACAAATGGTTTAGTTTAGCATTCATATTGCTTTAGAGTGGGTCCAAATAATTGGGGCTACCATGCGTGCAAGGCTGAGCTGCTCACATCAGCACCAGGTGACTAATGGAGCCAGGGGGCCAGGGACCCAGCTGTAGGTCATCCTCCAAGATGACAGAGAGAATGATGGGGGGGAAAGTGTGTGTGTGTACGTGTGTGTGTGTGTGTGTGTGTGTGTGTGTGTGTGTGTGTGTGTGTGTGTGTGTGTGTGTGTGTGTGTGTGTGTGTGTGTGTGTGTGTGTGTGTGTGTGTGTGTGTGTGTGTGTGTGTGTGTGTGTGTGTGTGTGTGTGTGTGTGTGTGTGTGTGTGTGTGTGTGTGTGTGTGTGTGTGTGTGTCTGTACCGGTATGTACCGGTATGTACAGTCAATAAGTGCGTGTGTGTGAAGGTTGGGGTGAAATTGAGAAAGAGAGAGAGAGATAGGGAGAGAATAGCAGGCATCGGGTGCTCTCAGTGTAAAGTTAGCAACCTCAGGCCAACTTTAAGTCCTGGCTCTTTACTGTCAGCAATCTGACCCAGGAGGATGATTGTCCCAATGTCCCATGCTCTCCATACAATGCCAGAGTTGATTCTACCATAACAGACACCAACTAAGGGATTTTGGCTCGTCAAGCTGCAATAAGCAACAATGCATAATGTTCAAGGCGACAGTGTATGTATGTAATGGATGGTATCGTGAAGCGCAGTCAAGAAGGGCTGGGGTGAGTAGCGGTGCTATGGGTTAAACTCACTCTCACATCCTCAAAAGACGCATAGACCCATTACTTAGAAGTGAATTCACCTCTTGGTATAGTGGTCTGTGTTGCTGCCCGCGGTGTGGGAGACCGGGGTTAAACTCCCACTCGGGGCATCGAAGTTTGAGGTGACGTTGTCACAACCGTTACAATGGTGCCGTGACCCGGATGCCTTGGGTGGAGTGGAGTGAGTTTGAGAGGGTGAGTGTAACGGATGGTATCGTGAAGCGCAGTCAAGAAGGGCTGGGGTGAGTAGCGGTGCTATGGGTTAAACTCACTCTCACATCCTCAAAAGACGCATAGACCCATTACTTAGAAGTGAATTCACCTCTTGGTATAGCGGTCTGTGTTGCTACCCGCGGTGTGGGAGACCGGGGTTCAACTCCCACTCGGGCATCGAAGTTTGAGGTGATGTTGTTCAAGTTCAAGTTTCTTTAATAGTTGTCATACAGAAGTACAGAATACTTTTATACAAAATTCTTCTTTCTGTTACGCTCCAGAGACTGTGCTAGACAAAAGATAAGTATGAAATAAAATAAAATAGTATAGCATGTAAAAATAGAAGTAAAAATAGAAATCACGTACGTAGACACAGTGTTCAGTATATACATATGTACAATGTTCGATGCAGAATAGAAGTAACTGAGTTACCATACAATATACAATATACTATGCAATATACTAATATACAATACTATATAGTGCAAAGCAGAAATGGGATGAGGTACAATTTAGGTACAATTTACAGTAAGGTGTACTGAGGTATGGGTTGTAGTGCAAATCCTTTACCAATAAATATAAAGTGTGTTTAGGTGTTCTAAAGTGTGGAGAGTGGGTGCTGCAGTGTGTTGTTTGTTTAAAGTGAGTGTGTGCGTGTGGATGTGTGTGTTGTGAGTGCATTTGATGGTTGTTGCATAGTGTTATTGTTCGTTGAGCAACCTGATGGCCTGGGGATAGAAGCTTCTTCTGAGTCTTTCTGTGCTTGCCATGAGACTCCGGTATCGCTTGCCTGACCGCAGCAGTTCAAAGAGGCAGTTGTTTGGGTGGCTGGAGTCCTTAATAATTATCTTAGCCTTACCCCTGCACCGCTTGTTGTAAATGTTCTGGAGAGTGGGAAGCCCCCCTCCAATTGTGCGTTCGGCTGAACGTGCCACTCTCTGTAGTCTGCTTCGGTCTTGTGCGATGCTATTCCCAAACCAGGAGGTGTTATTGCCAGTCAGGATGCTCTCTATTGTACATGAGTAGAAGTTCTTAAGGATCTTCTGACTGACTTGGAACTTCCTTAGGCGCCTGAGGAAGTAGAGGCGTTGTCATGCCTTCTTCACAACACTGTCAATGTGTGTGGTCCATGTCAAGTCCTCGGATATGTGGGCTCCGAGGTACTTAAAACTGTTCACTCTCCGCCTTGGGAGCACTTTATGTAGAGTTTATGTTTTTTATTTATGTTAATTATTATATGTATTCGGTGAAGAGAGCGGAGGCTACAACCGGAGGGGGAAATATGTGTGACATGGGGGAGACTGACAGACGAACGAAGAAGAAAGATGACAAAGGTTAAAGGTATAAAAATGATGTCGTTAAACGTTAATGGAATGAATAATCCGATAAAGAGGGGCAAAGTGATGTTGAAATGTAGAAAAAGTGAGATGCAAGTGTTTTTTTTGCAGGAGACACATTTGATAGCGCAGGAACATGAGAAACTGAAAATATTTGGATATGAAAATGCATACTATAGTTCCTTTAAACAGACCCGGAGGAGAGGAGTAGCCACGTTAATCAAGAATACAGTAAAGTTTGAATTGATCAAAGAAGTAAGAGACAAGGAGGGGAGATTTGTTCTGGTGAAGGGGAAAATGGAGGGTCAAATGGTTACGTTAGTGAATGTTTATGCACCCCCAGAGAGTGAGAGGGATTTATATGAGACCATTTTTGATATGATAGTGATGGAACTAGAAGGGATATTGATATGCGCGGGAGATTTTAATGTGGTATTGAATCACGACTTAGACACCACGAGTACTAGGAAAGCGCGGCCGCAAATCAGCAGATATATGAATATTCAAATGACGGAAATGGGAATTACAGACGTTTGGAGGGGGATGCACGCCATGGACAGGGAATACACACATTACTCACACCCACACGTGACATATGCAAGAATAGACTATTTTTTGATGACGACGGGGGACAGTTACAGGGTACGGGAGAGCAGAATAGGAGTAGCGGACATATCGGATCACAGTGCCATATATCTGACAGTAGATCTGGAGGGAAGACGGAGGAACACGATCTGGAGACTAAATGTAGGAATACTAAATAACAAGGGGGTGGTGAGTCAGATCAAGGAGGAAAATGACAATGGGGAGGTCGACCCGAACATTCTATGGGACACACTGAAGGTGGTGATAAGGGGGAAATTGATGGAGAAAACAGCAATGCTGAAGAAAGCCAGAACGGAGACATATCACAATCTGATAGGGAAGCTGAAGGATCTAGAGGGGAGACACCAGATATCAAAAGAACAGGAAACGCTCGGAGAAATCAAAGAAGTAAAGGCCAGGATAAATAGGGAATTATTGACGGAAATAGAAAAGAAAGCGAGGTTTATGAAACAAACGTACTATGAAGGGGGACCAAAAGCGACCAGACTGTTGGCTAGGAGAATCAGGACGCAACAGAAGTTAAACACGATACACACAATAAGAGATACAAAGACTAATGAAATATTGAGGGACCCAGCTGAAATAGAGAGGACATTTAGAGAATACTATGAGAAACTATACACACAGCCAAAGGCAGCGGGAGAAGAGGAAATAGAAGCTTATCTGGAGAAGCTAGAGTTACCATCGATAGGGAAAGAACAGAATGAAGAATTAAATAAAATAATTACGGAACGGGAACTGGAAGAGGCAATTAGTAGAGCTAAAAACAACAAATCTCCGGGGAGCGACGGATTCCCATCGGAATTCTACAAGACATTTAGAACAGAATTAGCACCCATGTTAGGGGCGGCATTCAGACACACGATGGAAGAGGGCAAAATGCCCCCCTCGTGGAAGGAAGCCGTAATCACCACGATACCGAAGGAAGGGAAGGATAGAGAATTATGTAGTAGTTTCAGACCTGTGTCCATACTCAACATGGATTACAAGATGTATACATCAATAATATCAAAGAGATTCGAGACGTTTATGCCGGACATTATAGATGAAGATCAAACTGGATTCATTAAAGGGAGACAGACACAGGACAACGTGAGAAAGACATTACACATAGTGGAGGAGATACAAAAACAAGGTGGTAGTGCGGTACTGATTAGCCTAGATGCAGAAAAGGCATTCGACAGTGTGAGTTGGACATTTTTATATAAAGCATTGATGAGGTTCGGACTAAACGGGAGGGCAATGAAGATGATCAAGGCACTATATCAAGAACCGACAGCGAGAGTTAAGGTGAATGGCAGCCTGACGGATAGAATCAGATTAGAGAGGGCTACCAGACAGGGATGTTGTCTCTCACCAACGCTCTTCGCCGTTTTCATAGAACCACTGGCACAACTGATCAGACAGACCGAGGACATCAAGGGAGTAAGGATAAAGGGAACGGAATATAAACTAGGCCTATTTGCGGACGACGTGATAGTATACATGAGGCAGCCAGACAAGAGCTTCCCGGCACTGATGGATGTACTGAAGGAATATGGCCACTACTCAGGATACAAACTAAACGTGACAAAGACACAGACCTTAGCATGGAACTATACCCCAACGACAGAAATTAGGGAGGAGTACGGGATAAGATGGGGCATGGACAAGATTAAATACCTAGGGGTGAACATCACGAGAGGAGTGGGGAAACTGTTTGAAGCGAACTATACACAGATAAATCAGAACATCAAGAGAGACTTAGAGAGATGGACAGTAATGCCCTTGGACTTCAATTCAAGAATAGAGGTCATTAAGATGAACATACTATCAAGGTTACTGTACCTGTTCCAGTCACTGCAGATACAAATACCACAGAATCAATTCAGGGAGTGGGACAGACTGATATCGAGGTTCATATGGGCGGGGAGAAGACCACGGGTCAGATATAAAACACTACAACTACCAAAGGAAGAGGGAGGGATGGCAGTACCCAGCCTACAAGATTATTATTATGCAGCACAACTGAGAGCAGTGACGTGCTGGTGTAATGACAGATATGAGGCAAGATGGAAAGACATTGAAAAAGAAGGGGAGGGATACAAGGTACAAGCTCTGGTGGGAGATAGGGAACTATTCAAAGAAAAAGAGGGACTGTTAGATCCAATCACCAAATGCACCTTGACCATATGGAACAGAGTAGTAAAAACACACAAATTGGAGAAGCAGTCAGGGGTTCTGAGATGGGTAGCACATGACAAGAGATTCAAACCAGGGAGGTTGGACCATGGATTCAGAAGGTGGGAGAGGGGGGGGGGGGCAACAGCGATATGCAAAATTATAGAGAAGGGGGAAATGCAGACACTACAAAAATTAAAGGAGAAATTTGGACTAGAAAATAGGGATCACTTCAGATATCTACAGGTTAGAGACTACTACAACAAAGAAATAAGGGGGGCCAAAGACGAAGAACAGAATGGAATAATCACGATGATAGTATGGGCATACGAAGGGGGGCAAGGAAGAGTAATATCAGCACTATACCGGGCTATAATGAACAGCAAGGGACACACGACCGATTACATAAGGGAGAAATGGGAGAGAGAACTAGAGATAGGAATAACAGAGAAGGAATGGGGTAACATATGCGAGGTACAACATTCAACAACAGGTTCGAGGATATGGAAAGAGTTTGGATGGAAAAACATAATCAGATTCTTTATAACCCCAGAGTTGAAGGGAAAATATGCACCAACACAAAGGGCATGCTGGAGGATGTGTGGGAAGGAGGGAGCAAACCACACACACATATTCTGGGGATGTCAGAAGCTGAAGGGGTATTGGGAGGAGATAGGGGAGGCAATGATCAGAATATTAGGATACGGGTTACCACAAACGGGACTGGTGCTTTACTTAGAGGACCTGACACACGAGGGAATACAAGGGGGGGACAAGTATTTAATAAAGATAATGTTGATATCGGCCAGAAAAGCAATAACGAGACTGTGGTACAAAGAAGACCCACCGACAATAGCACAATGGGTAGGAATAGTAGAGGAGATACAGGATATGGAGAGGATAACGCACATGCTGAGGCTACAGGAAGAGAAATTTGGGGAAAGATGGGGAAAGTGGGAGGATTATAAAGGGAACGAAAACGACATCACAGAGGAAGGAACAAATGGAACACAAGAGGGCGAAGGGTAAAGGAGGAAAGAGGTTCAAGGAGGGTCTCTGAACCCATGTCACACACTTAATGTTTTCTATTTTCATTTTTGTTTAAGGTACGACAACTGTTTTATGTTTTTACATTTTATTATTTATGTATGTGGGAATTTTGCTTAAGTCAGTGTGTTTTTTTATTTCCATTTTTGAGTATTAAAATTCTTATTGTTTTTGTCTTTATCGTTTATATCTGTTGAATAGTACTGTAGATGTCATTGTATATGTTGTGATGTATGTCTATAAATGTTTAATAAAAATTTAAGTTTAAAAAAAAAAAACTGTTCACTCTCTCAACCAGTGCCCCGTCGATGCTGAGGGGGCTGTAGTCCCTGACCCCCGACCTCCTAAAGTCCACAATCATCTCCTTTGTTTTGCTGACGTTCAGTGAGAGGCTCTTCTCCTGGAACCATCCCGCCAGGACCTTGACCTCTTCCAGGTAGGCCCTCTCGTAGTTTGCAGAGATCAGGCCCACCACTACTGTGTCGTCAGCAAATTTGATGATTGTGTTGTAGAGCTGCCGCGATTACCGCATTACCGCGGTATCGCTGTTACATCACGGCCACCGCAGAGTAGGCTGAATACCGCATCACCGCTGTTTTTTATAATAATAATAATGAAGTACCCTCCTCTCGTTGGGCTTTCGGCTCTGCAGATATACCCTACTTCTCTATCGAGGTTCCAAGCGACCCTATTGGGTACCAGAAAAGTCACATGAAACATTGCAGACCACTGATTGGTCAGAAGAGAGACGCGTCACACGTTGGGAGCGTCCTGCAGTTTTTTACATCCTGAATGTCAGCCATTGATCAGAGCTCATCACAATACGGCTAATAACGTTAGCTTTAGCTCCCCGCCGGAGTGGACTACCATCGCTCATCAGGAGTACTAAACGAGACATAATGATTTTACTGTCTGCAACGAATGTTATAATAAAAGCCCTTCGTTCTATACACTTGTCTGATTGAAAACTTTATTAACAGACCGCAGAATGGGACAACTCAGCACGCTCTGAGCAAAGAAAGGAACTGAGATGGTCCGGTAAATACGCTGATGTTATTGAACGTATAACTATATAATGGTAATGGCACAAAACGAATGCCTTTATTATAAAGTAGTAACTTTATAGTAATAATAATAAGAAAGGGTCGGGGGGGTAACCACCCCTGCCCGCGACACCGAGTGAACGGCGCACGACCATAGGGGAAACTTCGAATCCGTGTTTCACTTTCAATAACTAATGCATGCTTGCCGAATCCCAAACAATATTCATGCTGCAAAGTCATCCTCTAAAGATCGACATTTAGACTAGAGGCAGGCTATATGCTATAAAAAGTAGACTACTACTAAAAAAAAAAATGCATTCAAACTTTTTTCTTTTTTTTTTTGTGTGCGTGCGGTAATAACCGCGCGGTAGGAAATATTTTGCAAATCCGTGCGGTAAGGAAAACATCAATACCGCGGCAGCTCTATTGTGTTGTTGTTCCGCTGAGCCACAACCGTTACATGTATACAACCCACATGAAATATAGGGTTACTAAACCTGTATGTTTAAGAGGTGTAGTTGCATGGTTGCCCCAGAGGAGGGCACACATGCACTACTGAAGTAGTATCTCATTGTTATATTACATCCCAATTAGATGGACGCGCCTCCTTTCGAGGAGTAAACCGTCGCCATCTCGCTGTGTCTAGCACGCTCTCCTTTCACTCCCCCCCGTTACGTTACGGGACACAGGGCTCTGTTCTGTCCCCTCTGGCTCTTTTTCACATTGAAGCGTAAGCGGCCGGACATATCGCTTCTCATGAAGACAGGGGCTGATACCCAGCAGCTAGCTAGGCCTGGGTCTGTCTATGAGAATGTCGTACTGGGTCTGTCAGGAGGCTCCCTCGCCACACACTCGGCATGGGCGATTGGTGAGCCTGGTGTTGTATGTGACGACGGAGCAGGTTTCCCTGTATCTAAAAAATTCCGTCAGAGTGGGAACCCTTGGCCCGTTAGGTCACAGTGCGGGTTCCCCCACCCCCGCACTCGCCAGGCCGGGTATTACGCTTGTGCCTCCCCCGTCCGGTCTACCAGTCCTAGCAGCGGCAGTGTGTCAGGCACGCGTAATTTGGGTGGTAGTAATATCACTACAGGGCTACGGTGTGTGGGGAGTTTTCACCCTAGACAGTGTGAAGGCCACACATCATGCATGTCCAGCCGCAGAGCAGGCCATCCCCAGCAAGCTAATCGCTTTGCTAAAACGGGACAATGCTCAGCGGGGGAGCTACCTCATTCACTAGGGGTGATGACCACTCCCCCCGTTTCAGACCGCCCCTTTCTGTCGGGGTCCCCCCTTGGGTGCAATTGCCTCGTTGGTAGAGTTAGGGTGCCTAATCCCAACCCCACGAGATACCTTGCTTGCGCGGTCGGCGAAGCCGGGGTTTGCAATGCACAGCGGGAGGGACCTGGGCCACCTATCTATGATTCTTAGCGGACCAGCGGCAGTTGGCAGCGAGGCCGCTTTGCGATTTTTACCACGTGTGGCTACAGAAGTGCCACATGTCGGTGTGGATGGAGAGAACGTTGAGAGCGGGGCTTGTGTTACAGTTTGCACACCCCCACCCTCCGTTTTTGGGTTTGATACAGACTCTATTGTCAGAGTCCACGGCAGTGACAGCCCTGGCCGATGAGATTCAATCTCTGTTGGCGAAGCAGGCCATCATCGCGGTCCCATGGGGGGACGCGATGAGTGGTGTTTACTCCCGATATTTTCTGGTGCCCAAGAAAACGGGGGTTGTCAGACCCATACTGGACCTGTCCTCGTTCAATCGGTTGATTGTGGCAAGGGGGTTCAGAATGTTGACCGTCAAACACCTGTTATGCGCTGTCAGAGTGCTAGACTGGTTCACCTCCATAGACCTGAAGGATGTGTATTTTCACATCCCGATCTTCCCTCCTCACAGGAAATACCTACGCTTCCTGTTTCAGGGAATAGCGTACGAGTACCAGAGAATGCCGTTTGGCTACTCTCTGGCCCCTCGCACCTTCACTAAGTGCTTGGAGACCGCGCTGGGACCCCTGCGTCGTCAGGGAATACGGATTTTATTCTACCTGGATGACATTCTGGTCCTCAGCCGGTCAGAGGAGATCGCCAGGTCTCATACCAGGCAGGTGGTGGAACACCTCACCAGCCTCGGTTTTGCTGTGAACTGGGAGAAGAGTACCCTTCTTCCCAGTCAACAGGTAGAGTACTTGGGCTTGATTCTAAGCTCAAGGTCTATGAGGGCAACCCTCTCAGAGCGGCAGCGAGAGGGTATTTTCGGCACGCTCGGGAGGTTCCGTCCTGGCAGGATGGTTACAGCGTTGTCCGTGATGCGCCTGCTCGGCATGATGGCGTCTGCTCACTCTGTGGTCCCACTTGGCCTCCTCTTTATGAGGAGGATACAGAGGTGTTTTTTCAGTATGAAAGTAGACCCTGTGAGAGGCAAGTGGAGGCAGCTGAAAGTCCCCACTTCAGTTCTGGGGGACCTCGACCACTGGGGGGGCCAGGGGCCCTCACCAGCGGGGTCCCCATGGGCAGCAGGCCATCACATGTGATGGCCTTCTCCGACGCCTCCCTCACAGGATGGGGGGGACGTGTCGGACCGACGCAGTAGGGGGCAGCTGGCCTGCCCGGTCTGCACTACATATCAATGTGTTGGAATTGAAGGCGGTGCTTCTAGTCCTCGAACGGCTCGGCCCTCGGGTGGTGGGCAAGCATGTTCTGGTCAGGACAGACAGCACGGCATCTGCGTCGTATATCAACAGACAGGGAGGAGTGCTCTCCCCCCGTCTCCACCGGGCGGCGGTCGAACTCTGGCTATGGGCATCTCGCAATCTGCGCAGCCTGAGGGCTCTCCACATCCCCGACAGGGAGAATGTGGGTGCAGATTTAATGTCATGAGGAGGTCCCCACCCAGATGAGTGGGGACTACGTCCAGACATAGTCAGGCAGGTCTGGAACCGATTCGGGGAGGCCGCGGTGGACCTGTTTGCGAGCAGTCAGTCCTACCAGTGCTCCCTGTGGTTCTCGGTCAGTCGGAAGGACAACTCCCCTCTGGGAGTGGATGCCTTCTCGATGTACCAGTGGCCGCCCGGGATTCTATATGCGTTCCCCCCCATACATCTGATAGCTCAGCTGTTGGAGTGGGTACGTCAGGAGCGCAGGACCTTGATCCTGGTTGCGCCGGACCGGGGCACAGCTGTGTGGTTCCCGGCCCTGATTCAACTCTTGGTGGCCCCGCCGTGGCCTGTCCCATGGTCGCCGCGGGCCCTCTCTCAGGCACACAGCACACTGTTTCTGCCTCCTGTTCTGGGGGCAGCCTCTAATGGTTTGGCTGCTGAAAGGTTGAATTTGGAGGGGATGCGTCTTAACACTACTGTGATTGTCACCATCCAGAACGTGCGAGCTCCGTCCACTACCGCGGTTTACGCAGGGAAGTGGCGTATGTTTCAAGAGTGGTGTGAGGCTGGGGGCCTGGACCTGGTGTCATGCCCCCTGAACTCTGTTCTGGCCTTCCTCCAGTCGATCCTGGATAGGCTGTCGGCCTCGACAGTGAAGGTATACGCCGCGGCTATATCTTCTTGTCATGTGGGCTTTGAGGGCAGAACACTGTTCAGCCACCCCCTCATGAGACGTTTCCTGCTGGGCGCACGGCATCTCAAGCCTGTTAAACGTGCTCTGTCCCCGAGCTGGGACCTCCAACTGGTCCTGAAAAGGCTGTTGGGGGCCCCGTTTGAACCTCTTGAGCTGATGCTGTTGGATCGACTGTCTTTCAAGACTGCGTTCCTTCTGGCCATCACCTCCGCTAAATGCGTGGGTGAGCTGTGTGCTCTCTCGGTACGACCCGAGTGCCTGTCTATCAGTGCATGTGAGCGGATCGGAGCGCGAGCGGCGCGGGGCGCGGAGCGGCCGGTTTTGACGTGAGCGAGGAGTGGGTTTTAAAATGAGTCGGCGCGACGTCCGGAGCGAGAGTTCTCCTCCGCTCCAATCCACTCCAGGCCGCTCACAGTGGTTTAACACTGATTAATATATATATATATTACTATATACATGCAGTACAATGCCAAAGCAACAGATGGCGATGTACAAACATGAAGGCCATTTTCAACCAATGAGAAGGGTGAACCTGTGATAGGCTGTTCGTTCAGGCTTTGTCACTGTAGAGACGCCCACACTCACTCTAGTTAGAAAAAGTATATCGACGCCATTGTTGTTGACGTTAGCTTACATGCTAACGTTAATGGCAGCGACCATAGCATTGTGGCTCGGCTAGCCTATCATCGCTTAATAGAGATAGTGAATGGATAAACAACGTTATTTAACATTGCAGAATGGCTACAATTACAATGCGGCTCAATACAAACAATTGTTAAGGGGCCCAGGGGGTGTAGACTGTTGTAGTTTGAGCTCATTTACACCATGCTCCAAAAAAAGAAGAAAAAAAACTGCCGAGCGATCTGGCGCGGGGAGCGGGGAGCGCTCGATTCAAGGTGAGCGGGGAGCGAGCGGAGAGCGACTTGGGGGCGGGGTCAACATGAGTGATTAGCGGAGCGGACCAAGCTTTAAAGAGCGAAGAGCGGATTTCTCGGCCGCGCCGATCCGCTCACGTGGTCTGCTGTCTATACAGGGTGATAGCATTGCGACTCTGAGGCCTAATCCGGCCGTTGTGCCAAAGAATATCCGGAGCTCTTATCGCTCCAGGGATATTGTACTACAGGCGTTTCACCCTCCCCCTCACGCAGTGAGTTGGAGGCGAGCCTTCACCTGTTGTGTCCTGTCCGTGCGCTGACGGTGTACCTTAGGCACACACAGGACCTCAGGGCTACCGATCAACTGCTTGTCTGTTACGGTGGCTCCCACGCAGGTAAGGCGCTGTCCAAGCATTGCCCTCTGCTACACTTTGGCCGGACGGGTTCCCCCCGCAGGCGTCAGGGCGCACTCCACACATGGAGTGGCGGCCTCTGCTGCCCTGCTGGGGGGGGCTCGGTGGAGGATTTCTGCGCTGCGGCCTCCTGGTCCTCCCTGGGTCTTTTTGTCAGGTTTTACCTCATGGACATGACTGGGGCAGGGCTCCAGGGTGCGCCTGTTTTGGTCGCATTTTGCGACCAAAACTCAGATCTCTGCGACTGGATGTTTTCCCTTGTCGCACTGGTGCTCCCAGCAGGTCTGTCTGTGTGTGTGTGTGTGTGTTTAGTGTCTTTTTCCCCGTGGCCATGTGCGTAAAAAATTAAATAAAAGCTCTGCCTTCGATTGGCTATAACACGTGCATTATGCAAAGACCAGCCCAGATCTGCCTCTGATTGGCTCTGATCATCACCCTGCCATTATTATTCGCTGAATGACGGGATAAACAAAAAATCCATGTGAGCATCAATTTTCCGAATTGAAACGATTAAAAAAGCACAACGTTTCATACTGGTTTCATAATACAACGTTTTCCGAATGGACGTTTGGATTAAACAAAGTGTATGCAGTGATGCTTTCCCAGCGGAACACAAGCTGCTTAACGTTACACAGGTATGTTATACACGTTAATTAAGCTATGTAACGTTAGAGCGCAGCCCTTTAGCTTTAGCTAACGTTAAGATAGCAGGAGCCGTCGGCCAACAACGCTGTTTCAACAAATGTATTCACAAAATGGATTATCATTCAAACGTTATTCAAGCCTCCCGTGATCAGTAAGTAGTTACTACTACTCAACCGCAGAAATGTGCGCTATGTGCCTAAACTTTGCTAGTCAAGACTCGACAGTACGCTGGAGTGAGGCGCGGACGGAAGTGGCCATTTTTCAAAATAAAATACCCGAAAGACTATTAGTATAGGGAGGTGTAGTGGTTACTTCCTGGTCTATAGGGAGGTGTAGTGGTTACTTCCTGGTCTATAGGGAGGTGTAGTGGTTACGTCCTGGTCTATTGGGAGGTGTAGTGGTTAGGGGTGTAAAGGTACAAGTATCCGTACCGAACCGAACAAGTTTCAGTGTGTACCATACCGTACCGAACGGCTGTAGTGTACCGAACGAATACAACGGTATGTTAACCACTAACGACCGCCCACCGGGGGCTGTTGTTATTTTTTTTATTTTTTTACAAGTCGATTATTCATTTCAATATAGAATATTCGTTGACAGCCCTACAAGTACAATTAGTTACTGCACACTACATCACCCCTGAGTGGAACATGGAAAGCCAAACTTCCCCCCACTGTACCAAAAACCGTACCGAACCTTGACTTCAAAACCGAGGTACGTACCGTACCGTGGTTTTTGTGTACCATTACACCCCTAGTAGTGGTTACATGATTGCTGTTTCCGGCCGGTCCATCATCTTGAAAACACAATGTATTTGCCCATTGCCCATTTCTAAATCGTCTCGTTTAAAACAAATAAAGCATCAACATTTGCATGGTGTACCTTTCTGTGCTTATTCATCCACAATCTATAGCTCAACATGAAAATATTTGCAATTAATTGTAAAAAATTAAAATCGCTGCATTTTATTTCAACCAAAAATGCTTAACAAATAATGTTAGTGATAGAAGGGAACTCATTTTGTGCAAAAATGGAAAGCTTTCCAAATGTTCATGAGGTAGAATTGTTACAATAGACGATAATCCATTTTCCCAAAGATAAATCCCTATACGGGTGAACTTCGCAGGCGGTCCAAAGTGACGTCAGACTACACCTCCCTATTTAGGAGCAAATTGTTTGCATGATTAAAAACGATGGTTCGAACATCCGTTCGAAAAAACCCTGGCGAATGTTCGAATCCCAACAACAGGCTTGGGACAGCTCTAACTGGAGCTGAGCTGAATGTGTTAAAATAGACATAATACAATGTTATTTTTTACAATAATTTACATAACATCTTAAGAAATTACTAATGTGTATGGAAACTGACAAAAAAGGTAATGGTAAAGGTAACGCTTAAAATGTATTATTGCAGTGGCAAAAGGCGCAGTGGAAACGTTTGGGTGCACCTAAATTATGTGCTGGTGCACCTAAATGAAAAAGTTAGGCGCACTGGTGCAACCAATGTAAAAAGTTAGTCTGGAGCCCTGCTGGGGGCTCTGTCTCCCAGGTGGTCCTGAGTACTGGGACTTCTCCTGCGCCCCGCCACCAGGTGGGCTAGCAGGAGTGTGTGACGTGTCACATTGATGATGTGTGGGCATTGCCCCTGCTGCACTTTGGTTCTCCTGCACCCCGCCATCGGGTGGGCTAGCAAGAGTGTGTGGGTACCGCGGCGTGCTCTGGTCACACGCGGTCCCACTCGCGTTGTGCGTCCTAGGGTGGCTGGTCCCTTTTTCGCATATTTGTCGGAGTTGATCGCATGTGAAATTTTTCAACATGCACACAATATGTGCACGGAAGATGTATATCTCTTATAAAGGCTAAGAGCGAGACTAGGGTTATAGGATAACCTTCACTATGAGCCCACTCCTTGTGAGACCTTGTCCTGAAAAGCTGTGGTGAAACTAACTGAACAACGCCCAAATCCCGAATGTGAACGTGAGGGGCCAGCATCTGTCAAGTTAGCTGTCCTATAACTATTGAGCTCCGATTGTTTTTTTGGTTTTCTGAACTAGAACTAGAACCAGATAGAAGGATTCCACGATGGCGAGCCAAACCCAGTGAGCCTGGGGACGGTCGTAGAAGCGGTGTGGCCAACCGTAGGACCTGTCCTCAGAGAACATCTGACCAGTTAGACTCATCCATTCATTCTGATCCAGATAAGAAGAGAACATATGCACACTATTAGTTCTACCCGGGCAGTAGTAGTCAATACACGCACACACAAGGACAAGGAACTGAATTCTTTGGATCCCGGGAAATCTCCTTGAAGGAGCTTTCAACTAGGAGCGTTTGAATCAAAAGAACTATTTATGTTTGTTTTATCCATTGTTTTTCAAGGAGCTCCACTTGTAATTTAATTTCTATAAAGTACTAGGTACATATTCATGCCATGTGAGGCAATAAAGCTGCCAACTGTTCAACTTAATCTCCACTCTTTCTCCCGTGAATTATTCAAGGCTACCACTCTCCGAACCTAGATAATATGTCTGTCTTTATTATCATAGGAAAATACTAAAGGCGCTACATGTACTCAGTTAACGTTTTCTCCACCTGGTTTTAGCTGTGATGGAATACCTTTGAGAGAAGACAGGAGACACAACCAGAAGATATACAGTTTGGCTACTGTCTGGCTTTTAAGGGCCCGCGTCCACTTGGCGCATATTTCTGACCGCACGCATCTGTTTTCAATGTATTCCAATTGGGAGGGAGCGCATGCGGCCGCATGCGGCCGCCTCTAGGAAGTGCGCTGCCGTCGGCTTCTTTTCTCAGCTTTTTTGTGCTGTCGAAAGTTGAAACTTTCTGAACTTTCAGAGCGATGCGCTGGAGCTCATTTTCAGACAACCAATCACAGCCATTCATCTACCACTCTGTTTGTAACCTGACACCGGAGCTGCCTGCCTGTCTGGCTGTCTCCACACAGACCATTGAGATCCGCGACAAAACTAATAATAATAACTATACGAATACACTACTAAAAAGCTAATAAAAAGCAAAGGGCGAACTGTGGTGTCAGGCAATAACTATATATATAATTAATATACAATAAAGTTATTCAAATATGCTATAATATGTGCAAAACCGCGGCATGGCTGTAGATTTCTTTCTGTCATCTACAAGATGCGCGTCAAGCCAGCTCTGCCGGCGCACTCCCAGCATGTTTCACGGAGAAATATGCGCTAGGTGGACGCGGGCCCTAACCCTTGTCACTCCCTGATACCGTTTTCTACTTTCTTGACATTTTTTGTGTGTGTGTGAGCACAGCGGTGTCTGTGTTTATTATTATTTCATGAAATTGGGTCCGTATTTTCATTTTACATATATTTTCATTATGTCAAAAGATTATGATTTGAAACGCTCTAAAACAAAAGTTATTAGTATAGGGTAACAACGTTGTGCCTGGCGTCCGTTTTCATCAGCTCCACTACCATGTTAAAAGAAATTTTTTAATCTGCAATCATTTGTTCAATTCTAGATAGAATTATCAAATGCAATCTCTCTACACACTGTCAGTGGTCAATCTAATTATTAATGGTGCTGTTAACGATGTAGAACACACGGTGGCGCAATTGCTCTACAGCTCACTTTGCCGGCCACTAAGCAGGCAGGCTGCGGTGATTATGCTGGGGAATGTGGCTGAAGGGCACCATACTGCTCCGGTGGGGGGGGGGGGGGGGGGGGGGGGGTGCGAGACAGCGCTCAACACAAAACAACCACATTTCCACCTCTCTTCCGCATCCTCTCCCCTATCGCGTGTCACAGGCTGACATACAAGACCCCCAGGCCGGCCCCCCGCTTCGATGCGGAACTGTCACTAGGGCTCCATTCGCGGAAGTACTCTGGTGCTTCGCCGACAGCGACCTGTGTTCAGAATTATACCGGGAGATTGAGTAATGCTCGCCCGCAGAATATAATAGTAATAATCAGCGCTTACTAACGTTTAGCGTCTCCGCTATTTCTGACCGAATTAGTCAACCTTTCTTTTTTATAATGGCAGATTCTTATTCACAGTGATTTTGTCGAGTTTACACACGCTGTAATGTGGTATAAAAAATGTATAGAAATATGATGAATATGACTGTTTGTCCGTTTTCTTCAATAAAAACGGACGTGGTATCAACCAAAACGAATTTAAGTGGTTAAAATTCGGAAATATTTGTAATTTGTTACAGATATCTTGAGATTAGGCTATTAATGTTAATCATGGGGAATTATTATTTTTTTAAATAGTAAACAGTTAAAATTATATGGCTTTGATCCAAGGCCCATTTTTGTCAAAATCCTAGGGAGCCACAAGGGTGGCTGGGAAGAAGTCTGTCTCAAGTTATACCTGCTGCTGCAGTGAGGGATGGAAACGGTCTCCAGTCATCTCTGCTCCACAGCTTTCATGGTTGGAAGGAAGCATATTGGAAATAGCGAATGGTGTACCTGTCGCAGGGGATGTCGCCAGCATAGGGTGACATGAAATAGGCTACAAATTGTCGATGTTATCCATGAATTGAATGTCACAGCATCTATTGTCCTTGTTAGAATGAATTGAGATGTTCACGTATTCATCCCTGATCACTGACAATACTTTTCTTTTAATTATGGGACATTTGCCACAAAATTAGGTAATGTTACTTGAATCCGTTTAGAAGTTATACACCTATTTGTTATAGGCCACACCCATTTTTTTTTGCCAATTGGCATGAACAGATAACCAGTTGTCCTTTGGGTCATGACCAATCTTTCCACAAAATCTTGTGCAAGTCTGTGAATCCAATTGGAAGTTATGTGCCTTTTTGTGATAGGCCACCCCCATCATCACCAGTGGTGTGTTGCTCATGGGACGGCTCTGTGAGCAGAAGCACGCGCACGCCAGTGGCGGCCGGTGCATTCTTCTCCATGAGGGGCGCTATACCAAACATTTTGCAAACATGTACCACACATTGGCGAATATTTAAGTAGGTACAACTATCACCATTGCCATCAATCAATATATGATCACAGTCAGTCAAATGCAGCCACGCTTCCAATATGCCCTACACAAACACGCGCACATCGCTCTCTCTCTCTCTCTCTCTCTCTCTCTCTCTCTCTCTCTCTCTCTCTCTCTCTCTCTCTCTCTCTCTGATCCATGCAAAAATAATCACTTATGTATATATTGTCCTTTTTAACAAGTTACCATTCATTGTCCGGGTCATTATGGCCCCCCCGCAGCGAAATTAATTAGTTCAACAACAACACAGCATCGCTCTAACCGGGAGAGAGAGAGAGAGAGAGAGAGAGAGAGAGAGAGAGAGAGAGAGAGAGAGAGAGAGAGAGAGAGAGAGAGAGAGAGAGAGAGAGAGAGAGAGAGAGAGAGAGAGAGAGAGAGAGAGAGAGAGAGAGAGAGAGAGAGAGAGAGAGAGAGAGAGAGAGAGAGAGAGAGAGAGAGAGAGAGAGAGAGAGATATCGCAACTCTCACTTGTTAAGTTGAAACGCACCACTGTCCAGCAGGCAGAAGGGCTTGATAAAGTATATCCACTGTCCAGACTGTGTTGATGTCCATCCATGTCCACTGCATCCATATATAGCTTCTTGTTAGCCAAGTTAGGCAACAAGTACTGTGAGTGACGAGCTGTGTCTTTTTTCCCATTTCCGCGGCGAACAGCCTGCAAACTACCTGGCGTTCTATCGCCCTGCTCTAAGACAAACTCTAACCTTAACCAACTTTAAAAGAGTGCCTAAGCTTAACCGTCGAAAGAACTTGCCGTCACGCTCTAAGACAAACTCTAACGTTACCTTAACCTACTTCGAACGAAGAGTGGCTAAGCTTTCCCAGTGTAGAAACTGACGTCGGCCAATCAGAGAGCGTCTCCGAGAAATGCGGCTACGGAAATTATTGACGAAACCAGTGCACGCCCACTGTAAGCGCTATGTGTCTAGCCCAGGAGAAATGCGGCTATGGAAAGTATAGAGGTGGTATTATTCTCTAGCAGACAGTCACTTCCTGTTCATGAAAACAATTATTTATATTTGATATATTAACGTTATATTGTGCATTGGAGACACAAACATACTTAAAATTAGTAAATATTATTAATTTTAAACATGTTTATTTGATTTCTAGGGCTCTTAAAAAAAATCTTCTTGTGAATGAAATGTGTTACATTCCATTCGTAGAGGAAATTAGGCACTGTCTTTAGTCTGTGCTTATGCAAGGGAACAAATAGACAAAGTCAAGGAGAGACATAGAACATTAAATGACATAGTTTTTCATATTAGGATCAAAGATCTAGGGTTAACTCGCCGAACGTTGAGCGCCAGGTCCCCCGAAAACCAGAGTATAGTCGGGTTTTCATCGTTGTTTCTTTTATTCGATATTTCCATTCATAAAGACATGCCGGCAGCCTGTGTTATCACTGGGGATGGGTCTGAGATCTCAAAAGTCCAATACCGCCGCCTAACGCCTTGCGGCCGCTATTGCACTCCATTTGAAACGATGTGGCTTGGTGTCTGGGCCGAGCTGCGGCCTGCGGGCGGGGTCTAACTACTCGGTCAAGCCAAACGCTTATAACACATGCATCAACGAGGGTCGGGTTCATGTTCAATGCTGGATTACGTTGGCACCTTGATCGACATCAGTACTTGGAATGGCGATCAAATAATTGGAATATTCTTTTCGGGACAGATCCTGGTCAAGGTAAGGACTATATTCCTTCATGCTGATCGGGGAGTGTGTGTGTGTGTGTGTGTGGCGTGTTCCGTTGGTTGCGATCAAAGCACGGAGGGGCGCCCCCCCCCCCCCCCCCCTTCATGCATCCATGATGAAACATAATACCGATAATCTAAATTTGATTTGAGAACAGTAGCTAGTCCAGGGAAGAAACGATAACGCGTTTACTAGAATACACGTTGCCGGCCATTACGAAGCATTTTGGAAATGACACCAGACCACCCTGAAACTACACTCATATTCACGATGGTAGAAAACTGAATTGTATGGATGGGAAAATTATCTGTTTTTTGCATCTTGACCGGAAGAAACTCAATGACAATCGACTATATTATTAGATCCATAGCTATAATATATAATATAGCTTTAGGCCTGCAAACACAGCCACATATCCCCATGTTAAAAGGCGCTGGCCTTTCAACAGTAACAGTAAACAGCGCCATCTGGCGCTGAAAGTGTTAATAGGAGTCTTTGTTTACGGTTTGATTATCACTGATACAAAGTAAAATAGTGCAGTGCAATAAAATAGTTAGTAAAATAGAATAAAATAATGCAATAGTGCATTGCAATAAAATAGTTATCATCGTATTTTTCGGGAGGCCGGTAAGGAGTGCATTACAGTAATCGAGTCGGCTTGAGATAAAGGCATGGATCTGGTTTTCAGCGTCCTTTTGATTTATAAATGGCCGTACTTTAGCTATGTTTCTAAGGTGGAAGAATTATGTTTTTGTCAACTTGTTGATTGTGATTTAAAGCTTAGGTCTGAGTCTACCATAACACCAAGACTTAACTCACTCAAATACAGTTAGCAGCTGGATAGACTACAGATGGAAATTAGCTTCTGCTAAATCTGGTGCAAACATATTTTCATGTAACAATGATTAATTGTAAAAAAAAAAAAAAAAAAAAAAAATATATATATTTTTTTTTGAAAGTAGATTCGGGGTTTTTTCAGAAAACATTCAGGGCTTGAGCCCAAGTAGCCACCACCTAGCCCCACCCCTGGCGTGCACGCGCCCGGGAGCGCGCGTGCACGTGGCGTCATTAAAACACTGTGCAACCAGCTTTGAAATGAGGAACGCAACACTGATCATCACACCCCTTTTAGCCAATTGGTATGAACACACACCTTCACACACACACACACACACTTGACCTCCAAGCAAAATGTCAGCCTCCTAGGGTGAAAACTGTGGACGCTAGAGAGTGGGGAATGTTATGGACCAATCGACTAAACCGACAGAGTGACCTACTGTATAGAGCTGCTGGTCGCAGCTAAAAAGGTTATCCGATTATAACAAGCAAACTATCAAGGGCTCAAAGCAAAGCACACAGAACACAACATAAATTAAAATAAACTTGATATCCTTGGAGCAAACAAACTTCTTGCGAGTCTCTCAGTCTGCACCTATTTCAGTCCTCCATTGATTAATGAAGGTAATTATTTAGGTTGAGAGTCAACTCATGCTGTTGGTCCTTGGGTGATTCTGCCTGCTTGCTAATTCAGTCTGGACCTCCACAAGTATACAATTATAAAAATCTGTTATCTCTGGAAAGATTTGCAGTGGAAAATCAATACCCATTACAATTGCTATTCTATGGCTTTGCTTAGTGGTTAGGATATGGAACTTTCATAGTAAAAGAAGACGGCAGGTAGCCAACGCTCACTAGTTGTTGTTTATGATAAAAAAATAAATCATTCTCATCATTTAAATCAACCAATAGTTAGCAATCAATTAATCAATCAATTAATCAACAAATCAACACTCTCTCTGGGTTTATAAAAACACCAAGCCAGAAAAAAATTTGGCATCTCCCCCCTGGTTCAGGCCACACATTGAGAGCGATAGCAAAGGGCTGTCCTAGACCACCTACATAATTCATGGTCATGAGCCTGTCAACACTGGTTCAAGGCAGCGGACACCCTAATGCAAAAACATGACTGTTTTTTGGCAAACAAAGGTTCACAGGGCCATTCTCAGATAAATAACAGCTATATCTATAGCCTTGATAGATCAATTATGACCTGCTTCAGTGTACAACACGTTGTGCTAGATATGAATGAATAAAGATAAACCTTTTCTAAAAGACTTACAGGACGAACACACAGCAAGCTACCTGATTGATGGGTTGCTCTATTCTGGTGTGTTGTGGGCGGTGTCTTCATGGTGGTCTCGTGGATAATAATAAGGTGTACCATTCTAGCCATTTTTGGTTACAGCAGGTAGAACATTTATTTATGGGCCTGTTGTCACATTGGTAGGGAAACAACATTGTGTAGAAATCTGATTGGCTATTGATGGACGATGATTGCCCAAAGTTCAGCGGTGGTCAATGTATTGTGGAGCGACAAACTAAGTCGACCATCATAACATCTTTCAGGTTTCCCAGGTCGCTCGGCTCTATTGAAAATGAATGGACTTCCGGTGACTGATTGATTGAGTTACTCGCTGAGCGTACTACGCACCATTAGCCCTTTGTGCTGCCGAATACCTCCAGAGGGCAAGTCCCCAAGAAACGTCTAGCAGAATGCTATTTGATTCCACATGTTTATGCGTTTCCTGGAAGCTAGGGAGGGACTTGTAGTGGATATTGATTGGCTATTAGAGTAGCCAATAGTGTTACGACCGTGCATTACGGTCGACCCATTAGCTAGCTAGCCAATGTTAGCAACTAGGGATGCTCTATATTGGCTTGTTTACCGATACCGATATACCGATATTGTCCAACTCTTAATTTCCGATACCGATATCAACCGATACCGATATATGCAGGATTTCCCCCCCCCCAATTTTTTTTAATAATTTCAGGTAATTAACATTACATATCTCTTGTTGTGGAATTAACATAACATTATGCATACTTTTGACAATAAATAAAATCAGAATTTGTTCTTACTTGCTTGCCTGGGTAAATAAAGGTTATAGAAATGAAAAACAAATAAAATAAAATAAATTGAAAACCGATAACGATATTTTCCGATATCACATTTTAATGCCGATATCGGCCGATAATATTGGTAGACCGATAATATCGGACATCCCTATTAGCAACGTTATGCAACATTAGTATTCTTAGCTAGCAAGCTAAGATTGCATTTTCTTTCAATTTAGTTAAAGAGGCCAAGTGCTAGCTTAGTTACAATGTGCTGTAATAGTCATTCTATGAAGCATTTCATTGGATGCTAAATTAGTATACGCCGCCATGTGGAGGATTAACACCATTAAGAATACCTACAAAACAACTTTTGTCTCTGTTAAAGTTATGTGATGTATACGATTGCATGTAACTGTCTAACTGTTTCCACAAGAGGGCGCTATAGGCGGAGCTATTGACGCTGGCGCCAGGTAAGAGGGTATTTAAGGGATTGTTCCCTCCCTCTCTGTCTCTTCCCACCTACCTCCCACAGAGAGAAGGTCTCATGTACTGTGTACCAATGTGATAATAAACTATGCCGATTAAAGGCTGAAGTGAGAGGACCTTGTCGTCATGATAAGTTATTGTCGCCCCATAGCCAACATCTGTCAACAGGTTATGGGCCCAGATCACGCAGGGGCGAAATAATAAGGGTAGCAAGTTTAGCTAAAGTATAGGCTAGTTTAGCACCGGGAGCACCGCGTGGCTAAAGCTAAGCTGACGGGAGCTAAAGCTACGCCTACCATCAAAAAGGGATGGCGACCAAAGGAAAGAGCAAATGGCCCTCGTTCAACAGAGGAGCAGAGGACTATGAGCTCTGGGAAGAGCGAATGTTGTGCTGCATGCACGGTGTGGGACTGAAGACAACGATCTTGACGGCCCCCACAGGAGAAGTAACGGCGGTCGCGCGAGCCCTGGACACCAAGCAAAATGCCGACGCATACTGTGAGTTAGCACCACTGCTAGACGACACAAGCTTGGGGCTGATATTCCGCGACACTAAGGACAAAGGCCGAGAGAGCCTGAAAGTGTTGAGAGAACATTATATCGGACGGGGAAGACCCCGAATCGTATCCCTCTACATAACACTAACCGCGCTGAAGAAGGCGCACACCGAGACTGTGACCGAATACGTCATCAGAGCTGAGCAGATCATTACGGCGCTTAAGAGTGCAGGAGAAGCACCAAGCGATGGACTAATGATGGCGATGGTTATGAGAGGACTACCGGAGCTGTACAAACCGTTCACACTACTGGTGACACACGGTTCAGTGGACATGTCGCTGGGAGAGTTCAAGGCCAAGTTACGGAACTTTGAGGCCTCAGAAGACACACACCCAGTCGCCGCGGAGGCGGGAGAGAGGGTGCTGAAGGCCCGGGCGGCACCGAGAGAGAAGACCAGGCCCACGACGGAGCTGGCGTGTTGGCGATGCGGAGAAAAAGGGCATCGGAAAGATAACTGCACAAAGACTGTTTGGTGTAGCTTCTGCAAATCCACGGGGCACACAGACAAAGTGTGTAGAAAGAAACGCGACCAGAGCGCACGGTACGCGCATGGACAAGATGGCGGCTGTGGACAAGATGGCGACGACGGTAGACGTGAGACGAGTCGAGACGACGCCCGGAGAGTAGCGGGACGAGAGGACTTCATCCCCAGGGCGCAGACAGCGTACGTCACCCAGCCAACGCAGCAGCAGCAGGCCCAACGGAAGGGACTGATCATGGACACAGGTGCGTTGTCCCACGTCATCAACGACAGGAATCGATTCAAGAACTTTGACAACACCTTCGAGCCGGAGAGACACAGCATGGGGTTGGCAGACGAGAAGCGCACTTACGGGTTGGCACAAGGGAGATGAGACGCACACACAGGTATGCCTCATAGACAGTGAGGGGCGCCGGTGTACAGTGACGTTAAAGAACGCTCTCTACATACCCTCGTTCCCACAATAACTATTCTCTGTAAAATCTGTTACTGCGAACGGTGCCAAAGTGTTCTTCAATGAAGGTAAAGATGTTCTTGTAGCGCCTGACAGTACGCGATTTAACATAGAGGTGTACAAGAGAATGTATTATCTACAAACAGAGTGTAATGACAACGACAAGTGTAATAATAATGATATGTGTAATGTGACTGTCAGTCACGATATTCAGACATGGCATGAGATCATGGGTCATTGTAATTACGAGGATTTACTGAAACTGCAAGCAGTGACAGAAGGCATGCACATTAAAGGTGAAAAGCGTAAACCTGACAAATAATGTGAAGTGTGCATAAAGGGGAAGTTCACTCAATCGAGAAACAGAAGTCCCACAGAAAAAGTAAAGGTACCACTTGCGCTAGTTAACACAGATCTAGCCGGTCCAGTAAGCAACGAGTCCATAGGTGGCTTTAAATATGTACAGTCGTTTACAGATGTGTGTACAGGGGCAGTGTTTGTTTACTTTCTCAAAGCAAAGAGTGACACACTCCAGGCCACGGAGAAATTCCTGGCAGACGTAGCCCCTTATGGCAACATAAGATGCTTGAGGACCGACAACGGAACCGAGTTCACAAATAGAGAGTTCCAATCACTGTTGAGAAGGAACAAGATAAGACACGAGACGTCATGTCCGTACTCCCCACACCAGAACGGGGTGGCAGAGAGGGAAGGACGTACTCTTTTCGAAATGGCTAGGTGTAAGCTAATAGCTGGTAAGAGTACTACCTAAGAGTCTATGGCATTATGTGGTACAAGAAGCCGCTTACACCAGAAACAGGTGTTTTAATAAGCACACGGGCACCACCCCGTATACAGCACTGACAGGAAAGAAATGTAATCTAGCTAGAATGCACGAATTTGGTTCAGTGTGTTATGCTTACATGCAGGACAGAGGAAAGCTCGAGTCCAGATGTGAAAAGGACTCTTTGTAGGGCACGACAAAGGAAGCCCCGCTTTCCTAGTCTATTCTCCCGGTAAAGGGAAAGTGCAAAAACACAGGCTAGTCAAATTTGTCACAAAGACAACATGTGAGAACGAGACACAGACAGAGGAGCCAGAGCTGGACTCCAGAGTAAGGTGTGAAGAAACAGAGACACCTCAGCCTAGTGTACTTAGCACAGTCGTGCAGACAGACAGTCAGCAACCCCCAGAGGATGATGACGAGGAGCACCCGAGGGTGACGTCACGTGCCTCATGCAGTGGGAGGTATCCCTCACGGGAACACAAACCCCCAAAGTATCTGAAAGACTATGCCCGGAGAGAAAGTGACGAGGATGACAGTACACTTACCAGCATTAATTACTGCTACAGAGTAGTGAGTGGAGTACCTCAGACCTTTAAAGAGGCGATGGTGTCCCCTGAATCAAGGAAATTGGAGAGAGCAATGGATGAGGAGATGAGGTCCCTAGAGGACAACCACACCTTTACTAAGTATGCTCTCCACCAGATTAAAAATGAAAGACCTAGGCAGGTTAAAGCATTTTCTAGGCATGGACTTCGAACAGTCAGCCAGTTGTGTAAAAATATCCCAGAAGAGATATGTGGAAAAGATCCTGAATCGTTTTGACATGCAAGAATGTAGAACAAGGGAAACACCATGTGATCAAAAGCTAGACTACCAAGAGGATGCTCAGAAATTGACAGATGTAAAAATGTACAGAGAAGCTGTAGGTAGCCTCATTTATTTGACAACATGTACTCGCCCTGACCTATGTTTTGTAGTGAGTAAATTGTCACAGCATTTTGCTGAACCCACAGAGGAGCACTGGATTACAGCAAAACATGTTTTCGTTATCTCAAAGGTACAGCAGATAAACAGCTTTGTTTCAGAAAGAGCAGCGAGGGCTTAGGGCTTAAAGCCTACAGTGATGCAGATTGGGCGGCAGACATCACAGACAGAAGAAGTACCACAGGGTATTGTGTGAGTTTGAACACAGACAGCTCACTGGTTTCGTGGAAAACAAAGAAGCAGCCCACAGTGGCACTGTCAACCTGTGAAGCCGAATACATGGCTCTAGCTATGACAATACAGGAATGAATTTATCTAGAACAACTGCTCGAAGGAATGGATACCTATGTATATAAGAAAACTTTTGTTTATGAAGACAACCAGGGAACCATTGTAATTGCGAGAAACCCTGTGTGTCGACAGAGGTGTAAACATGTGGATATAAAATATAATTTCATCAGATCTGTCATCAGGGAAGAAAGGATGACACTTGTTTATTGTCCGACAGACGACATGGTAGCAGACGCTATGATGAAACCTGTTTCCAAACTGAAATTGAGAAGATTTGCAGAGGTCATGTTTGGTGTGTAAATATTGCCTGTTATGTAATATTGACTGCCATATTATTTTTGATGCTCTGAGCTGTACTATTTTCTTTGAAGATTGTTTTTGAAAAAGTTGTACAGTATACAAGACAGCCGTAAGTGGGAGTGTTAAAGTTATGTGATGTATACGATTGCATGTAACTGTCTAACTGTTTCCACAAGAGGGCGCTATAGGCGGAGCTATTGACACTGGTGCCAGGTAAGAGGGTATTTAAGGGATTGTTCCCTCCCTCTCTGTCTCTTCCCACCTACCTCCCACAGAGAGAAGGTCTCATGTACTGTGTACCAATGTGATAATAAACTACGCCGATTAAAGGCTGAAGTGGGAGGACCTTGTCGTCATGATAAGTTATTGTCGCCCCATAGCCAACATCTGTCAACAGTGTCATTGTTGAGACAGATACCAGTGTATAAGTGACAATCAGTGCAAGACATATGATAAAAGAACATAAACATCTATTTTGATTTCATGGGGCTTTTAAACCTACTGGAAAGTCCAGATAACATCTTATCTATTGTCTTCCATTTAATTTCCTAAATAAATTATATATGGGTATTCTCAAATTCAAACAGCATGAGCTATGAGGTACAGCAACAGTACTGGACACCGATTGTCACAAAGTACCAGCAAACATACAGATTGGGTGTCAAATTCTTGTAGTTCAACTGAAGGTGAAATTCAACACATGGCTGTTTGGATGCCAAGACATCCTTGCATGGCTGTGTCCTCAGCAGCCCCACCCATACCACATCCTAGATATTACTAACCCTACCTAACCCTAACCCTAAACCAGCCATATCCTAGAGATTACTATCCCTACCTAACCCTAACCCAGCCACATCCCAGATATTACTAACCCTAACCCTAAACCAACCATATCCTAGAGATTACTATCCCTACCTAACCCTAACCCAGCCACATCCCAGATATTACTAACCCTAACCCTAAACCAGCCACATCATAGAGATTACTAACGCTACCTAACCCTAACCAGCCATATCCTAGAGATTACTAAGCCTACCTAACCCTAACCCATCCACATCCCAGAGATTACTAACCCTATAATCCTAAACCAGCCACATCCTAGATTACTAACCCTAAACCAGCCACATCCTAGAGATTACTAACCCTAAACCAGCCACATCCTAGAGATTACTAACCCTAAACCAGCCACATCCTAGAGATTACTAACCCTAAACCAGCCACATCCTAGAGATTACTATCCCTAAATCAGCCACATCCTAGAGATTACTAACCCTAAACCAGCCACATCCTAGAGATTACTAACCCTAAACCAGCCACATCCTAGAGATTACTATCCCTAAATCAGCCACATCCTAGAGATTACTAACCCTAAACCAGCCACATCCTAGAGATTACTAACCCTAAACCAGCCACATCCTAGAGATTACTATCCCTAAACCAGCCACATCCTAGAGATTACTAACCCTAATCCAGCCACATCCTAGAGATTACTATCCCTAAACCATCAACATCCCAGATATCACTAACCCTAACCCATCAACATCCCAGATATCACTAACCCTAACCCATCCACATCCCAGATATTACTAATCCTAACCCAGCCACGTCCCAGAGATTACTAATCCTAACCCATCCACAGCCCAGAGATTAGTGTTGAGGAAATATTCTTATTTCTGAAGGGGAAAAGAATAATACTTCTACAACATATTAGTCTACTAGCACCAAACAGAATCAATGCATTTTATTTGATTTGTATATACTGTAGCCTAGCCTATACTGTATAATCATCTAAACTACAGCTGTCCCAAACTAACAATATTCCTAGTCAAATATATGTCAGAAGGATTTTTCAATTCAACATTAACTATTGTTAATGACTCTTTGTGTTGATCAAATGCATATGAATATTTTATGAATATTTCTGTGACGCTAAAGATCTGCTAGGAGAAGTTTCTAGGAAATAAAACACTAGCTAAATCTACTTTATGCTGTTAAGAAGCTCTATAGATCAATAGTTTCCTTAATATTCTTTAAGAATGTATGTAAATATACCCCATATGTACTCTATATGGTCAAAAGACTCCTGGATTGGGACATTCAACAAAGAATTGGCAAAGAAATGTCATAGTTGACTAAGAACTTAATGATAAATTAGCCAACTGGTGGTCTAGGGGCCGACCCTAGTCTAAACCCTATCATTCAGTTCACCTGCTCTGGGCAGATGGGTTAAAGGTCTTTTATGTCAGATTTGTATGAATGAAGGGAATGGGAGCAGGCATGCTGGTGGTGCACAGTGTAGCTATTGGCCTCCGTCAGACCCAGATCAATCCATAAAACATCCTATTTGGATCAAGTTAGTGACGTTCTCCTGAGGTTGCAGAACACAATTCTCAAATCTCTCTCTCTCTCCCTCTCCCTCTCCCTCTCTTCAGGTCACCTGGATCATCTAACCGTAACACTGTCTTGAGTTACACTGATGTGTCTGGTAAATCCTACATGCTTTAACCGGCACCAAACGACACTCACAGACATAGCAGCCCTTGTTGTGTTGCACTATTAACATATAGATGTTTTTTTTCTACTTCAAATCATACCCTGGCCCCGCATGTTGCCGTATATAATAACTGGTGATGTGCGGCATCAAGCTGTTGATCTCTAAATGCTAGTGTTAAACTGCCACTGATCTTCTTACTGAACCCACTGAAGCGAATGATCCGGGAGCGATTTTGGTGCCAGGCGACCATACTGTATGTGCTGTGGAAGCGTCGGCTTTTAAACGGCTAAATTTAAACCCCCAGAGTGGTCTTCTTGGTATGCAGAAGGCTTGCAGAACGCCATTAACTCCAAATAAGCCCTGTGCCGCAGCTACCGGAGAAATGGAAGCCGTGGATCACCTGGGTGGCTTTTTAAAAAGGTAAACCAGCTGATTTGCCGCCAGCGTACATTTTTCATAAGGTTACCCCCTTTTATAACCCTGTTTAAGTTTAGTCCAAGCATCAAGTAACTGCACACATGGTACCTGGAGAACAGAAGTGAAATGTGAGAAGGATTCCTTGGCCACAGATCTTGGCCAGTTAAAGGAGCACGCCAACTTTTTGGGAAATTTGCTTATTTGCCATCTACCCTGGAGTTAGACAAGCAGATACATACCCTTTTCTTCTCTGTGCATGCATTATGCAGGCTTAGGGAACAGCCACACCATTAGCCTAGCTTAGCGTCATTCACTGGAAGTAGGTGTGCCAGTGTAGCCTAGTTCCCAACAGTCACGAAATACACTCCAAATACAACTCCAAAACATTCCTGTAAACATGTTGTGACCTGTGTAAATATGTGGAGAATTTGGTTTATCAAAAAACAACTGGGCTTTTGAGGTGATGAAATCACTGCGCCCAGGCAGCAGTGGTTCGGCAAAAAAATTGTTCCGAGTATATATCTGCTTAGAAAACTAAAATGTAAAAAAAATGTAAAATGAAATCTCCACGTGGTAAATACACAGGTCACAACATGTTTACAGGAACGTTTTGTAGTTGTATTTGGAGTGTATTTCGTCCCTGTTGGGAATTAGGCTACACTGGCACACCTACTTCCAGTGAATGGCGCTAAGCTAGGCTAACTGTGCGGCTGTTATCTATGCCTATTGCATGCACAGAGAAGAAAAGGGTATGTATCTGCTTGTCTAACTCCAGGGTAGATGGCAAATAAACTAATTTCCCAAAAAGTTGGCATGTACCTTTAACACTGTACTCACCCACTGCCAGTGTAATCATACCAATGTAATGCAAATGCAGTATTAAAGTAAACAAAACATAATTCACATAATATGTTATTCATATGACCTTAGACTATTCAATCAATATGTGTGACAGTGTGAGCATAACTTCCACCCCCGAAGCTGGGAACCACATTAGCATTATGCATTATGCATTATGGTGCGTTCAAGAACGTCTTTGTGGAACTCACATAATCAGTTTGAGCTGCTAGCCCCAATGAGAGGTATTTCATTATAGTAGGGCCGGGCAATATGGGGAATAAATTATATCACGATATTCAGAAGGGACTTTTTCCGACATCGTATCACGTTTTGTGAGAAATAGGACTTCATATATGCTGTTGATCTGTTGCTCTGGATGATGTGTGCTACTGTATTGATTATATTAGTGTGCATTGTTGTGTTTTTTTTTTATAACTGTGATAGTATAGCACAGATAGACAATATATTTTAAATATCAATATATTGCCCAGCCCTACATTTTAGTAAACCTTCAACCAAGATATCACAGATATCTGTATCGGTGTATATGTTCACCAAAAATCCAGTATCGGTCGAGCCCTACCAAAGAATATGCTTGTATCCATGTAGGAACCACCCTGGGTTTTGCCTAGAGTTGTTCCGATACCGATACCAGTATCGGAAAAGCCGCCGATACTGCCTAAAATGCTGGTATCGGTATCGGCGAGTACACGTAAATTCTAGCCTCCGATCCCATGACGTCATTTATCTCCTGCGGAGAGTGAGGATTATAAAATGAACGTGTTTTAAAGTGTGATGCTGTTTGTCATTTTAACAGCAGATACACTTTCTTAAATTCCATTGTCCCCGACAGAGCGTGTGACGGGGAGCTCGGACGGGATGTGTTTTGCTTGCTGGTGTTATGATAGCATTAGCTGAAAAGCTAGCTAGTTGGAACAACATCCGCTTTAACGTTACATCAAATCAGATGATCGCCTGTCCTTTCTCCAGGACCTGACACTGTCCGTCTATCAACAATAATGCACTCACTGTGAATCGTATTTTAATCAAGTAGCTACTGACTAGCGTTAGCTGACTAACGTTATCAAATGGCAATGCGGGGAAGACGAGCTAGGTCAGCTAGCTTAGCTTGATAACGATACCGTGGCTAAAGTTGGTGCTATTCATAATCCAGCAATAATGGCTGCAGACCTGCAAGCAAAGTACAGCAAGTTCCAAGTGCCAAAGGATAAGAGTCTGAGGCGGAGTCTCAAAAGAGAAAGTTGAATATTTATTTTGCATCGAAAATCACAACATAAGCGTACTAACCAGAGCCTCTGCTACTAACAGACTGGGTAGCGAGTGCAACACCGTCTAACGTCCTTGCGGATCATTGGAGTAGGGTATATCTGCAGTGCCGCAGCCCCATACTCATTGATTAATGATACTAATACTAATCTATACAATCACCTGTTGTTGAATAAATAGCATTACTTTCTAGTTATTACAAAAAAACAGTATATATAGAACAGTATCTGTAAAAAAAAAAAAGTATAATTTATATAGGTAATAGTTTTTTTTTTAAGTTTTTTTTATGTATGCACTGGTATCGGATCAGTATCGGTATTGGCCGATACCCAAAGCTTAGGTATCGGAATCGGATCGGGAAGGAAATAATGGTATCGGAAACTTTTGCCACTGTGCCCAACAAAGTCAGGTGTCAGTGGTGCAGGTCAGCATGTCTTGACGACATCATCATCATGAGAATCCTGGCTCTCTTTTGTTTCTCCCTTTGGGAAAGTCGATCATTTTCACAAAACTTGACTGAACTGTCAAAGGGAAAAACATATGATTTTAATTCTGGTGTTCCTTGAAAGGTTTGTCATTAGGGGTGTTGTAGAAATCGTCGGAAAGGAGAGACGCACAATTTCTATCTTGCGACAACACCAAGTAGTGTGTCATTTATTATCCTTTTAGCACAAGTGACAGCTGTCAGATCTATGCCGTGCTAAACTCTGACAGCTCCTCGTCACCAAACATTTTATCAATGACATTCCACCAGCGCGTCTTCTCTAAGCCCAACCCCCAAAACCAACCTCATTAAAGTGACAGTGCCCCATCAATACATCAAAACAATCTAATGGTGAATTATGTCCATAGCACCCACTACATACGTCCCCCCAGAATTCATCATAACAAAATAAGTCAATGAACAGGAGGGCGGAGAACTCTGCCATAACGGCTCCGCCTGACCCCTGTAGCGGCCGGCGCCGCTGTAGGGAAAACCTTAAGGGCCCTACGGCCACTCGGGCACAGGATAGGTGGCAAAGGGGTCTCGTGGGCCTTACTCGGAAGACGGGGCAAGGTAGGGGGTCGTCCCCGCCGTGGGGGCTGGGCCAGTCCAACAGGTTTGCCCAAGTCCACATGAGCCGGTTTAAGGCGGTCTATGGAAATGTGTTCCAGCTTCCCGCCCATGTCCACAACAAAGTACTTGTCTCCAGCCTCCTGGACACGGAATGGACCGTCGTATGGAGGTTTCAAGGGGTCCCGGTGGGCATTGTGACGGATGAAAACATATTCCGCTGACTGCAGACTTGTAGGGACGTGCGACCGGGGAAGGCCGTGCTGTGGTGGGGACCGGTGTGAATACCATAGCCTTCTCCAGAAGTGCTGTCCGCTGCTGGGCTGCACACCAGGGGGCAGTAATGTTAGGGATGAAATCCCCTGGCACCCGCAGAGGCTGACCGTAAACCAGCTCGGCCGAGGAGGTCTGAAGGTCTTCCTTGGGGGCCGTCCTAAGACCAAGCATGACCCACGGGAGCCGGTCGACCCAGCCGCTGTCAGTAAGGCTGGCCCGATGTGCTGCTTTCATTGAGCGGTGAAAGCGTTCGCATAACCCATTGGCCTGCGGGTGGTATGACGTAGTCCGGTGTAGCTTCACGCCCAGGCTCTTGGCGACCGTGTTCCAGAGCTCGGACGTGAACTGTGGGCCCCGGTCTGAAGAGAGGTCGGCTGGAGTGCCAAACCGGGCGACCCAGGTTCCAATAAAAGCCCTGGCCACCTCTGTGGACGTCGTGCCTGACAGTGGAACTGCCTCTGGCCAACGGGTAGTCCTGTCTACCATAGTAAAGAGGAAACTGAAGCCGTGTGAGGGGGGCAGGGGGCCCACTAGGTCAACGCTCACGTGGTCGAACCTCCTTTCAGGTACAGGGAAGTGCTGCAGGGGGGCCTTGGTGTGACGGTACACTTTAGCGCGCTGGCACTCCAAACAGGAGTCAGCCCAGTCTCTCACATCTTTTCTAAGCCCAGGCCAGACAAACTTGGCGGAGACTAGCCTCTGCGTAGGTTTCTTTCCCGGGTGGGAGAGGCTGTGAACAGCGTCATAAACACGCCGCCTCCATCCTGTGGGAACGATGGGGCGGGGCTGTCCCATAGAGACATCACACAGGAGTGTGGTGCCAGCGCTGTCAAAAACCACATCCTCTAACCGCAGGCTTGAGGTGGCTGACCTGAAATCTCGCACTTCAGGGTCGGTAGCCTGGTCCGCCGCCATACCGGTGTAATCCAGCCCCAAGTGGATGGCGCCCGGGAGAGGCAGTCTGCGACAAGGTTTGCTTTACCTGCCACATGATGAATGTCAGTAGTGAACTCTGAGACATATGAGAGCTGTCGCTGTTGACGGGCGGACCATGTCTCAGACACCTTGGGGCAGCGGTGGCCTAATGGTTAGAGAAGCGGGTTTGTGACCGGAAGGTCGCCGGTTCGATCCCCGGGACCGGCAGGAAAAATCTGCCGCTGAAGTGCCCTTGAGCAAGGCACTTAACCCCCAACTGCTCCAGTGGAGTTGCTCAGTGGCCAATGGTGTCAGACTGTGGTTGTACTGGGCAGCTCCCAGGTATGAATGGAACTGTGTGAATGTGAAGCAGGGCGTAGCTGAAAAAGAGCATCTGTGCTCAGCGAACCTACCCTGGGTAAATAAAGGTTAAACAAAAAGTAGTGAACTCTGAGACATATGAGAGCTGTCGCTGTTGACGGGCGGACCATGGCTCAGACACCTTGGCCATGGCGAACGTCAGCAGCTTGTGATCCACGAAGGCCGTGAACTGGCGGGCCTCCAGCAGGAAACGAAAATGGCGGATGGCAAGGTAGAGGCCGAGGAGCTCCCGATCGAAGGTGCTATACCTCCGCTCGCTGGGGCTTAACTGGCGGCTGAAAAAAGCGAGCGGCTGGCAAGCCCCGCCTACCCACTGCTCAAACACTGCGCCCACGGCAAAATCTGAGGCGTCGGTGGTGATGGAGATTGGGGCCTTAAAGGAAGGATGTGCCAGCATGGTGGCGTTGGCTAGGGCAGCCTTGGCATCCAGAAAAGCTTTGTCTCTCTCTGCAGACCAGTCGACAGCATGTTTTGGCGCTTTACCCCTAAGGGCCTCATACAAAGGCTGCATAATCCGAGCCGCCTGGGGAATAAAGCGGTGATAAAAGTTGATCATTCCGAGAAACTCCTGCAGTGACCTAACCGTGGGCGGCCGGGGAAAATTCATCACCGCTTCCACCTTCATGGGAAGAGGGACCGCTCCCTCTTTAGTGACTCTGTGCCCCAGGAAGTCAATGGTCGACCGCCCAAACTGGCATTTGGCCGGGTTGATTATCAGTCCATGCTCATTTAGCCGCTCAAAAAGCATCCTGAGGTGGGACATGTGCTCAGCCTTAGAGGCGCTGGCTATGAGGATATCATCCAAGTATACAAAAATAAAATCCAAGTCTCGTAGCACAGAGTCCATAAGGCGCTGGAACGTCTGTGCAGCGTTTTTGAGGCCGAATGGCATGCGCAGAAACTCAAATAGTCCAAATGGAGTTATGACTGCTGTTTTGGGGACGTCCAGCAGTTGGACGGGCACCTGATGATACCCACGCACAAGGTCCACCTTGGAAAACATTAATTTCCCTGAAAGGCGGGCAGAAAAGTCCTAAATGTGCGGGACTGGGTACCGGTCCGGCGTCGTAGCATCGTTGAGCCGGCGGTAATCCCCACATGGGCGCCACCCCCCTCCCGGCTTGGGGACAATGTGGAGGGGGGAGGCCCATGAGCTGTCGGAGCGACGGACAATGCCGAGGCGTTCCATGTTCTCGAACTCTGCCTTGGCAATGCTGAGCTTGACCGGGTCGAGGCGCCGAGCCCGGGCATAGACTGGAGGGCCGGTCGTGGCGATATGATGTTGCACTCCATGCTTGGCTGTAGATGATGAGAACGTGGGCCGCGTGAGGCCCGGGAACTCGGCGAGAAGGTGTTGAAACTCATCTGCGGCGGAGAGCATGCTAGAGAGTCTGATGGAGTCTGCACCCCCAAGCGCACCAGCATAAGAGCAGAACGTAATGGCATCAATTAAGCGGAATTTTTTTTTTATCCACTTTTTCTCCCATTTTCTATATTTTCTCCCATCCCAATTTCGTATCATCCAATTCAACCCTCCCCTGTCACGAACGCTGTTTCTTGCCTCCCACAAGCCGGCTGCAATGTGGACTAAGTCATACATAGCACAAGTCCCCTCCGGTACTTGAGGTAACAGCAGTCGCATCTTTTCACCTGCGCAGCTCGATCTCTCAGTGTCGAGGAGTAACGCGTGGGAGGCACACGCTGCCCCCGACACTTCCTGATTCTACTGCGCAGGCGCACCAACCGACCTGTAGGAGTCGCTGTCCACAACGCCCGATCCCCACCCATCAGTTTCCCACCCCCTAATACGGCCAATGTGTATTAGTACGGACGACCAGCTAAACTGAAAGCAAATGTGGAGCGCTGGGCTCGAACAGGCAAGCCCAGCGTCTCCAGATTTAGTGGCGAGCGCCTTGCCCACTACGCCACGTAGCCGCCCTTAATCGGCACTTTTTAACATCCACTAACAGTCCATAATCACACAAAAAATCAGCGCCTAGAAGAGGGACGGCTACATTAGCTGTGATAAAGTCCCAGCCAAACCGTTGGCCACTAAAACACATTTCGACATACCTGGTGCCGTGTGTGCGGATGGGGGTGCCGTTGGCGGCCTCCATGGGGGGTCCGTGTCCGCCGGATAGGATGTCCACTCTAGAAGCCGGCAAGACGCTCCTCTGCGCGCCCGTGTCGCACATGAAACGCCGCCCGGAGATGGTGTCCTGGACAAACAGTAGCCTGCCAGCCTGACCGACGCTCATGGCCACTAACGAGCGCCGGCCCGGGCATTTCCCGGTCCACTGAAGCTGCACGGCGGGCGGCACTGCTTGGCTTTAGGTCCAAACCGTGCATGATAATAACACAGCCCCGCGTCCGCGTCACGCTGCTGGCGAGGGGCTGTCGCTGCGGCGGCGATATTCCAGTCTCCCGGCGGTGAAACAAAGGCTTGGGTTGGGAAAACTGCCGCTGCACAGTGCTGTTGACCAGCCAAAAAAAACGTATCAGCCTCCTCGGCCAGAGCGCGGCAATCGTCTATAGTGGTGTTGGCCAGAGCAGCCCGAACCGGAGAAGGCAGCTGATGCAGGAAAAGTTGCATGAAAAGGAAATCAGGCTTGTGCTCTCCCAATAAATCCAGCATCATATCCATGAGCTCCGATGGCTTGCTATCACCGAGCCCTTGCAAAGAAAACAACCGGCTGGCCCGCTCGGTATCGGATAGTTTGAATGTCTTTAACAGATGAGACTTGATCGTGAGATATTTATCTCGAGCCGGAGGGTTCTTGAGGAGGCTCACCACTCTGCTGGCTGTCGAACTTCCCAGGGCTGACACCACATAATAATATCTTGTGGTATCCGCTGTAATCTCACGCAGCTCGAACTGTGCCTCCGTTTGCGCAAACCATGCCGAGGCTGACGACTCCCAGAACTCAGGTAATTTCAGTGAAACTGCGTTCGTAGACATGTTGCCGCGGAAGCGTCTTCAAAACTTATAACAGGGTCACCAATGTAGAAATCGTCGGAAAGGAGAGACGCACAATTTCTATCTTGCGACAACACCAAGTAGTGTGTCATTTATTATCCTTTTAGCACAAGTGACAGCTGTCAGATCTATGCCGTGCTAAACTCTGACAGCTCCTCGTCACCAAATATTTTATCAATGACATTCCACCAGCGCGTCTTCTCTAAGCCCAACCCCCAAAACCAACCTCATTAAAGTGACAGTGCCCCATCAATACATCAAAACAATCTAATGGTGAATTATGTCCATAGCACCCACTACAGTGTGATGATAAACTCAGGACACAATTTGATACATGATACTGGGTTCATGATTCAATATTATCCCAATATTTTTTATATAACGTGAACAAAGGAAAACCAATAATGTACCCAAGATTGTTGAATATAGAGGGTGTATGTATGGTTGTAACTGACTGTAATTGCTCTCTACTGCCCTCATGACTGCATGTATATCTGTGTCCACTGGAGGGCGCTGTAGGTGGAGCGTCTACTGTCTACACCCGGTTGGGACTATATAAACCTTGGTTCCCTCCTACTGTTCCTTCTTCTCACTTCTGCCCCTCTCGGAGAGGAGATCATATGTGCTGCTGTATTATGAGACAACATGATAAATAAACCGCTGCCAGCAGAGCAAGGCCAAAGATAGAATACCATGCCTCTTGTATACATTATTGTCGCCCCATTGCCAAATCTGTTAACAAAGATAATGCAATTTTGTAGGGATGTCCCGATCACGTTTTTTTGCTCCCGATCCGATCCCGATCATGTGATTTTGAGTATCTACCGATACCGATCTTTCCCGATCCGATCAACAACAAAAACAAAACTATTTTTTTTTTTTTTTTTTTTTCAACAAACATGACCATGTTCACGTCTTAAACTCATACTGAGGCCTTAGTTTTGGTTATAAATTGCATATCATCATTCATTTATTTATTGTCACACAGAGCAGAAGAATTTTGCCAAAATAAACCAATAGTATCCAGCTGCAGAACGGCAGACCAGCCACAATCTCAGACCCAAACGCATTTCCTTTGATTTAATTATACATCAAATGATTTATGTCAAGGATTGCAATGCCTCGCTTGAATGAAGTTAACTTTTCACCTGGATAACGTCAACATTCAGGGTGAATGTAATATGAGAAATTGGGATTAAAAAAATTAAAATAATTTTTTTAAATTTGGGTCTGAGAGTGTGGCTGGTCTGCCGTTCTGCAGCTGGATACTATTGGTTTGTTTTGGCAAAATTATTCTGCTCTGTGTGACAATAAATAAATGAATGATGATATGCAATTAAAAACCAAAACTAAGGCCTCAGTATGAGTTTAAGACGTGAACATGGTCATGTTTGTTGAATAAAAAAAATTTAAAATAAATAAAATTAAAAATAAATATATATATTTTTTTGCCGATCCCGATCTTCGGAAAATCACGTGATCGGCCCCGATCCCGATCACGTGATCGGATCGGGACATCCCTACAATTTTGCCTATGTTTCCATGTCCTACAAGATTGTAAACTAGATATTCTTGTTCTGTTATAATAACAATCTATAGTCTAATTGTCTTGTAATAAATGGCTGGCAATAAAAAGTCTGATGTCACTATACATTTCCCCCCCTCTCAATGATAGCATAGTGTCACATTTTCATACAGTATAACGATATATTGTGGCAGGATAATTATGTCATACCCCTAATTGCTATAGTACTGAGACCATTACCTGTAGATTTTGAGATTCTGGCATGACTTGAAATTAAATCTGTACTATTGAATCAAAAGCACCATTTTCCAATCCCTTGTGCCATGACAAGCCGTGTAGGTTGCAACAGAAGAAAGTGAGAAAATGGAATCACAATCAGAGAAAGAACAATGAGACAAGCGATCAGAAATTCTATCCACAGTTTTTTGTGATTTTCCCATTTTCCAGCAGCGCACTGCGGAACTGTCATTAACAACTTCCATGAGAATCAGATTGTCACCTCGTATAACTTAACTCATATCTCACAGACTCTCCGAGAGAGCATCATACAGCCTAACCCCAAAACCTCTTTAAGAAACACAGATTAAATTGAAGGGGAAACTTCCAGCTTCTGCCAAAACCAAAGGAAATGATTATTGATCAGTCAGTTGGCACAGCAATGCATGGTAACTTTAAATGAACAAGCTCATACTGAGTTACAGGAGTCAGTGTAACAATACATAGATGAATACATTGATTCAAAAAGGCAATGATCCGGTTCAATTATTCAATGAAGATTATTAATATATAATTAAACAAACAGGCTGTTCAGAATGCGTATTGTGTTTTGTTTTTTATCAAGATTCAAAGATTAATGCTCCAGGTGTTTCATTCAAGCGTGTGTTAACAAGTTGCACTCTCTCAACCTATTATGCGTTTGCGAAATTGCGACCTGATAGAAAAGTTGCAATTATGAATAGCTGGCTCCCAAGAAAATCACAACATATTGATTCTGTTACTGAATCAAATCAAATCATTGCAAAATGTGTCGCATCAGCAAATATCGAACCGTTTGCCTTTGGAATCTAAATCAAATCATATCACAACATATGGTATCATATTGTACATTAACCCTTTCACTACCACACTACCAAATGGTTAATCCTTTCACTGCGACGATACAGAGGGTTAACCCTTTCACTCCCACATGACAAAGGGTTTAAGTCTGAAGTTTACACCCCTACTGAGTTATAAACTTGTCGTTGAGTATTCAGGCGGGTGAATCTATAAACATCTACAGTTCAAACGGCAGGAGAAGGTGGGCTGACAGACAAGCCGCCATGCAGCGTGTGGACGGCTGGCCCTCGTCACCTCAAGGTGGAGGTGTAACACTCTGCACTCTGGGCTCCTTCTCCTTGTTTCATTTGACTAGAGCTGCTCTCGTGGCTGCCAGCTCTGCCAGGATTACACCTCAGCAACAAGCTGAGCAGGGAGAGACTTCACATACCTCACACACCACACGGCTCACATGGCAACCTGATACTTCACTCCTTTTCTCCACACCTCCATGGTTGGCTGAGAGCAAATGCCCGTTTTAGTTGGGGATCCATTGCAAACGATATGCCAATTAAGGATTTCCAAAACTAGATAATTTCTTCAAAGGCAGAAAGCAATAGGCCTACTATTCATCTACGCAGTAAAGACTGCAGCGATAAAAAGGTGTCATGTGTGTGTGTGTGTGTGTGGGGGGGGGGGGGGGGGGGGTGCACCACACAAACCCAGTATCACTCTTAATTGGTGCTTAGGGTCTGTGCTTGTTTTTCTCTCACTGCTTGACTTTGATAACAAGGTGATGTGGTCTTTGGGGAAGCCCCTTCACAAACCGCTGTTGTCATCAGATAATCTGGATGCCAGGGTGCCTGCAGTGGAATGTGAGAGGCGCGGAGCAGCATATCACTTTCGTGCTGAATACTAGCAGCCGTTAAATACAGAGACCTGTCTGTCACTGACAGCCAGCCGACCCTATAGCTCCCCAGAGCTTACGTAAGGATCAGTGTCTAGGTCCTATAGGTCTACGTCGTAATTCACCACCAGGCCCAGGGAGGCCTTACACATCAGCAAAACACAGACAATGTCCTACAATAATGAAAAATGCACCATAATAGTCACTATGACGCAAACATTATCTCACATAGACACCAGTTGATTTTAACCCACGTTTTGAGAATCATATGATGGTAGTTCTGATAAGGCGGCACATAAGGACCACAAGCAGTGAGCAACAATCTGGTTAGTGCTAGACTAACTGTAATCTAGTTGTAAATTACTGGATAATGTCTATAAGCCACTGTAATGGCTATGCCCACCACACCAGCATAGCCTACAAGCTGTCATATCATTTACAAGCATAACTGCTACTGCAGACAAGTTACAGTATCTGCGTCAAACAACTAAAATAGCAATAGGCCTTGCAATGGGTGACTGGCGTGTGAACACAACTAACAGAAACGCTTATCTCTGAGAATTCAACCATAAAAGTAAAAATAGCAATGCCTGATGATGTAGAAAAAAATATCACACAGCCAAAAAAATTATAATAATAATAGCGTCGGAAACTGAATTAATCCCTGAGGCGCATATTGATTATAATTACAAATACCAACATTAAAAAGAAAGAAGGTGTAGAGAATCTTTCTGTCAACTCAAGACATTTGTGCACTTGCACCTGCAGATGGAAGTGTCGTTGGTCCCACAGCTCTGTGTCGACAGGTGCGCTAGCTGCTGCACGACCATATGCCGCTCATGGGCAGCCAGGCAGACGCACCTGCGACAAGTTCGCAGCGCTGCGTGGGCAGACATTCTGAATTCGTGCAGACGAAGCCAACCCAAAACTAAACGTGTGACAATCCATGTAATGCGATCCGTGTTGAAAATAAAAGTTAGAAATATCCAACTTCACGTTGGTCCAGAGATAACATGGAGTCAGTGGACCACTCCTTGCGCCATTGGCATGGCTACTTATGGACAAAGCGCACACACTCTGTTGACAATTAAGACACGAAACAATCGCTTTTCTTAAACAATGAATAATCTTTACTTACAGTTCTCAAGAACTGAATCTCATCTTCCCCCTCTCCGCCTTCAGCCATTGCTGTGAAGGAGCCTGCTAGACTCAGAAAGCAACCACGGACTGTCGGCAGAAACGCGATGCTTTGCCCCTGGAGCCGATATTAGCATAGAGCTCATCCACAGCCATATAGGGCAGACCGGGCAAGCCCCCCGCCGCACCGCGGACTGTCACTCACTCACTCACTCAGCCCCTGCTGCACCCCTAACTAGCGGTGCGGTGCGGACCAACCACTGGTCCTCCAGGAGAACGAGGAGAGGACGAGGAATGATGCTGCTGTTTAATGATGATGCTACTGTAGCATGGAGCAAGTATAAGAACAACGCCTGTGGCTGACACTTCGGCCGTTGTAGTATTTAAAAAGCAGGAGTCAGCAGTTTTGTCGCTGATGAATAGCAATTGGGTCAGAAATGGAATGACAGCGCCTGTGTGGAATACGAAGTTGAATCGC